>NC_067475.1:164690194-165015194 GCF_947179515.1 Apodemus sylvaticus | reverse complement strand
AGCTTAGCCTCTCTAAACCATGAATGATCTTCACTTTTGCCCTTTAGAACAGTTTGTGTTATGAATTTTTGGAACATGATTCAGCTATTTGAATAGAAATAATGGATTCTCTTAAGCAATGTTGCTTTCTCTGAGCCCAGAGGCACATTTAATTTGTGGATTAGGACTTTGAATAGTGCAGCTGCCAGCATGATTATAGACTGCTTTGGGAATTACAAGCAAGACAAAGAACAAGGTCAGAACAAATGCTCTAGACAGCATCGGAGAAGGTGTGGAGAGCAGATATTCCCTATTCATCACAGTTTACAGTTGTTCTCTCATAAGTTTTGCATGCATTTATTTGCATTGTATATTATTTTAAAAAATTAAGCCTACTGTGTTCTAAATGGTGCCTGTTATAACTCTTTGTTTTATATGTTTAAACCAATGCAGACTGTTACTGGCTTGTGGAGACTTTAAGGATGCAGTAAATCTTAGAATTCTTTCAACTCACAACTGTTTAACTAATATTCCTAATTTTCCAATGCCATTAACTTGTAAAAATTGTTGTGTCTGGGTCCATTCTGCACAGAATGCAGGACAAGAGTGTTCATTTGTGTCCTCACTTCCCTTCCCTTCACCTCTATCCACTTATAGATTGAGTTTGTTTTTAATCACATCTATGCCAATTTTACTTATTACTGTAAATAGTGCAGGTAATTACTAATATAATTACCTAATAGAATGAGCAATAGCTTCAAGAACAAAAGTAGTATGAATATATAACAAATTAATTCTTTATAGTAATAGGTCTATAAGAATACTTCAGAAAATTTTGTTTATTTGAAACTTTGCCTAGATATAAAGTTATAAATTGGGATTTAATGAAGTGTCCTTGGGGTATGTGCTCAGGGGTGGTATATCTGGGTCTTGAAGTAGATTGATTTCCAGTTTTCTGAGAAACTGCCATACTGACTTCCACAGTGTAAGTTTGTACTCCTAGGACCTTGCTCAATTATGTTCATAGCAGCTTTATTCATAACAGTGCGAAACTAGAAAGAACAGAGATGTCCTCCAACCAAAGGGTGGGTAAAGAAAATGTACACAATGGAATAACTCAGATGTTAAAACAATGGAATCATGCAATTTACAAGCAAATAGATGGAAATAAAAAAATCATCTTCGGGAGGTAACCCAGACCTGGGAATCCAAACATGGTATGTGCTCACTCATGGGTATATATTACCTGTAAAACAAAACACAATTGTTCAGCAGTCCACAATCTCAGGGAGGCTAAGTAACAAGAGGAGAAGAAGTAGGGGCTCATAGAGACATGGGAAGGGAAAATAGGATAGATTTTTCAGAAGGAGTGGGGTCAGGGCAGGTTGCGAAGAGGAAGAATAAAGTACAGGGGAGGGAGGGAGAGATAATGGGAGAAACTACTGCAATTAGAGGTCATTTCAGGGGCAGGTAGAAACCTAGTGCATTGGAAATTCCATGGAATCTATATGATTAACCCTAGCAAAGACATCAAGTAATAGGGAACAGAGAGCCTGACCAGCTATCTTCTCTGGTCAGGCAAGGCCTTAAGTGGAGGGATTGAAACACCAACTCAGGCATGAAATCTCACACCTATACTTTGTCCTGCCTGAGGAGTGTGCTGAGTCTAGCAGAATCATCATCAAAGAGACCACAGATACTTCATCCAGCAAATGATGGGAACAGATGTATAGTATCACAGTCAATCATTAGGCAGAGTTTGGACAGTTCTGCTGAGGAGCAGTGCAGGGAAGAGTTGGAGGAACCAGAGGGGTCAAGTATATACCCTGAGAACATGGCCCACAGAATCAACTAACTGGGACTCATGAGAACTTAAGTGGTCAGGGACCCTGTAGGCATCTGACCTAGGTCCTTTACTTAAATGTTATGGCTGAGCACCTTGGTGTGGAAATCCTAACAGTGGGGAAGATGCCTGTCCCTGATTCTTTTGCCTCCTGTGGGACCCTTATCTCACTTCTGGGTTGCCCTGCTCATCCTTGATGTAACGGTGTGTACCTCGATTCATTGTGACTTGTTAAGCTGTGTTTCCTTGATGGTTCTGGGAGGCCCATTCCTCCCTGAGGGAAGAGATACTGGAGAGGGGATGTGGGGGAGAGGGATTTTTTCCTTACTCTTTCATCATTCATTCTTCTTATTTCCATATACCTTTACCTAAAGAAATTGTTATTGATTGTGGGCTACTTTTAGGGCTTGGTTGTATCTTTCCAGTTTCATGTCAGTCTCGGCATTAGAACCCATCCTAAGCAGCTTGATTCACTGAGCCATCTTGCTGACACCAGAAATATTTTATGAAGAAAGTTCATTTTATGTGTCACATTGATTCAAGGTTATCCAGATGCTGGTAGAACAGTTTTCTAGATATAATTTTTTAAATCATTTTTCTGAAAGGGTTAAGCCTTTTATTCCATAGACCAAGTAAATATCTATCATTACTTCTGTGAGTGGACAACATACTGAGAGCTACGAGAAAAACACGTTTCCCCATACTTCCTCACCAGAGCACCTTGTCCTTGAGGCTTCAGGTTCTCGACCTAACACCTGGGCCACCCTTCCCTGAAGGAATCAGACACTGGTGAATTTCAGCAATGGTCCTCCTAGTTCTCCACTTTGTAAAATATACATTGTAAAATCTCTCAGCCTTTAAACCACAGTGAGCTAAGTCCTTCTAAGGTTTGTCTTCCAGTTATTTCTATACTATTGCTTGTATTCCTTTAAGGAATCCTAGCTAATCTACTTGTATTCTCTTGGTAAACATTTTAAAATAATGTGCCTTGGTGCAGATATTTTTAGTCCTTATTCTAAATATATCATGGGCCACAATCCTAAAATTTTTGTCTGTGAGTTCTAAAACCATTATGTTTGATACATTTCTTTCCTTTACCTTTTTGGATTAGTATTTATCACAAAAATTGAGTCATTTTATTTGATCCAATTATCCCCCAACACAGATAATTATTTCCCATGATTTCATTATCTTTCATATATTTTAAATTCAAGAAGCCTTGCCTTGTTACTTAACTATGCTTTAAATGTGGAGTACATATATTCTTTGTGCTCTAAGAAGTATCATATGCCTATTTTGTCTGTAAGAAGGTTAATTAGATTCTATTTTCTTCCTCGTCTCTTTTTGCCCATCTCATTTCTGTATCTGACGTTATCTTCTACTCTGTGCACCAACCTAATTTAGGCGCATGCAATGTTTCCGTTGTTAATTAAAGGCTTTATAGCTGTACAGCATTTACTGTCAATGGGCTGATTTATAGTTAACATAAGCACTTACAAATTAGATGCCCTTTCTTTGGTGATCCTTGGCCCTGTGGACTGATATTCTGTACTACAGTCCCCATTGAGTGAATACAAGTCTTCATTGTCTGTCTTCATGGGTGTGGTTAACTTCCATAGGTTGGCATTTTTCTTCCAGAAACTTAGGTAGGACTTGATTTGTAGATTGGTATTGTTTACGTTTGACTTTATCATAGAATATTTTATTTTCTCCATCTATGGTAATTGAAAGTTTTTCTGGGTATAGTAATTTGGCCTGGTATCTCTGGTCTTTTAATCTGCAGCACATATTGTCAGTCCCTTCTGGCTTTTAGAGTCTGCTTTGAAACATCAGGTATAATCCTCATAGGCCTGCTTTTATGTGCTACCTGGAATTTTTTCCCTTGCAGCTTTTAATATTTGTGGTGGTTTGAATAGGAATGGCTCAAATCGGCTCAGAGATGTGAATGATTAGTCAAGAGGGAGTGGAACTATTAAGATGTGTGGTCTTATTGGAGTACTTGTGACCTTGCTGAAGGAAATGTTTCACTGCATGTGGGACCTTGGCCTTCAAATACTCAAGCCAGGCCCACTGTCTCTATTACTTGCAGCTGCCTGAGGATCTAGAAGTAGAACTCTCAGTAACCTCTTGAGCACCAAGTCTTCATATATTCTGCAATTCTTCACATCATGATGAGAGTGGATTAAACTTCTGAAATGCAAACCAACGCCAATTAAATGATTTTTATAAGAACTGCTGTAACTACACAGCAATAGAAACCCTTATAAAGACTCTATGAAGTTCTGTACATACGGTGTTATGATTACTATGTGCCAAGGGGACTTTCTTTTCTGGCCCAATTTATTTGGTATTCTGTATCCTTCTTGGACATCTATAGGCATAGCCTTGTTTAGGTTAGGAAATTTTTCTTCTATGATTTTGTTGAAAACTATTTCAGAGTTGGGATTCTTCTTCCTCCCTACATTATTATTGTTCTTATGTTTGATCTTAACCATAATGTCCCAGATTTTCTGCGTGTTTTCTGTCAGAAATTCTTTACATCTAACATTTTCTTTGATGTATCCATTTCTTCTACAGTATCTTAAAGGCCTGAGAGTCCTTCTTCCATCTCTTATATTCTGTTATAAAAAGCTTGCCTCTCTACTTCAAATTCCTATAAATTTCATTTCTAAAATTCTCCCAGTGGTGGTTGTTATTGTTGTTGATAATGATGTTCTTCTTTTATTCATTTTCTTCCATTGTTTGTGTTTCCATGAATTTCTTTAAGAGATTTTTTCACTTCTTCTTTTAGGACCTCTATCGTCTTCATGTAGTTGATTCTTGGCCTTTGCTTGTATTTCAGCTATGTTAAGATATTTGGGGAGGGCTGTGGTAGGATAGCTGGGCACTCATGGAGACATACTGCCCTAGATGGATGTTACTGACTGTGTTTTTGGGCTAGCATCTAGGCATTTGGGTTTGTGACGACATAGGTCAAGGTGATACTTTCTGTACTTGCCTTTGTTAGGTCAGAGTTTTGTTCCTTAATTTCTAAGGATATGAGGGCATGTACAGGAGGAAGAAGAACAATGCTCAAGAAGGGTATCCTCACTTCTTCCCTTATGTAGTAAAGAGATTATGTAGTAAAGAGAGGTCATCCCAGAGGATCCACTATAGCACTGGAAATGAGACTGGGGGATAGTATCTAGAGAAGTGTAAAGAGAGGTGAAAGTTTACAGTCAGCCTATCTACTTTCCTGGCAGAAGTCGTTTGTGGGTTAGCAGGGAGTACCTGCTGGAGTTGGGAGAGGGAGGTCAGGAAGGGAAGGTGTATGGGATCCACAGCAGATGTGGGCAGAGTAGGAAGGAAGACTACACAATTGTTCTGTTGCAGGGCCAGGGATGGGACTTGCGGAATGGATGTGTAGGAGAGGAGGGCATGGTGAAAGTTTACCCTGGCCTGCTCAGCTGGTGTATTCACAGGCAATGGTGGCTGATGATGTTAAGGGCTGGGATACATGCATGAGCTAGGAAGAGATGCTTGGAGATCTTTGTGATCTGTTGGGGGGAATGGAGTCAGAGAAGGAAAGGAGACTACAGCAGGTTTTCTGCTATAGAGTCTGGGGAATTGGACCTGGAGGAGCTCTGTTGACCTGCCTTCTCTTTATGGTCTGTCGGCCTTACACTGGAGGTTCTGGTATAAACCTGTCTTTGACAAGTAGAGGAGTTTATGAGCCAGGGTACTAAACAAGCCGATTTTTCAGGTACTCTCTGCTTTATTAACATAGTGAGTTTATGTCTCTGAAACTGATGGACCTGAATGGTGAGCTCTCTAAACCAGCTTCTGAAGCAATCAAAGAATTTCTCTTGTCCTCCTAGAACGGTGACTGCTTGATACTCCCAGAGGGGCATTTGGACCACTCTGAATACTAAGTGTGTTTGGATTTCTGTACTGCTTTTACATTAAATATAATATATTTTATGATTGTGTTTTCAGAAAGTCAAATACAGTCTAAAACTATGATGATTGTTGTATTATGATTATGATTATTATATCTAACTGTGAAATAATTTCAAACACTTCTCAGTAGCCCTAAAAGTATCAGAAACCTTCATCCCTGTGTCCACTCTACCTAATTCATTGTTGACCTAACTCACCCATCTTCTATAGATGAGGAAGGAAATTTGGGCGCTAGCTGTTTTCCTTTTTCCTTTTTCTTCTCAGCTTCTGTTTTTGCTGATTCTTTGTATAGTTCTTTTTGTTTCTACTTGGTTGATTTCAGCCCTGTGTTTGATTATTTCCTGCTGTCTAGTCTTCTTGGGTATATTTGTTTCTTTTTGTTCTAGAGATTTCAGATGTCCTGTCAAGCTGCTATTGTATGTTCTCTCCAGTCTCTTTTTGGAGGCACTCAGAGCTATGAGTTTTCCTCATAGCACTGCTTTCATTGTGTCCCATAAGTTTGGGTATGTTGTGGCATCATTTTCATTACATTTTAATAAGTCCTTAATTTCTTTATTTCTTCCTTGACAAAGTTATCATTGAGAAGAGTGTTCGGCTTCCACATATGTGGATGTTCTATTGTTTTTGCTATTATTGAAGACCAACCTTATTCCTTGGTGATCTGCTATAATGCATGGAATTATTTCGATCTACTTGTATTTGTTCAGGCCTGTTTTATGAGTGAGAATTTTTGAGAAAGTACTTTGAGGTGTTGAGAAGAAAGTATATTCTTTTGTTTTAGAAAATGTTATATATACATAACAGATATAAATGTGTGCATGTGCGTGTGTGTGTGTGTGTGTGTGTGCGTGTGCGTGTGCGTGTGTCTGTGTGTGTGTGTGTGTGTTAAATCCATTTGTTCATTTGGTTAATAACTTTCATAAGGTTTACTGTTTCTCTGTTTAATTTCTGTTTCCAATATCTGTCCATTGATGAGAGTAGGGTGCTGAAGTCTCCTACTATTGTTGTGTGAGGTGCAATGTGGGCTTTGAGCTTTAGTAAATGGGCTTTAGTAATGTGGGCGCCCTTGCATTTGGAGCATAGATGTTCAGAATTGGGAGTTCTTCTTTGTAGATTTAACCTTTGATGAGTATAAAGTGTCCTTCTTTATCTTTTTGATAACTTTGGGTTAAAAGTTGATTTTACTCTATATTATAATGCAAAATATTGGGTCCTGTTCATGTGTTCAGTCTGTTAGTCTATGTCTTTTTATTTGGGAATTGATTCCATTGATATTAAGATAGATTAAGGAAAAGTGATCATTGTTATCGGTTATGTTTATGTGACTATCTTCAGTTTGTGTTGTTAAGATTTTTTCTTTCTTTTTCTAGGGTGTAGTTTCCCTCCTTGTGTTGGAGTTTTCCGATTATTATCCTTTGAAGGGCTGGATTTCTGGAAAGAAATATATTGTGTAAATTTCATTTGTCAAGGAATATCTTGGTTTCTCCATCTGTGGTAATTGAGAGTTTTGCTGGGTATAGTAGTCTAGGCTGGCATTTGTGTTCTCTTAAGGTCCATATTACATCTGCCCAGGATCTTCTGGCTTTTACAGTCTCTGAAGTCTGGCGAGAAGTCTGGTGTAATTCTGATAGGTTTGCCTTTATATGGTTATTGACCTTTTTCTATTACTCTTTTTAGCATTCTTTTTTTGTTCTGTGCATTTGATGTTTCAATTATTATGTGATTGGAAGAATTTCTTTTGTGGTCCAATCTATTTGGAGTTCTGGAGGCTTCTTGTATGTTTATGGATATCTCTTTCTTCAGGTTAGGGAAGTTTTCTTCTATAATTTTTTGAAGATATTTACTGGCCCTTTAAGATGGGAATCTTTTCTCTTTTCTATACCTATAATCCTTAGGTTTGATCTTCTCATTGTGTCCTGGATTTCCTGCATGTTTTGAGTTAGGAGCTTTTTGCATTTGGCATTCTCTTTGCTGTTGTGTCAGTAATTTCTATGACATCTTCTGCACTTGAGATTCTCTGTTTTATCTTTTGTATTCCGTTGTTGATGCTTACATCTATGACTCCTGATCTCTTTCCTAGATTTTCTATCTCCAGAGTTGTCTCCATTTGAAATTTCTTTATTGTTTCTATTTCCATTTTTAGATCCTGGATGGTTTTGTTCAATTCCTTCACCTGTTTGGTTGTGTTTTCCTGTTATTCTTTAAGGGATTTTTGTGTTTCCTCTTTAAGGGCTTCTATCTGTTTACATGTGTTCTCCTTTATTTCTTTAAGGGAATTATTTATGTCCTTCTTAAAGTCCTCTATCAGCCTCATGAGATGTGATTTCATGTCCAAATCTTGCTTTTCCAATGTGTTGAGGTATCCAGGGCTGGCTGTGTTGGGAGAATTGGGTTCTGATCATGCCAAGTAGCCTTGGTTTCTTTTGGTAAGATTCTTGCACTTGCCTTTTGCCATCTGGTTATCTCTGGTGTTAGTTGGTCTTGCTGTCTCTGGCTGGAGCTTGCCCTTCCTATGGGCCTATAAGCCTGTGTCAGCACTCCCGGCAGACCAGCTCCCTTCTGGCGGGACCTGTTTACAGTTGGCCATGGAATAGCCCCAGCTCCCAGGTGCAGATGGAGGCTGAGAGGCCTGTTCTGACTGCTCTACTGTTCCTGTGCTCTGTGTGCTTCCTGAGTGGTGCAGTTCCACACCATTATTGAAGAGAAAGTGGAAAGCTCACCTCCAAGCCTAGGAGTGAGAGTACTCCTGGGAGAGCAGCTCTCTCCTGGCAGGACTCATGCACAGTGAAAATTCCTAACAATAAAAAAAACTTCAGGGGGAATCACCATCCCTGGTCTCAATCTTTACTACAGAGCAATAGTGATAAAAACTGCATGGTATTGGTAGAGGGACAGACATATTGATCAATGGAATAGAATTGAAGGTGCAGAAATAAAACCACACACTTATGGACACATGATCTTTGACCAAGAAGTCAAAAATATACAATGGAATAAAGAAAGCATCTTCAATAAATAGTGGTGGTCTAACTGGCTGTCTGTATATAGAAAAGTGAAAATAGACCCATATTTGTCACCTCGCACAAATCTCAAGTCCACATGGATCAAGGACCTCAATATAAAACCAGATACACTAAATCTAATAGAAGAGAAAATGGGAAAGAACCTTGAGCTCATTGGCATGGGGGTTGGGGGAAGTTCCTAAACAGAGAACTCCAATGGCTCATGCTCTAAGTTCAAGAATTGATAAATGGGACCCCATGAAACTAGAAGATGACCTAGAAACCCATTTTCTTGGAAACTCCCAGGAGTTTACAAGAGTGATCCTATGTAGGACAACAAGTAATGGGGGATACAGAGTCTGAACCAGTAATAATCTGTATCTAGGCAAGATTACCAATGGTGGGAATGTGACATCAAGTCACCTATAAAACTGTCTACCTACAATTTCTCCTGACTACAGATGTACAGTAGCCAACCAATGACTGCTTCAGCTTGAGATCCATGCTGATAAGGGGTCCCGACCCTGACACTACCTGAAGGGCCAGGAACTGGAAAAAATCCTAATGATATTGTGTCATATTCAAGAGCCAAGCATAATTGTCATCAGAAAAATAGATGCAGAGACACACAGCCAAATATTAGGCAGATTTTAGGAATGAAAGGGATAAAGAACACCAAAGAAAATACACAGAATCAACTAACCTGGGTTCATAGAGTCTCACAGAGACTGAACCAACACTTAGGGAGCCCATATG
Organism: Apodemus sylvaticus; assembly: GCF_947179515.1. Classification (NCBI taxonomy): domain Eukaryota; kingdom Metazoa; phylum Chordata; class Mammalia; order Rodentia; family Muridae; genus Apodemus; species Apodemus sylvaticus. Next base: position 165,005,675 of record NC_067475.1, on the reverse strand, counting down.
AACCTGCCTGGGTCCGGTGCATATATGTTTTGGTTCTGTAGCTTGGTATTCTTGTAGGACTCCTAACAGTGATAGTGTGAGATATCTCTGATTCTTTGACTGGTTTGGAGACCATTTTTCTCCTACTGGGTTGCCTTGTCCATCTTTGAAAGAGCTCCAGCTCACTCTTACCTGAAATTCTATGTTCGATTGATATCCAAGGGAGGACTCTTTTTCTAAAGAAAAAAGGAGGAGTGGTTGGGCTTGAAGAGTGACTGGGGTTGGAAGAGAGAGAAGAAAGTATGTGGGCATAATATAGGAGAGAAGAATTAATAAAAAACTGTAATCTTATTGGGGAAAATTTTAAGATAGAAAAACCTACCTTTTATTCCATTGTAAGAGTAGATACCAAACACTGATACTTTACCAAAACTCATTTCTGTTTGACTGAATGATAAACCTAATGAATGTAAATTAAACAATAATTTAGGAGCTTAGGATGCCAGCATGGGGTATAGAATGTGGTAAAACTGTATAACTGGATTATTACATTCTGGAAGGAATCGTACAGAAAATAATAGAGGAAAAATGGTAAGAAAAGAAGCTTTGGGTATGAATGGAACCAAAAACTGAAGCAAAATCACTGTTGTATAAATATTATTGACAATAATAGTATTTCTACCAGTTATGAAATCACTATTCATGGAATTTAACAAGTGAACAGACAGCAGATGGTAGAAATCTTATTTTGATTTTTAGAGTTTAGGATGAATAGCATCAACTCTCTCTCTCTCTCTCTCTCTCTCTCTCTCTCTGTGTGTGTGTGTGTGTGTGTGTGTGTGTGTGTGTGTGTGTATGAGTTAAAACACGCACACATATTTACTCTTTTGGCTGAGGTATCTTAAAAGAAATGTCACCCCAAACCGAAACAAGTATTAGGAAACATGGCTACTGTTTGTTTCCTTGTTGGGGGGTATTAATTTTTTGTAATGCTTCCTTTTTATTAGATACTTGCTTTATTTACATTTGAATGTGAACCCCTTTCCACATTACCCCAATGAAAACACCTTGTCCCATCCCCTTCCCCCTGCTTGCCCCCAATTTCCTGATTTGCAGTCCTCTATTCTGGGGAATCAAGCCTTCACAAGACCAATGGCCTCTCTTCTCATTGATGTCTGATATGGCCATCTTCTGCTACATATGTAGCTGGAGCCATGGGTCCCTCCATGTATACTCTTTGTTTGGTGGTTTAGTCCCTGAGAGCTCTGGGGGTACTGGTTGGTCCATGTTATTGTTACTCCTGCAGAGCTGCAAACCTCTTTAGCTCTAGCTACTCCATTGGGGACCCTATTCTCATTCTATTGGTTGGCTGTAAGCCACGGGTGTTTTAACCCACTTTCCAATAAGAATCAAAGTATCCACACTTCGATCTTCCTTCATCTTGAGCTTCATGTTGTCTGTGAGTTGTTTCTTGGGTATTCCCAGCTTTTGGGCTAATATCCACTTATCAGTGAAAAGGTCAAGTAACATATAAGGGTAGACATATCAGAATTACACCAGACTTCTCACCAGAGACTATGAAACCCAGAAGAACCTGGGCAGATGTCATACAGACCCTAAGGGAACACAAATGCCAACCCAGGCTGCTATACCCAGCAAAACTCTCAATTACCATAGATGGAGAAACCAAGGTATTCAATGACGAAAACAAATTTATACATTATCTTTCCACAAATCCAGTCCTCCAAATGACAATGAATGGAAAACATCAACAAAAGGATGGAAACTACACACTAGAAAAAGGAAGAAATTAATTGTCTTTTAACAAAACAAAGAGAGACACACAAACATAAATCCACCTCTAATAACAAAAGTAACAGGTTACAACAATGACTGGTCCTTAATATCTCTTAATATCAACGGACTCAATTCTCTAATAAAAACACATAGATTAACAGACTGGATATATAAGCAGGACCTAACATTTTGCTGCATACAGGAAACTCACCTCAGGGACAAAGACATACACTACCTCAGAGTAAACGGCTGTAAAACAGTTTTCTAAGCAAATGGCCCTAAGAAACAAGCTATTGTAGCCATTCTAATAGTGAATAAAATTGACTTTCAACCTAAAATAATCAAAAAAGATAAGGAAGGACACTTCATATGCATCAAAGGAAAAATCTACTGAGATGAACTCTCAATTCTGAACATATATGCTCCAAATACAAGGGCACCCTCATTAATAAAAGAAACTCTACTAAAGCTCAAAGCACACATTGCACCACACACAATAATAGTAGGGGGGGGTGTTAATTAAAGAGATTTTTTTAATTAAAAATAGATTCTTCTCTCATACAATACATCCAGATCAAAGTTTCCCCCCTCTCTAATAGCTTGCCTACACACAGATCCAATCCTCCTCTGTTTCTGTTCATAGAGGTGCAGGTCTAAGAGACAAATCCCAACAAAACAAAAGAAGATAAAAATAAGACAAGGCAAAAGCCTTCATATAGAAACTGGACAAGACAAGTGAGTAGGAGGAAAAGAGTCTTAAGAGCAGGCAAAAGAGTCAGAGACATACCTGTGCCCATAATTAGGCGTCCCATTAAACACCCAGCTAACAGCCATAACATTTGCATAGAGGACCTGATGTAGACCTATTTCGGGCACCATGCTTACTGTTTCAATTTCTGTGAGTCCATACGAGCCCTGCTTCATTGACTTGGTGAGTCATGTTCTCCCGCTCTTCTCCATCCCCCGACTCTTACAATCTTTTCTTTCCCTCTTCCAAGATTTTCCCTGAGCTCCAGGTTGACTGACTCAACGGAGACCTCTAATTTACTCTCTTTTTCTGTATAATGTTTGCCTGTGGGTCTCTGAACCCTCTTTCTCTGCTGCTGGAGGAAGCTTCTTTGATGACAACTGGGCACAGCACAGATCTAAAGGTATAGCAGAATATCACTAGGAATCACTTTGTCTATTTATTTATTTATTTATTTATTTATTTATTTACTTACTTACTTACTTACTTATTTATTTATTTACTAGCTAGCTAGCTAGTCATGTTTCATTCTGCCCTAGGTCTCCTGGACAGCCAGTCTCTGATTCCTACTATCTGAGCTTGCTGAGCATGTGCTCCTTCTTGTGGCATAGGCCTCAAGTTAAACCACACATTGATTGGCCACTCCTACAAGTCCTGGACCACCATTGTCCTGGCATATCTTGCAGGTATGACATATTGTAGGCTGGAGGTTTTGTGGCTGGATTCATGTCCAGGTTTCTTTTTCTGTACACTACAGTATTCCTTCCTGCTTCAAAGACTTTATAGAATACGTGTGAAGGGTATGTGCAGGCACCAGTTTGAACTTTCCATATCGAATGAGTTTCTTAGTATTGAATCTATATTAGTCCACGAATAAATCTTGATGGTTTAACAGAGTCAAGACCAACCAACATTAAGAACCTCAAAGAAAGCAAAGTAGAATACATAGGAGGGTTTGAAGGAAGGGACAACAATAGAAAATGATGTAGTTATGATACCAAAACATTATTTTACAATGTAAAAGAAATAATAAAAATATGATATTATGTTTCCAGGAAGTCAGGTAGCTCCACATCCTTGTGTGCATTTCCTGCCAGGAGAGAGTGACCTCCCAGCATTGCTTTCACTTCTGAGTGCAGAGGTGAGGTCTCCACATTCTCTCTGGAGGGGAACAGCTAGGAGCTCACGGGCATGCAACCAGTAGAGCAGCTGGGACAGAAATCTTCCCACTGCCATTTACACTGGGGAGCCAGGGAGCTCCACAGGCTCCTGTGCACAGACCCTGCCAGAAGAGAGTTGTTCTCCCAGGAGTATGGACACAGGCTTATAGGCTCATGGAAGGGACAAGCTCCAGCCAGAAGCATCAAGACCAACAAACACCAGAGATAGCCAGATGGTAAAAGGCAATTGAAAGAACCCTACTGACAGAAACCAAGGCTACCTGGCAACATAATACCCAGTTCTCTTCAGGAACTTTTCCCCTGTGCCTATGTCCTCAAGGGTTTTCCCCAGTTTCTTTTCTATTAGTTTCAGTGTGTCTGGTTTTATGTGGAGGTCCTTGATCCACTTGGAATTGAGCTTAGTACCAGGAGATAAGAATGGATCAATTCACATTCTCCTGCATGCTGACCTCCAGTTGAACCAGCATCATTTGTTGAAAAGGCTATCTTTTTTCCCCTGGATGTTTTCAGCTCCTTTGTCGAAGATCAAGTGGCCATAAGTGTGTGGATTCATTTCTGGGTATTCAATTCTATTCCATTGTTCCACTTGTCTGTCACTGTGCCAATACCATGCAGTTTTTAACACTATTGCTCTGTAGTATTGCTTGAGATCTGAGATACTAATTCCCCCAGAAGTTCTTTTACTGTGGAGAATAGTTTTAGCTATCCTGGGTTTTTTGTTATTCCAGATAAATTTGAGAATTGCTTTTTCTAACTCTGTTAAGAACTGAGTTGGGATTTTGATGGAGATTGCATTGAATCTGTATATTGCTTTGACAAGATGGCCATTTTAACTATATTAATCCTGCCAATCCATGAGCATGGAAAATTTTTCCATTTTCTGAGGTCTTCTTCAATTTCCTTCTTCAGTGACCTGAAGTTCTTATCATATAGATCTTTCACTTGTTTGGTTAGAGTCACACCAAGATACTTGTCCAGTCTGTTTGGAGTTCTGTAGGCTTCTTGTATGTTCATGGGCATCTCTCTCTTTAGGTTAGGGAAGTTTTCTTCCATAATTTTATTGAAGATATTTGCTGGCCCTTTAAGTTGTAAATCTTCATTCTCATTAATGCCTAGAATCCTTAGATTTGGCTTTCTCATTGTGTCCTGGATTTCCTGTATGTTTTGGGTTACAAGCTTTTTGCATTTTGCATTTTCTTTGACTGTTGAGTCCATGGTTTCTATGGTATCTTTGGCATCTGAGATTCTTTTTTTCTATCTCTTGTATTCTGTTGTTGATATTTGCATCTATGGTCCCTGATTTCTTCCCAAGGTTTTCTATCTCCAAAGTTGTCTCCCTTTGTGCTTTCTTAGTTGTTTCTACTTCTGTTTTTAGATCCTGGAAATTTTTGCTCAGTTCCGTCATTTGCTTGTTTGTGTTTTCCTCTAATTCTTTGAATTATTTTTGTGTTTCTTCTTTTATGACTTCTGCCTGTTGATCAAAGTTCTCCTGTATTTCTTTACGTGATTTTTGCATTTCCTCCTTATTGGCTACAAACTTCTGACCCATATTGTCCTGAATTTCTTTAAGTGATTTTTATGTTTCCCTTGTAAGGGCTTCTAGCTTTTGATCATTTTTCTCCTGAATTTCTTTAAGAGATTTATTTATGTCCTTCATGTGTTACTCTAATAGCATCCTTACCAGTGCTTTTAAATCCAACTCTTGTTTTTCTGGTGTGTTGGGGTATCCAGGACTTGCTATTGTTGGAGAATTGGGTTCAGATGCTGCCATAATGCCTTGGTTTCTCTTAGTAACGTTCCTGTGCTTGCCTTTAGCCATCTAGTTCTCACTGATGTTAGATGGTCTTATTGTCACTGGCTGGTGCTTCAACCTACTGTGGACCTTGAAGGCTATTTCCATGACACTGGATGACTGGGTTTTCCTCTGGCACAGATTACTGATATGCTGCCTTCCTCTTTCGTGCCTTGGGAGCCCTGCTCAGTCTTGCCTCAAGAAATGTTATACTTGGGTTGTCAAGGTGAACCAGGTGTTCTCAGACTTCTCTGTTATGGAGCAAAGATAGTGTGTGGGGATCACTCCCTCTTTGATTCTTGAGTAGGACACAGGCCCCACGACTGACCGGCTTGCAGAAGTTCTCAGGTCCTGGGTGCAGGCAGACCCCTGGAGATTTGCACCCCCAGAGATCTTAAGCTCAGTATAATACAGTACCTAGTCATGTTTTTCTGCCCTGGCAGGCCACAAAGATGGCCACGGGGAATTGCTCCCTCTGCTGCTCTCCAGGCAGGACACAGGCCCCCACAACCTACCAGCTGGGAGAAGAACCACCTGTGTGCTCAGGTCCTGGGTGCAGGCAGACCTCTGGAGGTTTGCACCCCCAGAGATCTAAAACTCGGGGTGATACAGTACCTAGTGATGCTTTTCTGCCCAGGCAGGCAGCGAATATGGCCGCGGGGATTCTCTTCCTCTGCTGTTCTCCAGGCAGGACACAGGCCCCACGCCTGGTAGACTGGCAGACAAACCGCCTATGTGCTCAGTTCCTGAGTGCAGGCAAATCCCTGGTGGTTTGCACCTCCAGAGATCTAAAGCTTGGGGTGATACAGTACCAAGTGAAGCTCTTCTGCCCCTGCAGGCAGCAAATATGGCCATGGGGATTCTTCCCTTAATATCTCTTAACGTCAATGAAAGCAATTCCCCAATTATAAGACAAGACTAACAGATATTTTTCATGTAAATCTTCTGTATTATCAGAAAATAACTGTAATTCCTCTTTGAATTGATTTAGTAATGCTTTTATATGTCTACCATTTCACCTGCACTATTTTTCATTATAATCTTCAATTTTAACATGTTTATATATTTATTCTATTTTATTAGAAATATTTTCTATGGAAATCACTAAATTTATCACAAAATGTTTTAAATCCACCTTCAATTAATATAGAAAGGTTTTTATATCTACCATTTTATCTGTATGATTTTCCATGAAATAGTCTATTTTAACGTGTTTTTCTATATGTTTCTTGAATTTTATTAGAAGTATTTTTCATGTAAATCTTGAATTTTACCTGAAAATGTTTATAATTCCACTTTCAATCAACTTATAATTATTTTTATGCCTACCATTTTATCGGTATAATTTTCCATGATAATCTTCAATTTTAACATGTTTTTCTGTAATTTCTTGAATTTATAAGAAATATTATCCATGTAAATTTTCAACATTATCAGAAAATGTTTATAATTCTACTTTCAATCAACTTAGGAATACTTTTATGCCAATTATTATTATTATTATTATTATTATTATTATTATTATACCTATATGAAATTTATATCTATTTAAAATTTTCCATTATAATCTTCAATGTTACCATGTTTTTTACATTTTTCTACAATTTTATCAGAAATATTTTCCACGAAAACCTTCAATTCTATCATAAAATATTTCTCCTTCATTTTTCAATTCATTTAGCAGTTTTTTTCTACCATTTTACTCTCATTTTCACTGAAAATTGTCAATTTTAATGTGTTTTTCTATATATCTTTTCTATTTTATCAAAAATGTTTTCCAAGTAAATCTTTAATTTTATCATAAAATGTTATTACTTCCATTTTTATAAAAGAATATGCCTTTCAAAAAATGCTGCTGAAACAGACAAAAAAAGTATCTGCAGCAAATTTAGATACACCAATTTTTTCTTTTTTTTTTATTCGATATATTTTTTATTGACATTACAAATGATTTTCCCTTTTCTGGCCCCCCACTCCACGAAAGTCCCATAAGCCCCCTTCCCTCCCCCTGTTCACCCACCCAACCCTTCCCACTTCCCTGTTCTGGTTTTGCCCTATACTGCTACACTGAGTCTTTCCAGACCAGGGGCCACTCCTCCGTTCTTCTTGTACCTCATTTGATGTGTGGATTATGTTTTGGGTATTCCAGGTTTCTAGGCTAATATCCACTTATTAGTGAGTGGATACCATGATTGATCTTTTGACACTGGGTTACCTCACTTAGTATGATGTTCTCCAGCTCCATCCATTTGCCTAAGAATTTCATGAACTCATTGTTTCTAATGGCTGAATAGTACTCCATTGTGTATATATATCACATTTTTTTGCATCCATTCTTCTGTTGAGGGATACCTGGGTTCTTTACAGCTTATGGCTATTATAAATAGGGCTGCTATGAACATAGTGCAGCATGTATCATTATTACATGGTGGGGAATCCTCTGAGTATATGCCCAGGAGTGGTATAGCAGGATCTTTCAGAAGTGATGTGTCCAGTTTTCTGAGGAAACACCAAACTGATTTCCAGAGTTGTTGTACCAATTTGCAACCCCACCAGCAGTGGAGGAGTGTTCCTCTTTCTTCACATCCTCGCCAACACCTACTGTCTCCTAAATTTTTAATCTTAGCCATTCTGACTGGTGTAAACTGAAATCTCAGGGTTGTTTTGATTTGGAAGTTGAGCATTTTTTAAGATGCTTCTCCGCCATCTGAAGTTCTTCAGGTGAAAATTCTTTGTTTAATTCTGTACCCCATTTATAATAGGGTTATTTGGTTTTCTTGGGTCTAACTTCTTAAGTTCTTTGTATATATTGGATATTAGCCCTCTATCTGATGTAGGGTTGGTGAAGATCTTTTCCCAATTTGTTGGTTGCTTATTTGTCCTTTTGATGGTGTCCTTTGCTTTACAGAAACTTAGTAATTTTATGAGGTCCCATTTGTCAATTCTTGATCTTAAAGCATATGCTATTGGTGATCTGTTCAGAAACTTTCCCCCTGTACCCATATCCTCAAGGGTCTTCCCCAGTTTCTTTTCTATTAGCTTCAGACTGTCTGAATTTATGTGGAGGTCCTTGATCCATTTGGAGTTGAGCTTAGTACAAGGAGAAAAGAATGGATCAATTCGCATTATTTTGCATACTGACCTCCATTTGAACCAGCACCATTTGTTGAAAAGGCTATCTTTTTTCCATTCGATGTTTTCAGTCCCTTTATCGAGGATCAAGTGGCCATAGGTGTATGGGTTCATTTCTGGATCTTCAATCCTGTTCCATTGATCCACCTGCCTGTCACTGTACCAATACCATGCAGTTTTTAACACTATTGCTCTTTATTATTGCTTGAAGTCAGAGATACTGACTTCCCCCAGAATTTCTTTTGTTGTTGAGAATAGTTTTAGCTATCCTGAGTTTTTTGTTATTCCAGATGAATTTGAGAATTGCTCTTTCTTACCCTATGAAGAATTGAGTTGGGATTTTGATGGGTATTGCATTGAATCTGTATATTGCTTTTGGCAAAATGGCCATTTTAACTATATTAATCCTGCCGAATCATGAACATGGGAGGTTTTTTCCATTTTTTTGAGGTCTTCCATTTCATTCTTCAGAGTCTTGAAGTTCTTGTCATACAGATTTTTCACATGTTTGGTAAGAGTCACCCCAAGGTACTTTATACTGTTTGTGGCTATTGTGAAGGTTGTCATTTCCCTAATTTTTTTCTCAGCCTGATTATCCTTTGAGTATAGGAAGGCTACTGATTTGCTTGAGTTGATTTTATAACCTGCCACATTGCTGAAGTTGTTTATCAGCTGTAGGAGTTCTCTAGTGGAGTTTTTTGGTTCACTTAGGTAGACTATCATATCATCTTCAAATAATGATAGTTTGACTTCTTCCTTTCCAATTTGTATCCCTTTAACCTCCTTATCTTGTCTAATTGCCCGAACTAGTACCTCAGGTACAATATTGAACAGATAAGGAGAAAGGGGGCAGCCCTGTCTAGTCCCTGATTTTAGTGGGATTGCTTCAAGTTTCTCTCCATTTAGTTTGATGCTGGCAACCGGTTTGCTGTATATTGTTTTTACTATGTTTAGGTATAGGCCTTGAATTCCTGTTCTTTCCAAGACTTTAAGCATGAAAGGGTGCTGAATTTTGTCAAATGCATTTTCAGCATCCAATGAAATGACCATGTGGTTTTGTTCTTTGAGTTTGTTTATGTAGTGGATTGCATTGATGGATTTCTGTATATTGAACCAACCCGGCATCCCTGGGATAAAGCCTACTTGATCGTGGTGGATGATCATTTTTATGTGTTCTTAAATTAGGTTGGCAAGAATTTTATTGAGTATTTTTGCATCGAAATTCATAAAGGAAATTGGCCTTAAGTTCTCTTTCTTTGTTGGATCTTTGTGCGGTTTTGGTATCAGTGTAATTGTGGCTTCATAGAAGGAATTGGGTAGTGTTCCTTCTGTTTCTATTTTGTGGAATAGTTTGAAGAGTATTCATGTTAGGTCTTCTTTGAAGGTCTGATAGAATTCTGCACTGAAACCATCTGGTCCTGCCCTTTTTTTGGTTAGAAATCTTTCTATAACCCCTTCTATTTCTTTAGGGGTATGGGACTGTTTAGATGGTCTTTTTGGTCCAGATTTAATTTTGGTATTTGGTATTTGTCTAGGAAATTGTCCATTTCCTCCAGATTCTGGAGTTGTGTTGAGTATAGGCTTTTGTAGTAGGATCTAATGATTTCTTTGAATTTCCTCAACTTCTGTAGTTATATTCCCCTTTTCATTTCTAATTTTGTTAATTCGGATACTTTCTCTGTGCCCTTTGGTCAATCTGGCTAAGGGTTTATCTATCTTGTTGATTTTCTCAAAGCACCAGCTCCTGGATTCATTGATTCTTTGCATGGTTCTCTTTGTTTCCACTTGATTGATTTCAGCCCTGAGTTTGATGATTTTCTGTCTTCTACTCCTCCTGGGGGAATTGGCTTCTTTTTGTTCCAGGGCTTCAGGTATGTCGATAAGTGCTAGTGTATGCTCTCTCCATTTTTTTTTTTTTTAGAGGCACTCAGGGCTATGAGTTTTCCTCTTAGCACTGCTTTCATTGTGTCCCAAAGATTTGGGTATGTTGTGTCTTCATTTTCATTAAATTCTAAAAAGTCTCTGATTTCTTTATTTCCTCTTTGGCCAAGGTGTCATTGAGTAAAATATTGTTCAGCCTCCAAGTGTATGTGGGCTTTCTGTTGTTTATGTTGCTATTGAAAACCATTCTTACTCCATAATGATCTGATAGGAGGCATGGAATTAGTTAGATCTTCTTATATTTGTTGAGGTCTGTCTTGTGTCCAGTTATATGGTGGATTTTGAAGTAGGTACCATGAGATGCTGAGAAAAAGGTATATTCTTTTGCTTTAGGATGAAATGTTCTATAAATATCAGTCAAATCCAATTGGTCCAAAGCTTCAATTAGTTTTACTGTGTTCCTATTTAGTTTCTGTTTTCCTGATCGGTCCATTGAGGAAAGTGGAGTGTTGCAGTCACCCACAATTATTGTGTTAGGTGAAATGTGTGCTTTGAGCTTTAGTAAAGTTTCTTTTACGAATGAGAATGCCCTTGCTTTTGGCGCATAGATGTTCAGAATTGAAAGTTCTTGGTGGATTTTTTCCTTTGACCAGCAAGACCTTCTGTGTCTCTTTTGATGACTTTAGGTTGGAAGTCAATTTTATCTGATATTAGAATGGCTACTCCGGCTCGTTTCCCAAGACCATTGGCTTGTAAAATTGTCTTCCAGCCTTTTACTCTAAGGTAGTTTTTGTCTTTGACACTGAGGTGTGTCTCCTGTATACAGCAAAATGTAGGGTCCTGTTTCCTTATCCACTCTGTTAGTCTATGTCTTTTTATTGGGGGAATTGAGTCCATTGATGTTAAGAGATATTAAGGAACAGTGATTATTACTTCCTGTCATTTTTGATGTTATTTTTATATTTGAGTGGTTATCTTCTTTTGGGTTTGATGAAAGAATGTAACTATCTTGCTTTTTCCTCCTTGTATTGGAGTTTTCCTCCTATTATTCTTTGCAGAGCTGGGTTAGTGAAAAGATATTGTGTAAATTTGGTTTTGTCATGGAATATCTTGGTTTCTCCATCTATGGTGATTGAGAGTTTTGCTGGGTATAGTAGTCTTGGCTGGCATTTGTGTTCTCTTAGAGTCGGCATGAGATCTGCCCAGGATCTTCTAGCTTTCATGGTCTCTGGTGAGAAGTCTGGTATGATTCTGATAGGTCTTCCTTTATATGTTACTTGGCCTTTTTCTCTTACTGCCTTTAATATTCTTTCTTTGTTTAGTACATTTGGGATTTTAATTATTATGTGACAGGAGGTATTTCTGCTCAGGTCCAGTCTGTTTGGAGTTCTGTAGGCTTCTTGTATTTTCATGGGCATCTCTCTATTTAAGTTGGGAATGTTTTCTTCCATAATTTTGTTGAAGATATTTGCTGGCCCTTTCAGTTGTAAATCTTCAGTCTCATCTATACCTATAATCCTTAGGTTTGGTCTTCTCATTTTTTCCTGGATGTCCTGGATGTTCTGGAATACAAGCTTTTTGCATTTTGCATTTTCTTTGACTGTTGAGTCAATGGTTTCTATGGTATCTTCGGCATCTGAGATTCTTTCTTCCATCTGTTGTATTCTGTTGTTGATATTTGCATCTATGGCCCCTGATTTCTTCTCAAGGTTTTCTATCTCCAAAATTGTCTCCCTTTGTGGCTTCTTAGTTGTTTCTACTTCTGTTTTTAGATCCAGGATGGTTTTGCTCAATTCCTTCATTTGTTTGTTTGTGTTTTCCTTTAATTCTTTAAGAGATTTTTGTGTTTCTTCTTTGATGACTTTGGCCTATTGACTCAAGTTCTCCTGCATTTCTTTAAGTTATTTTTGTGTTTCTTCTTTATTGGCTTCTATCTCTTGAGTCTTATTCTCCTGAATTTCTTTAAGTGATTTTTGTGTTTCCATTATTTGGGTTTCTAGCTTATTAATGTTCCCCTGTATTTCTTTAAGAGATATATTTATGTCCTTTTTGTGTTCTAGCAGCATCATGACCAGTGATTTTAAATCTAAATCTTGTTTTTCTGGTGTGTTGGCGTAACCAGGACTTGCTGATGTTGGAGAGTTTGGTTCAGACGCTGCCATATTGTCTAGATTTCTGTTAGTAGCGTTCATGCATTTGCCCTTTGCCATCTTGTTATCTCTGGTGTTAGTTGGTCTTGTCTCTGGCTGGTGTTTGAGCCTCCTGTGAGGCTCTAGGGCTATTTCCACAACACTGGATGGCTGGGTTTCCCCTGTCACAGATTGCTGATGTGCTGTCCTCCTCTTGGGTGCCCTTGGAGCCCTAGTGTGCCTTGCCCCAGATTGTCTCTGTGAACCAGGCGGTGCCCGTTTGCTCCTTCAGGGAGTGCTGATGGTCTATGCTGCTGCGGGACCTTTTCCAAGTACTGGTCACTCTGCTGGGCAGCTGATCTCCCAACCAGGTTCCTGCATACAAGGCTAGCCTAGCTGCTCAGGCCCCAAGTCAAGGCAAAAGCCTGGCAGGCCAAGGCCCGAGCAAAGTTCCCCTCAGGCTATGAGTGTTAAGCGGTTCTGTCAGGTGGCCAGGATGGCGGGTGTGTGTGTGCTCTCTGAAAGTGCTGGGAGAGTCTGCTGGGCTAACAACCTCCTGTCTGGGTGTTTGGCACATAGATGGCCCACCAAGCAGCCCAGGTCCTGGGGGCAGTCCAGGGCCTATCAGGCCTAGACTATGTTAGCCTATGGCTATGACTGTTAGCTGGCTTTGCCTGCTAGAACTCTCTGGTGTCCTGTAGCCAAAATGGTGGCACACGCGCAGGCCTGGGCAAAAAACCTCCTGGCCGGGTTTGCAAACCAATGGCCCCCCCCGAACAGCCCAGGGCCTGGGTGGAGGCCAATACCCGTCGGGCTTAGACCCCTGCGATGTTGGCATTGGGTTATGTTTGCATACCTCAGGCTGTCTGATCTCTCTGGAGTCCGAGATCCAAGATGGAGGTGAGTCTCTCATAACTGACTGGCGGGAGGCAGAGTTCTGATGTGGCTTCTGTGGGGTGAAAGGCGCTGTAAATCCACTGCCGCTTGCAGCCCGGCTGGCCAGTGATGGTCAGCGGTAGTGGGCGGAGGGCCTGCCCGGACCCTGTTGCCTTGGTTCCACTGCTGATGGCCCTTCCTCTGGATGAGTCGCTGCTGCTGTTTAGATCACCAAATTAGTTTGCTGATTTGCTTTTATTACTGGCATTATGACTTCCGTTACCTTTTGATCACTAGAAATTCATCTTTCACTGGTCTTTCAAAAATTTCCAAAATGCACAGCAATGACTAACAACATCTCAATTTCTGTTTAATCATTATACTTCAGGTTTTAAAAATTTAAAAATGTCAATTCCTGTGACTGAGCTGGCTCTTACAGCCAGGAACACAGGGAACACCCAAGTGTAAGATCACTTGGGACTCTGTCTGCCAGGGCCCCAACTGCACCCAGGAGCTGGCCAGCACCACAGTCATCTGTGCACCTATCCTGACAGGGGACATCTTCCCTGCAGGGAACTGGTCATTTAGAGAGAGTCCCACATTTAGAGGTGAGGCCCAAATCTTTCCTCCTATGACTGAGTAGACGGGTGCAGAAGGGAATGCAAAGAACACCTGAGTGAAAAAATCACTTGGGACTAGGACTGCCAGGGCCCACTTGCAGCCAGGAACTGGGCAGTTCCAGAGCACTCTGTGCCAAGGGAGAGCTGGTCACCCAGGGGTGCTGAGACAGGCTTGCAGGCACACAGGAGGGACAAGCACCAGCCAGAGACAGCAGGACCAACTAACACTACAGACAACCAGATGGTAAAAGGCAAACATAGAAATGTTATTAACAGAAATCAAGACAACATCGCACCATCTAAACCCAATTCAACCAAAATAGCAGGTCCTGGATACCCCAATACACCAGAAAAGCAAGATTTGGATTTAAAAATCACAGCTCATGATGCTGATAGAGGGCTTCAAGCAGGACATAAATAACTCCCTTAAAGAAATACAGGAGAACACAAGTGAACAGGGAGAAGTCATAACGAACTACAGGAAAACACAACAAAACAGGTGAGGGAACTGAACAAAACCATCCAGGATCCAAAAATGGAGGTAGAAACAATAAAGAAATGATAAAGGGAAACAATTCTGGACATAAAAACTTAGGAAAAAAGATAGGAGTCATGGATGCAAGCATCAACAACAGAATACAAGAGATAGAAGAGAGAATCTCAGATGCAGAAGATATCATAGAAAGCATCGACACAAGAAAATGCAAAATACAAAAGCTCCTGACCCAAAACATCCAGGAAAACAAGTACAAAATGGGAAGACCAACCCTTAGGAATATAGGTATAGAAGAGAGTGAAGATTTCCAACTTAAATGGCCAGTAAATATCTTCAACAAAATTATAGAAGAAAAGTTCTCTAACCTAAATAAAGAGATGCTCATGAACATTCGAGAAGCCTGAAGAACTCCAAATAGACCAGAAAAGAAATTCCATTGGTCACATAGTACTTAAAATGCCAATTGCACTAAACAAAGAAAGAATATTAAAAGCAGGAAGGGGAAAAGGTCAAGTAACATATAAAGGTAGACTATCAGAATTACACCAGACTTCTCACCAGAGACTATGAAAACCAGAAGAGCCTGGGCAGATGTCATACAGACCCTAAGAGAACACAAATGCCAACCCAGGCTGTTATACCCAGCAAATCTCTCAATTACTATAGATGGAGAAACCAAGGTATTCCATGACAAAAAGAAATTTATACAATATCTTTCCACAAATCCAGGCCTTCAAGGATAATGAATGGAAAACATCAACAAAAGGATGGAAACTTCACCCTAGAAAAAGCAAGAAATTAATCTTCTTTCAACAAACCTAAAAGAAGATAACCACACAAACATAAAAATTACATCAAAATTAATAAGAAGCAACAATCACTATTCCTTGATATCACTTAACATCAATGGACTCAGTTCCCCAATAAAAAGACATAGCCTAACAGACTGGATATGTAAACAGGACCCAGCATTTTGTTGCATACAGGAAATGCACCTCAGTGTCAAAGAAAAACACTAGTGTAAAAGGCTGTAAACAATTTTCCAAGCAAATGGTCCCAGGAAATAAGCTGGAGTAGCCATTGTAATATCCAATAAAATAGACTTTGAAACAAAAGTCATTAAAAAAAGACACAGTAAAACACTTTATACTCTTCAAAGGAAAAAAATCTACCAATAAGAACTCTCAATTCTGAACATCTATTCTCCAAATACAAGGGCACCCTCATTCATAAAAGAAACTTTACTAAAGCTTAAAGCACACATTGCACCTAACACAATAATTGTGGGTGACTTAAAAATCCCACTCTCCTCAATGGACAGATCAGGGAAACACAAACTAAACAGAGACACAGTGAAACTAACAAGTTTTGGACCAAATGGATTTAACAGATATCTAAGAACATTCCATCCTAAATCAAACGAATATACCTTCTTGTCAGCACCTCATGGTACCTTCTCTAAAATTGACCATATAATTGGTCACAAAACAGACCTCAACAGATATAAGAAGATCAAACTAATCCCATGCCTCCTATCAGATAGTAAGTGTGGTCTTCAATAGCACCAAAAACAACAGAAACACCACATACACCTGGAAGCTGAATACCTTGGTGAGGGAAGAAATAAGGAAATAAATCAAAGATATCAACCAAAATTCATCAAAATTTAATGAAAGTCATTTAGAATTTAGTGAAAATGAAGGCACAACATACCCAAATTTATGGGACACAATGAAAGCAGTGCTAAGAGGAAAACTCATACCCATGAGTGCCTCCAAAAAGAAGTTGGAGAGAGCATACACTAGCAGCTTAACAGCACACCTAAAAGCTCTAGAACAGAAAGACACTAATACACCCAAGAAAAGTAGAAGGCAGGAAATCATCAAACTCAGGGCAAACAAGTAGAAACAAAAAGAACGGTAGAAAGAATCAACAAAACCAGGAGTTGGTTCTTTGTGAAAATCAACAAGATAGATAAACCCTTAGCCAGACTAATCAGAGGGCACAGAGACAGTATCCAAATTTAAAAAATCAGAAAAGAAAAGGGAAATGTTACAACAGAAACTGAGGAAATTTTTTTAAAAAAATCACAGATTCTACTACAAAAGCCTATAATCCACATAGCTAGAACATCTGGATGAAGTAGGTAATTTCCTAGACAAATACCAAATTCCAAAGTTAAATCAGGATCAAATAGATCATCTAAACTCTCCCATAACCCCTAAAGTAATAGAAGCTGTCCCTGAAAGTCTCCCTACCAAAAAGAAAAGCACAGGACCAGATGGTTTCAGTGCAGAATTCTATCAGACCTTCAAAGAAGACCTAACACCAATACTCTTCAAACTATTCCACAAAATAGAAACAGAAGGAACACTACCCAACTCGTTCTATGAAGCTACAATTTCTTTGATACCAAAACCACACAAAGATCCAACAAAGAGAACTTTAGACCAATTTCCCTTATGAATATCTGTGCAAAAATACTCAATAAAATTCTTGCCGACCGAATCCAAGAACACATCAAAGTCTTGATCAAGTAGGCTTCATCCCATGGATGCAGGGATGGTACAATATATGGAAATCCATTAATGTAATGCACTACATAAACAAACTCAAAGAAAAAACCACATGGCCGTTTCATTAGATGCTGAAAATGCATTTGACAAAATTCAGCATCCTTTCATGTTAAAAGTCTTGGAAAGATCAGGAATGCAAGGACCGTATCTAAACATAGTAAAAGCAATATACAGCAAACCAGTAGCCAACATCAAACTAATTGGAAAGAAATTTGAAGCAATCCCACTAAAATTAGGGACTAGACAAGGCTGCCCTCTCTCTCCATATTGATTCAATGTAGTAATTGAATTTCTAGCTACAGTATTTATACAATAAAAGGAGGTCAAAGGGATACAAATTGGAAAGGAAGTAGAATCTGCAAATTATCACTATTTGCAGATGATACAATAGTATACTTAAGCAACACACACAAAAAAAAACACCCCACCAGAGAAGTCCTACAGCTTATAAACAACTTCAACAAAGTAGCCAGATATAATGTTTTTATTTTTCTATTCGATATATTCTTTATTTACATTTCAATTGATTTCCCCTTTTCTGGATTCCCCCTCCCTGAAAGTCCCACAAGCCCTCTTCCCTCCCCCTGTTCGCCCATCCACCCTGTCTCACTTCCCTGTCCTGGTATTCCCCTACACTGCTGCACTGAACCTTTCCAGGGCCAGGGGCCACGCCTTCCTTCTTCTTGGGCATCATTTGATATGTGAATTGTGTCTTGGGTATTCCAAGCTTATAGGCTAATATCTGTTTATCGGTGAGTGCATACCATGAGTGTTCTTTTGAGACTGGGTTACCTCACTTAGGATGATGCTCTCCAGTTCCCTCCATTTGTCTAAGAATTTCATGAATTCATTGTTTCTAATGGCTGAGTAGTATTCCATTGTGTAAATATACCACATTTTCTGTATCCTTTCCTCCATTGAGGGACATCTGGGTTCTTTCCAGCTTCTGGCTATTATAAATAGGACTGCTATGAACATAGTGGAGGACGTATCCTTATTACACATGGGGAAATGCTCTGGGTAAATCAGTAGCTTTCTCATACTCAAAGGATGAACAGGCTGAGAAAGAAACTAGGGGAAAACAGTTCACAATAGTCAGAAGAAAATCTAAAATATCTTGGTTTGACTCTAAACAAGTGAAATGTCTGTATGACAAGAACACGAGTCTCTGAAAAAAAGAATTCAAAGAAAACCTCAAAAGATGGAAAGGTCTTCCATGCTCATGGATTGGCAGGATTAATATAGTAAAAATGACCATCTTGCCAAAAGCAATATACAGATTCAATTCAATCCCCATCAAAATTCCAATTCAGTTCTTCATAGAGTTACAAAGAGCAATTCTCAAATTCATCTGGAATAACAAAAAATCGCAGAATATCTAATGTCTAATATATACAAAGAACTCAAGAAGTTAGGCTCCAGAGAACCAAATAACCCTATTAAAACGGGATACAGAGCTAAACAAAATAATTTTCACCTGAGGAACTTTGAATGGTTGAGAACACCTAAAGAAGTGTTCAACATCCTTAGTCATCAGGAAAATGCAAATCAAAACAACCTTAAGATTTCACCTCACACCAGTCAGAATGGCTAAGACCAAACACTCAGGAGACAGCAGGTACTGGCGAGGATGTGTAGAAAAAAGAACACTCCTTCACTGCTGGTGGAATTGCAAGCTGGTACAACCACTCTGGAAATAAGTTTGGTGATTCCTCAGAAAATTGGGCATAATACTACTGGGGACCCTGTTATACCACTCCTGGCCATATACCCAGAGGATTCTGCAGCATGTTATAAAGACACACGCTCCACTATGTTCATAGCAGCCCTATTTATAATAGCCAGAACCTGGAAAGAACCCAGATGTCCCTCAATGGAGGAATGGATACAGAAAATGTGGTATGCTTACACTACGGAATACTGCTCAGCTATTAAAAACAATGAATTCGTGAAATACTTAGGCCAATGGGTAGAAATGGAAAGCATCATCCTGAATGAGGTAACCGAATCACTAAATAACACACATGTTATGTACTCACTGATAAGTGAATATTAGCCCAAAAGTTTGGAATACCCAAGATACAATTCACATATCAAATGATGCCCAAGAAGAAGGAAGAACAAAGTATGGATACTCTGGTCCTTCTTAGATATGGGAACAAAATACCCACAGAAGAAGGTACAGAGACAAAGTCTGGAGCAGAATCTGAGGGAAAGACCATCCAGAGACTAGCCCACCTAGGGATCCAACCCATATACAGTTACAAAACCAAGACACTATTATTGATGCCTACAAGTGCTTGCTGACTGGAGCCAGATGTAGTTGTTACCTGGGAGTCTCTGATAGTGCATGACACATCTACAGAGGGGGACACTGTCAGCCAGCCATTGAACTGAGCACAGGGTCCCCAATGGGGCAGATAAAGAACCCAAAAGGGTGAAAGGGTTTACAGCGCCACAGGAGGAAAAAGGATATGAGCCAGCCAGTACTCCTAGAGCTTCTAGGGACAAAACCATCAACCAGAGTTTACCCAAAAAGAATAGGCAGCAAAGGATGGCCTTGTTGGACATTAAAGGGAGGAGATGCCCTTGGTCCTTGTCTTAGTCAAGGTTTTTATTCCTACACAAACATCATGACCAAGAAGCAAGTTGGGGAGGAAAGGGTTTATTGAGCTTACACTTCCATGCTGTTGTTCATCTCTAAAGGAAGTCAGGACTGGAACTCAAGCAGGTCAGGAAGCAGGAGCTGATGCATAGGCCATGGAGGGATGTTCCCTATTGGCTTGCTTCCTCTGGCTTGCTCAGCCTGTTCTCTCATAGACCCCAAGAATTCCAGCCCAGGGATGGTACCACCCACAATTGGCTCTTATCTCTTGATCACTAATTGAGAAAATGCCCCACAGCTGGATCTCATGGTGGTGCTTCCCCAACCGAAGCACCTTTCTCTGTGATACCTCCAGTCTGTGTCAAGTTGACACACAAAACAATCCAGTACAGTCCTGGAAAGGCTCAATGCTGTAGTGTAGGAGAATACTAAGACAGAGAAATTGATTTTTCATATTTGATTGTGGAACAGGGGGAAGAGAGGTGGCTTATGTGATTTTCGGGGGGAACCAGGAAAGGGGACAACATTTTAAATGTAAATAATACATCTAATAAAAAACAAATATAAAAGAGCTCTGACTACCAACAAGCAAGCCCACATGCATGATGAGTATGTCTTGAATTTGTCTATGACATCATATGTTTGAAGACATATAACATCATTAAATTATATACACCTAACCAGAATATGAGCTTTTGTTGTTAAATAGAATTAAAAGTTTTAATTTTTTTAAATGGTGCCATCAGTCAGCTCTGTTTCAATTCTAATACAAATATGTCAGCACCATCAGGTGTAGGACCTCCTTTTGGGGAGCCCCCCACTCCGCTCTTGGTATAGCGTACACCCAAGGAAACGCTAGAGACCGACTTGATGCAAACACACGAGGCAGTTTATTATTGGAGCTCTGGGCTGACACGTATCTCACATAGGAGACAGAAGAGTCGACCCTGAGGCTCAAAAGTTAGGTGTTTATATGGGAGAAGTCAGGGGGGTTGTCAGGGGGGTTTGGCGTGGTTACACATGATTTTCTGATCCAAACATTGACGGGGGATTCTGGCATGCAGGTTGGGCTTTTTGGCATATGTGCAGCTTGGGCCATCAGCAATGTAGGAGAGTGATTTATTTTTGTTAGCAGGAAGGCCTTTTTAAACTGCATTCAAAGGAAAGGAGACAGGGAAACTCCGGTCCAGATGGTGTTTTTAAGAGAAGATTGCCTAGGCATGCCCCTTATCTTTCATGGCCAGTCTATTTGTAGAATGACCTTGCTTCAAGCTCATCCAGCATACCTTGGTTTATAAAGGTCTGCACCCGTCTCTAAGTCTGTTTGCTGCCTCAACTATGGATTCTGAAAAATCCTAACTCCCTTCACGGGCAGATAAGGCAGCCAGATTACACTTATTTTATATTCTTTCACTCCTGGCTTGCTTGGTACTAGCAATATCTGAAATATAGCTTTTGGATGATAAAGGCACCAATTGATACTTAAAATATCATAATTTTGTTTTTTTAAATCTCTTAATAAAGCTCTCATGACCAAAAAAAAAAAAGATAGGTATAATTTAAAAAAAAATAGCAAAAGGCGTTTTAGATGAAAATAGTATCCTTTTTGTAGCTATTTTTGCTTAATACACACAAATATAAATAAAAAGGTAATCATAAAGTAATTCCTAAATAGTCATTGTTCATAGTTTAGTGTTTTCTATACATAACTCTAGCTGTTACATTGGCAATTCAACGTAACACATGGAAAAACAGTCTACTTTCTTTAAAATTTCCATTGAAATATTTTAAAAAGTGAATGTAAGTATGGTAAATTTTTACAAATTGCACCTAGTCATCATCTTCAACCACGTTAAATATAATAGAAAATTAATGGAATCCCCCAACCTATATCATTTCTAGTACACATTTCTCTTCCCCAAAGAAAATGTGCTGTGATTTCTAATGGCCTAGATTGGCTTTGCTGAGTTTTATGAAATAACACACTGTGATTTTTGTGTTTGTTCCTGTTCAGCATTAGGTTTGTAATGTTTACATTGTCATGACCAATGGTAGATTAGTGTCATTTCCACAGTCATTTGAGTGTGTATAAACTAATTCTATCAGTTTTATTATTAACAGGGTTTGGAAAATGGTCAGTTTTCTTGAGATGATGTTTTAGAAAGATTGTGTTTCTTACTGAATACATTCACACATTTCTAATTGGCTACATACCCAAAGGTCTTTTAGATGATGCCCATGTTGGCATTGGTGGACCAAGGCAAATGTCGAATGTGCAGCACTGCTGTAGAGCTCCCTCAGCAGGGTGTGACTTTCAGGTTTTCAGTCTGTCAGCACTTGGAATTTTTTATTTTATTTCATTTTATTGTTGTTTCCTTTCACCCCTCCCTTTAGGCATGTGCTAAGATGGCAGTGTTTCTTGGATTTGTCCTTCTCTGATGACTAACAGGGTAAAGCACATTGATTTTTCATATTTATTTCATGGATATTCCATTTTGTGAAGGGACCAATAAATTCTTTAACTATGTGTGTTATGCACAAGTTTAAGCATGTGCCCAGATTTACCAACAATCTTTGGCCCATTTAAGAAGAGTTCTTTTCCACTTACATGTTTTAATGCTTCTAGGCTACTTCTCCCTCAACCTTAAATGTGCTTGGTGTCTGTGCTTGGTGTCTATACCTATGGATATGTATAGATCTAAATGTTTATAGATCTAAAGTTATAATAATTTCCACATTTATATTTATTCACTTTTTTGTGTTGTACTGCTAAGAGTCAAACATTTGGTTGCTGTACATATTGGAAACAAATCTTAGTACCATTGAAATAAATCCTTAGCCACTAGCTTTTGGATTTGGGTTTTTTTGGATTTGGATTAGTTTGTCTGTTGGTTTGGTTTTTGTTTTGGTCTTTTATGACATGGTAGCTGCACTCAAAAGAGAAAATTCATATTTCCACCAAGTTAATAGCATTGTGTCTATAATTTCTATAATCCTTCATCAACCAAATGTGGAATTTTATTGACCCATGCTTGCTCTCATAGAATATACATGTTCTACCATGATCCAGAGACCTGTAACTTTTCTCACTTTGCAGTACACCTCAGGAGATGTGACAATACTTATCAGTAAATGGGATGTTCTGATTACATAAACCATGGATGTCTTCTGTCCAGTTAGCCATTGCTTGCATTGTGTAATATTGAGGCTACTGTTAATATGTAGTTATGCAGATCACTTTCAACTTTGTTCTGCCTTCAAAACCTTTCCTTACTTGCTTTGGCATACTATGGAGATCATAAGAACTTCATTGTTTCCCAGAGATATTCTAGTTGCAAAGTGATGTCTTTGTAAAACATAAAAAAAAAAGGTTTTCTTTCTCCACATCCTTGCCAGCACCTGCTGTCTCCTGAGATTTTAATCTTAGCCATTCTGACTGGTGTAAGGTGAAATCTCAGAGTTGTTTTGATTTGCATTTCCCTGATGACTAATGAAGTTGAGCATTTTTTAAGATGCTTCTCCACCATCCGAAGTTCTTCAGGTGAGAATTCTTTGTTTAACTCTGTACCCCATTTTTAATAGGGCTATTTGGTTTTCTGGGGTCTAACTTCTTGACTTCTTTGTATATGTTGGATATTAGCCCTCTATCTGATGTAGGGTTGGTGAAGATCTTTTCCCAATTTGTTGGTTGCCATTTTGTCCTTTTGATGGTGTCCTTTGCTTTACAGAAACTTTGTAATTTTATGAGGTCCCATTTGTCAATTCTTGATCTTAGAGCATATGCTATTGGTGTTCTGTTCAGGAACATTCCCCCTGTACCGATGTCCTCAAGGGTCTTCCCCAGTTTCTTTTCTATTAGCTCCAGAGTGTCTGGCTTTATGTGGAGGTCCTTGATCCATTTGGATTTGAGCTTAGTACAAGGAGACAAGGATGGATCAATTCACATTCTCCTCCATGCTGACCTCCAGTTGAACCAGCACCATTTGTTGAAAAGGCTATCTTTTTTCCACTGGATGTTTTCAGCCCCTTTGTCGAGGATCAAGTGGCCATAGGTGTGTGGGTTCATTTCTGGATCCTGTTCCATTGATCTGCCTGCCTGTCACTGTACCAATACCATGCAGTTTTTAACACTATTGTTCAGTAGTAATGTTTGAGGTCAGGGATACTGATTCCCCCAGAATTTCTTTTGTTGTTGAGAATAGTTTTAGCTATCCTGTTTTTTTCTTATTCCAGATGAATTTGAGAATTGCTCTTTCTAACTCTATGAAGAATTGAGTTGGGATTTTGATGGGTATTGCGTTGAATTTGTATATTGCTTTTGGCAAAATGGCCATTTTAACTATATTAATCCTGCCGATCCATGAACATGGGAGGTTTTTCCTTTTTGAGGTCTTCTTCTATTTCCTTCTTCAGAGGCTTGAAGCTCTTGTCATACAGATCTTTCACATGTTTGGTAAGAGTCACCCCAAGGTACTTTATACTGTCTGTGGCTATTGTGAAGGGTGTCATTTCCTTAATTTCTTTTTCAGCCTGCTTATCCTTTAAGTATCGGAAAGCTACTGATTTGCTCCACTACTGGTGGGGTTGTAAATTGGTACAACCACTCTGGAAATCAGTCTGGCGGTTCCTCAGAAAAATGGCCACCTCACTTCCGAAAGATCCTGCTATACCACTCCTGGGCATATACCCAGAGGATTCCCCAGCATGTAATAAGGATAGATGCTCCACTATGTTCATAGCAGCCCTATTTATAATAGCCAGAAGCTGGAAAGAACCCAGGTATCCCTCAACAGAAGAATGGATGCAAAAATGTGGTATATATACACAATGGAGTACTATTCAGCCATTAGAAACAATGAATTCATAAAATTTTAGGTAAATGGATGGAGCTGGAGAACATCATACTAAGTGAGGTAACCCAGTCTCAAAAGATCCATCATTGTATGCACTCACTAATAAGTGGACATTAGCCTGGAAAACTGGAATACCCAAAACCTAATCCACACATCAAATGAGGTACAAGAAGAATGGAGGAATGGCCCCTGGTTCTGGAAAGACTCAGTGTAGCAGTATAAGGCAAAACCAGAACAGGGAAGTGGGAAGGGGTGGGTGGGAGAACAGGGGGAGGGAAGGGGGCTTATGGGACTTTCGGGAAGTGGGGGACCAGAAAAGGGGAAATCATTTGAAATGTAAATAAAAAATTTATCGAATAAAATAGAAATACATTGGAAAAATGGGTTTTCTTCATGCATTTTCAGAGGAGGACCAAATATAGCTCAAGAGAAAAACTTGGATCTGCCCACTTGCTAACGAAGAAAATATTTTCTCTAAGGGGCCATGTGTTTTTGGCCCTTCTCATTTGGAAATGTTACAGAACATTTCAAGTCCCTTTGATCTAGAAAGTGGCCTGGAGAGCAACCATCTGTGTGTGCTTGGCTAGCAACGACTATTCTGAAGTACACTGCATGCTTTTACTACTTTCTCAGAGGATTATCTGTGATCTGAGACATGCTCTGCAGATTAAGCTTAAAACAATTTCATGAGTGATAGAGAAGCCTCTTCAGGGCCAGCAAATTTCTACTTAAGTAAAGAAAAATTGCGCACATTACTAGAACTCAAGACCTAGTTGTTCTCATGTGCTAATTTATTCAAGTGAAAGCACAGACATATAGTATAAAATCTGCTAAGTGCCAGGGAAGACTGGACTGGAGGAAAGTACTCAAAGGCTAAAGGCACTCTTATGCTTCTGCTGTGCAACTTATAGTAACTTTTGTGGAAAATACAGCAACAAAAGTCACAAAAATATTTCTCAATCAGAACTCTTTATTTTCAACTTGAGTGTCCAATGGGGAGAAAATTCTTTGTTTTGTTTTTAGTTTTGCAGAAATTACATATTTATCTCTCCAAGAAGGCAAATGTCAAGAGGCATAAGATGCAACACTTTTGTTCCAAGCATCCAAGAGAGCCAGAGGTTATAATAGCACCAATAACTCGGCTCTCAATTCCTGGGAACTGGATCATGATACCTCCTACCAATTACAAACATTCCTCATTGAGAGATATGGCAAATAGCAATTGAAAGACAAATGTGGAATCAGGCCTAGGTTTCATTCTGACCTTATCACTTGCCAGACATGTCTTGTTTCTTTAACAACTTTTAATATGATGAAGTGACATTGTGTCTGAATTTCAATAAATAATGTATATTAAGCTCCATTAAATTTGAGGTATGGATCCTGGGGCTTAAGAAATACCATAGAATAAGAAAATCTCAAAACATAGGTGACTATGCTTATATTCTGGGACAAGTTTTTTAAATTATGCCTTTCAGTTACAAGTAAAAGATCTATACTTTAATCTAACATGCAAAATATGGGAAAATGTCTCTCTGTCATTACAAAGAAGTAAGATATACTTTGAACAAATGTCAAATGCACAAAAGCTTTTAAATGTGTATGGTTTTTTGGTAGCAGTTTTCTTTTACATCTCAATTCCAAACTTTCTACAAAGATGCCAGATAGTTTTCTCAGATACTGCTCAGAAGCATTAAGACTCTCAAAGCAAAATTCCTGAGCCTTTTATGTTTATTCTCTATATAGAACCAGTTTAATGTATCCATGAGTCCAGTGATTTCTTAGAGTGGAGATACCAAAATAGCTCTTCCATAGGGTACTAGAAAAGCAAGATATCACATGCTTTCTTTTTAAAACAAAATCTTGCAAACAAGTCTCAGTTAAATATATTCATCATTACACATGGAGTTGTATTATCCTTCTACCCAGTATTCCATGTATAAAACTAACCCATATCTGACAATGACTAGTTTCATGGATGAGTGAATGCAGATGGAAAATATTTTCTCATTTTATAACATTCTATTTTTATTCCTTCTTTCTCTCATTTTCACTTCCTAAGAACTTAATGTACCCTGAAGCTGTAGATAACAACACTTAACCTCTATCTCTAAAGCTTTACAACAAAGAGTAAATAGGAAGTGCTTTCTCATTATTTGTGACTACAATGGAAAAACTCTTGAAGAAAAGCAACCTCTGAACAAAGCTGAGTTCTGTGCCAATACCTGAATCAATTACAGAGCTGGTAAGATAGAGTTTGATGTCATCATTTGAATTTCTTAGAAGCCATTCGATGAATCCTAGATTGCTATGATTGGCAAGATGCTGGGCTTAGAGATGCAAATGTAAGTAAGAGTTGCTGACCTCCAGTAACACAGTGTCTCATTGAAACAAAAGTAAATAGGGCTATTTACAGAAAATTAATAATGTACTTAGTATGCATTCTCACTAACCTTCAAAAAGATATGTGAGAGATTTGTTTTCACCTCTCAAGCAAAGAATAAATTAAAGCATCCAGTGTTCCCTCACTAGCAGAAGCTTACTGAACATCAATTATGTACTGGAAAGTCTCCTGGCTCAAGAGAGCAAAGGTTAACAGAAATGGAATGATTTGCTCTAACTTTTTATGTAGCTCTTTCCCAAGCTCTTTATGACACCAAGGTTTGGCATCTTTTATGATGCCAAAATGATTAAGAATGATCATCTACAGCAAATTAATACAGCTTATGTGGAAATACAAGAGCAAATGTCAGTGCCTTGGTCTGAGGCCTGATTTGTTTGTTCCACTACCCCCTTGCACTACACCATGAGTCTTATTGTCAGACATGACCCTTTGGAAGAGTTCTCATAAAGGCCATTCCCAGGTACATGACTGATCATGTTCTGCTCAATATATGTAGCTGGAACAAACCTTTTAGTCAATGAAAGCAACCATGAAAGATATCTATTTTAATTGCTAAACCTTGTTTTTAAATAAGTATCAATTCATAGTAATAGCCATCATTGCAATATATTATCACTCCTTTCATCAAAATATGTCTTCTTGATTAACTAGCCCAAGGTCATTTAGTGTGTGTATCCATGAAAATACATGTTCATGCTTGTCTATTTGTTTGTGTTGGGGAAGGTTTGTTATTCATGTGTGTTCATTTACATGTAAAAGTCAGAGAATAACCCTTGGTATGCTTTAGGCATCATCGACCTTTTCTGTTTGAGAAAGAGTCTTTGCTAGCCTGGAAGCCAGCAAGTTCTGGGTGGCTGCATGTTTCTTCCCCCCAGTGCTGCAATATCAGGTGTTAGCAACTGTACAGGTATGTTTTTCACATGGTTTCTGGGAGGGTCATATTGAAGTCCTTGAAATTAATTCTCCAGCCAGCCACTCCCACTCCATACCTATAGGTTATCTTGATGATCAGCAAAAATTCAGTTCTCTAAGGTTAAACTTACATATATATGACAGTTCTCCAATGCTCCTCATTTGAACCTTGTGATCTCAATGTGCAAATGTGCAATAACAATGTCAGGCTTAAAAGGTGCACTAAGAAAGCTTTCTGTTATCTTATAATAAAAGATATAATCAGATAAAAATGTAATGAAAAGATCACAAGGAAACCCCAAACTCTGTGCTCCATTTTCCAGCTCTACTATTGTACCTGCTTTGTTGGAGGCCAGCCAACACCTGTAGCACCAGGTAGGCCTCTTTTCCACAAAGTCTTTCTCCACCAACTTCTCATGAAAGGATATGCAGCAGAAGTAAGGGTATGCATCCCATACCCTGAATTCCATTTCCTGCCCTACTACTCCGCCTGCTTTCCTGAATGCCTATAAGAACCACTGACACCAAGCAACACATCCCTCAAACCCCTTCACACCAACTCTCTTGAAAGCACATCCAAAAGAGGTAAACTGCACCATAAACAGGGGGCTGCATTACTTGCCCCCAAAACCCTGTCTGCTTTCTTGGAGGCCTGGTGGTACCAGAGACAAGCAGACAAGACCCTTCCACAAGGCCTTGTCAGCCATATCCCTTAAAACATATCTAACAACCTTAAACTGCACCCAAATATATAGACTCCATTTCCCCGCCCACAACCACTTTTGGTTTCCTGGAGGCCCACAATCACAAAGGACACCAGGCCATGCTGGTACTAGGGGCCCTAGTAATAAGGTTAGCAACCAGAAGCCCAGAGACCATCAAGGCCTCAAAAAACTCTAGGAAAATAAGCTATTAGATATGAAGACTAAAAAGTCACCAGAAACCCAGGCCACTCAGGCTAGAAGTCTAAGAGAAAAAAGAAACAACGGGAAACAACATCAAAAACAAAAGACAGAAAACCACCCATCTCCATTCAACAAAGATAAACTCAGAAATAAGCATCTAAACATATAATAATCATAGAACCAAGATGGCTAAAAGCCAGATTAAGAACACAATTGAAAACAGCCAGGGCAATATGCACCACCAAAGTTCAACTATCCTAATACAGCAAACCCTTGATTACCTGAACATAGCAGTAGCACAGGAAAATGAGCATAAATACAACTTTATGGAGATGGGAGAAACATTTAAAAAAGAAATTAATAAATTGGTTAAAGAGATATAGGAGTTCTTTGTATATATTAGATATTAGCCCTCTGTCAAATTTAGGGTTGGTGAAGATCCTTTCCCAATCTGTTGGTTGATGTTTTGACCTTTGACTGTGTCCTTTGCCTTACAGAAACTTTGTAGTTTCATGAGGTCCCATTTGTCAATTCTTGATCTTAGACCGTAAGCTATTGGTGTTCTATTCAGGAACTTTTCCCCTGTGCCCATGTCCTCAAGGGTCTTCCCCAGTTTCTTTTCTATTAGTTTCAGTGTGTCAGGTTTTATGTGGAGGTCCTTGATCCATTTGGAGTTGAGCTTAGTACAAGGAGATAAGAATGGATTGATTCGCACTCTTCTGCATGCTGACCTCCAATTGAACCAGCACCATTTGTTGAAAAGACTATCTTTTTTCTACTGGATGTTTTCAGCTCCTTTGTTGAAGATAAAGTGACCATAGGTGTGTTGGTTCATTTCTGGGTCTTCAATTCTATTCCATTGATCCGCTTGCCTGATATTGTACCAATACAATGCAGTTTTTATCACTATTGTTCTGTAGCAAAGTTTAAGGTCTGGGATACTGAATCTCCCTGAAGTTCTTATACTGTTGAGAATAGTTTTAGCTATCCTGGGTTTTTTGTTATTCCAGATGAATTTGAGAATTGCTCTTTCTAGCTCTATGAAGAACTGGGTTGGGATTTTTATGTGGATAGCATTGAATCTGTAGATTGCCTTTGGCAAGATGGCCATTTTAACTATATTAATCCTGCCAATCCACGAGCATGGAAGTTTTTTTCATTTTCTGAGATCTTCTTCGATTTCCTTCTTCAGAGATCTGAAGTTCTTGTCATATAGGTCTTTCACTTGTTTGGTTAGAGTCACCCCAAGATACTTTATGCTGTTTGTGGCTATTGTGAAGGGTGTCATTTCCCTAATTTCTTTCTCAGTCTGTTTATCCTTTGAGTATATAAAGGCTACTGATTTGCTTGCATTGATTTTGTAGCCAGCCACTTTGCTGAAGTTGTTTATCAGCTGTAAGGAGTTATCTAGTAGAGTTTTTTGGGTCACTTAAGTATACTATCATATCATCTGCAAATAGTGATAGTTTGACTTCTTCCTTTCCAATTTGTATCCTTTTGACCTCCTTATGTTGTCTAATTACTCTAGCTAGGACTTCAAGAACAAAGAACTCAAGAAGGTAGAACCCAGAGAACCAAATAACTCCATTAAAAAGTGGGGTATGGAGCTAAACAAAGAATTTTCACATGAAGAACTTCGGAGGGCTGAGAAACACCTTAAGAAATGTTCAACATCATTAATCATTAGGGAAATGCAAATCAAAACAACCCTGAGATTTCACCACACACCAGTCAGAATGGCTAAGGTCAAAAACTCAGGAGACAGCAGGTGTTGGCGAGGATGTGGAGAAAGAGAAACACTTCTCCACTGCTGGTGGGATTGCAAGATGGTACAACCACTTTGGAAAGCCCTCTAGCGGTTCCTCAGAAAACTGGGCATGACACTTCCTGAGGACCCTGCTATACCACTCCTGGACATATACCCAGAGGATTCTTCAGCATGCAATAAGGACACATGCTCCACTATGTTCATAGCAGCCCTATTTGTAATAGCCAGAAGCTGGAAAGAACCCAGGTGTCCCTCAACAGAGGAATGGATACAAAAAAATGTGGTATATTTACACAATAGAGTACTATTCAGCCATTAGAAACAATGAATTCATGAAATTCTTAGACAAATAGATGGAGCTGGTGAACATCATACTAAGTGGGGTAACACAATCTCAAAAGATCAATCATGGTATGCACTCACTGATTAGTGGATATTAGCCTAGAAACTTTGAATACCCAAGACATAATCCACATATTAAATGAGGTCCAAAAAGAATGGAGGAGTGTCCCCTGGTTCTGGAAAGACTCAGTGCAACAGTATAGGGGAATACCAGAACAGGAGTGTGGGAAGGGGTAGATTAAGGAACAGGGGGAGGGAAGAGGGTTTATGGGACTCTCGGGGAGTGGCCCCCCAGAAAGGGGGAAATCATTTGAAATGTAAATAAAAATATATCAATAGAGAAAAAAATTAAAAAAAGAGAGATATAGGAAAATACAATCCAATGGGTAAAGGATATGAATAAAGCTGTTCAAGACCTGAAAATAGAAATAGAGGCAAAAACAAAAACAAAAGAAAATAAACTCCACAAACTGAGGAAATCTGGAGATGAAAAGCATAAGGAAGGGAACAGAAAATCCAGATGCAAGGATCACCAACAGAATAAAAGTGATGGAAGAAAGAATCTCAGGTATAAAAGATACAACAGAAGAAATAGTTATAACAGTTCAAGAAAATGCTATATCTAAAACATTCTGACACAAATCATCAAAGAAATCTAGGACACTATAAAAAGGTCAAACCTAAGCATAATAGGAATAAAAGGAGAAGGTTCCCACCTCAAAAGTACAGAAAGTTTTCAAAAAAAATCATAAAAGAAAAATTTTCTGACCAAAGGAAAGACATGCCTATGAGCAAACAAGAAGCTTATAGAACATCAAATACATTAGACCAGAAAAGAAAATCCTCCCACCACATGCTAATCAAACCACTAATTGTACAGGCCAATGAAAGAATGTCAAAAGCTGTAAGGGAAAGGTGCCAAATAAGATTAGAACATAGTCCTATCAGAATTACACCTGAATTCTGAATAGATACTCTAAAATCTAGAAGAACCTAGGCAGATCTCTTGAAGACTCTAAGAGACCACAGATGCCAGCCCAGATTACTATAAACAGCAAAACATTCAATCACAATACAGGGAGAAAACAAGATTTTTTAATGAAAAATCCAAATTTGAATAATATCCATCAAAAAAATCTAACCCTACAGAAAGTACCAGAAGGAAAATCCTAGCAAAGGGAGATTAACTGCATCCAAGAAAATATATAAACTAATTTCACACCAACAAAAGAAAAAGGAAAGGACTCTCTCTCTCTCTCTCTCTCTCTCTCTCTCTCTCTCTCTGTCTCCACAACCAACATCAAAATAACAGAAAATAATCATATGTTTTTTATTATCTCAACATCAATGGACTCAATTCCCCAATAAAAGACACAAGCAAATGTAATATATGTGAAAACAGAATCATCTTTCCACAGCATACAAGAAACATATCTCAGTATCAAAGATATTGAGGGAAAAGGGCTGGAAAAAGATTTTCCAAGAAAACAGACCCAAAAGCAAACTGGAGTAGCCATTCCATAGTGTAACAAAATAGACTTTCAACCAAAATTAATCAAAAGAGATGTGTCAAAACACTTCATACTCATCAAAGGAAAAATCCAAGATGATGTCTCAAATATAAAAATCTATGCAGAAAATGAAAGGGCATCACATTCATAAAAGAAGCAATGCCAAGTCCTGCTTGGCCCTATGTAAAGGATGGTGTGACATGGTTTCTGCCCCAGGACAGAACCAACAGAGCCTGGGCTTCCAGGAGTGTTGATGGCTGCTGTGGGTATAAAGCTTGTTTCTATAATAATGTACATATTTTCATGCTTCTCCCTTGACGAATGTTCTCTAAGCCAAGGTCAATGACTCCATGAAAATCAGGGACAGCATGAGTATTGGGAGATGAGAGTATGACTAATGTCTCAGAAAAATGGTAAATGCTTAGACTTTCAGGACAGCTCTTAAGGCTGTGGGAAAAAATTCTGAAAACATGAGGTCAAAAACATTATTTATCAACTGTGAAACATATAAGGATGCAATAAGGACGGGACTAGGTTATGCCCAGGTGTGGTAGAAATGGTGATTTCAGAGACAATAACCCAGCTAGGTTATTGTCTGTGCTTAGAATGGCAGGCGGATCTCCCAATTCATTTGCAATGTTTTAAAAATTATGCTTGCTGTATTTTTCTAAGAACTAGGGGGCTGAGGTCATGGGTTGCTGATTCTTGGGATAATCAAAAGGGAACCTGGAATAATGACTAAATTGATATTAAACAAAAGGCTGGACTTTGGATCTGCAAGAGATGAGATAGGGTTTTTGAAATTGCAAGTAAAAGCATTCTCAAAAGAGAGCCATATGAGACGCTGTCTGGAGCAGAACTTAGGCCATCAGCTTGTAACCCACTATCTGACTTTGAGTCTTTCTTTTCACCACTCCCAGACACCCTTTCTCAGAACCCCTCTCCTAGCCGAGGCTGGTCGTTGGCAACTAAAGATTAATTCACACAATAATTGCCATGTGTTGATAGTGGGGGACTTCAACCCTACACTCATCAATGGACAGACCACTCTGTCATTCAGACAGAAAATAAAAGGAAGAAATATAAAACTACACCACAGTGCTCCATACTCAAATACTACTGGGAGAGAACTGATCTCCCAGGAGTGCTAGCACACCTGTGAGCACAGGTAACTCCACCACTTCTGCTTGAATACCTGGCTTAAGAGGGACCAGCCAAGAGTCATCAGAACACAGGAAACAAGGAAAAGCAAGGGAAAGGATCCTTCTGATTTCCTTCTGCACAGTGGAGATGACCCTGTATTACAGCTCTCCATACCCAAATTCATCCCAGAAGGAAATGGTCTACCAGAAGCACTGGCACACAGGCTTGCAGGAGGGTCAAGCCACAATCAGAGACATCAAGACCAGCTAACACCAGAGATATACAGATGGTGAGAAAGGCAAGGGCAAGAACATAAGCAACAGAAACAATGGCTACTTGGCATCATCAGAACCCAGTTCTCCAACCACAATGAGCCTTGGGTACCCCAGCATAATAGAAAAGCAAGACTCTGATTTAAAGTCCATCTTATGATGATAGAGGATTGTAAGAAAGACATACATAACTTCATTAAGAAATGTAGGAGAACATGGTAGAATCCCTTAAAGCACAAAAATCTCTTAAAGAATTATAGGAAAACACAACCGAACAGGTAAAGGAATTGAACAAAACCATCCAGGTTCTAAAAGTAGTAGAAACAATGAAGAAATCACAAAAAGAGACAACTCTGGAGATAGAAAACCTTGAAAAGAAATCAGGAGTCATAAATGCAAGCATCACCAATAGAATACAAGAGAAGAAGAAAGACTCTCAGGTACAGAAGATACCATAGAAAACATTGACACAACAGTCAAAAAAGATGCAAAATGCAAAAACCTCCTAACCCAAAACATCCAGAAAATCCAGGACAAAATGAGAAGACCAAACCTAAGGTTTATAGGTATAGAAGAGAGCAAAGATTCCCAACTTAAAGGGCCAGTAAATATTTTCGACAAAATTATAGAAGAAAACTTCCGTAACCTAAAAAAAACACATTCCCATAAATATACAAAAAGCCTACAGAACTCCAAATAGATTGGACCACAAAAGAGATTCATCCTGTCATGTAAGAGTCAAAACACCAAATGCACAAAACAAAAAAAGAATATTAAAAGCAATAATGCAAAAAGGTCAAGTGGCATATAAAGGCAGACCTAACAGAATTACAGCAAACTTCTCAGCAGCAACTCTAAAAGCCAGAAGATCCAGGGCAAATGTCATACAGACCCTAAAAGAACACAAATTCCAACCCAGGCTACTACACCCAGCAAAGACCTCTATTACCATAGATGGAGAAACCAAGATATTTCATGACAAAACTAAATTTGCACAATGCCCTTCAACAAATCTAGTCATACAAAGGATAATAGACAGAAAACTCCAACACAAGGAGTGAAATTACACTCTAGAAAAAGCAGGAAAGTAATCTACTTTCAACAAACCTAAAAAAAGGATAACCATACAAACATAATTCCACAGGAAGCAACAATCACTATTCCTTAATATTTCTTTTTTTTTATTCGATATATTTTTTATTTACATTTCAAATGATTTCCCCTTTTCTAGCCCCCCACTCCCCGAAAGTCCCATAAGCCCCCTTCTCTCCCCATGTCCTCCCACCCACCCCTTCCCACTTCCCGTTCTGGTTTTGCCCTATACTTCTTCACTGAGTCTTTCCAGAACAAGGGGCCACTCCTCCTTTCTTCTTGTACCTCATTTGATGTATGGATTATATTTGGAGTATTCCAGTTTTCTAGGTTAATATTCACTTATTAGTGAGTGCATACCATGATTCACCTTTTGAGTCTGGGTTACCTCACTTAGTATGATGTTTTCTAGCTCCATCCATTTGCCTAAGAATTTCATGAATTCATTATTTCTAATGGCTGAATAGTACTCCATTGTGTAGATATACCACATTTTTTGCATCCACTCTTCTGTTGAGGGATACCTGGGTTCTTTCCAGCATCTGGCAATTATAAATAGGGCTGCTATGAACATAGTAGAGCATGTATCCTTATTACATGGTGGGGAATCCTCTGGGTATATGCCCAGGAGTGGTATAGCAGGATCTTCTGGAAGTGAGGTGCCCAGTTTTCGGAGGAACCGCCAGACTGATTTCCAGAGTGGTTGTACCAATTTGCAACCCCACCAGCAGTGGAGAAGTGTTCCTCTTTCTCCACATCCTCTCCAACACCTGCTGTCTCCTGAATTTTTAATCTTAGCCATTCTGACTGGTGTAAGGTGAAATCTCAGGGTTGTTTTGATTTGCATTTCCCTAATGACTAATGAAGTTGAGCATTTTTTAAGATGCTTCTCTGCCATCCGAAGTTCTTCAGGTGAGAATTCCCTGTTTAACTCTGTACCCCATTTTTTAATAGGGTTGTTTAGTTTTCTGGAGTCTAACTTCTTGAGTTCTTTATATATATTGGATATTAGCCCTCTATCTGATGTAGGATTTGTGAAGATCTTTTCCCAATTTGTTGGTTGCCGATTTGTCCTTTTGATGGTGTCCTTTGCTGTACAGAAACTTTGTAATTTTATGAGGTCCCATTTGTCAATTCTTGATCTTAGAGCATATGCTATTGGTGTTCTGTTCAGAAATTTTCTCCCTGTACCAATGTCCTCAAGGGTAACATGAATGTACTCATTTCTCCAATAAAAAGACATAGTCTAACAGACTGGATACATAAACAGGACCCAGCATTTTGTTACATACAGGAAACACACCTCAGTGTTAAAGACAGACATTATCTCAGAGTAAAGGCCTGGAAAACAAATTTTCAAGCAAATGGTCCCAAGAAACAAGCTGGAGTAGCCATTTAAATATCGAATAAAATTGACTTTTATTGAAAAGTTATCAAAGAAGATAAGGAAAGACACTTCATACTCATCAAAGAAAAAATCTACCCAGAAGACTTCTCAGTTCTGTACATCTATGCCCCAAATGCTAGAGCACCCACATTTGTAAAAGAAATATTACTAAAGGTCAAAGCATATATTGCATCTCACACAATAATAGTGGGTGACTTCAATACCCCACTCTAATCAATGGACAGATCATGGAAACAGTAACTAAACAGAGACACAGCAAAACTAACAGAAGTGATGGGGCAAATGGTTTTAAAAGTTATCTATAGAACATTTCATCCTAAAACCAAAAAATATACCTTCTTCTCAGCACTTCCTGGTACCTTCTCCAAGACTGACTATATAATCAGTCACAAAACTGTCCTCAACTAATACAATTAGATTGAAATAATCCCATGCCTTCTATCAGATCACTATGGACTAAGTCTGGTCTTCAATAGCAACAAAAAGAATAGAAAGCCCACATACACATGGGACATGAACAATGCCCTACTCAATGATAACTTGGTCAAGGAAGAAAAAATTTAAAGACTTTTTAGAATTCAGTGAAAATGAAGGCACAACATGCCCAAACTCATGGGACAATTCATAAAGTACTGTAAGATATAAGATGAAATACACTCTTTTATTTAAAAAACAAGTAAAAAAATTAACATTAATTTTTTTCTTAAATCAAACTTATATCTTTTGTATTTTTATTTGTTTGTATAATAACTCATCCTTGTTCATTTTCCTATAGTATTTCATTTATACAGAAAAGTGTTCATTCCTATTTCAAATTTTATTATAAAATGATATATTAAAAATCATAAAACTAACAGATGTTATGAATCAGTGGACTTAACAGATCCTAACAGATACCTATAGAACATTTCACCCTAAAAAAAGAATATATCTGCTTCTCAGCACTTCATTCAACCTTCTCCAAAGCTGACCAGATACTTGGTCACAAAGAAGTCTAAATATATTCAAAAGATTTAAAATAATCCCCTGTATCTTACCATACAAACATGGACTAAATCTGGGCTTCCATCAGCAACAGAAACAACAGAAAGCTTGAAAACTCATGGAAATTGAACAGCTCCCTAATTGATGACTACTGGGTCAACAAAGAACTAAAGAATGACATTAAAGGCTTTCTAGAATTCAATGAAAATGAAGGGTCAATATGGCAAACTTATGGGACTCAATGAAATCAATGCTACAAGAAAAGTTCATAGCACTAAGTACCTTCATAAAGAAACTGGTGAGATCTCATATTAGGGCCTTAAGAGTAAACCTAAATGCTCTAGAACAAAAATGAAGCAAACATACACAAGAGGAATAGCCAGCAGGAAATAGTCAAACTCAGAGCTGAAATTAATCAATTAGAAACAAGGAGAATAATACAAAAACTCAACAAAACCAAGAACTGGTTTTTTAAGAAAAAAAAAAAAACCCTACGCTTAACTAACTAAAAGGCACAGAGAGAACATCTAACTCAACAAAATCAGAAATGAAATTAATGTGGGTGTAACAACAGAAACTGAGGAAATCTAAAGAATCATTAGGTCTTACATCCAAACCCTGTACTCCACAACTTGAAAAATTAAAATGAACTGTATTATTTGCTTGATAGATACCACTTATCAAAGTTAAATAAAACCAGATAAACAATAGAAATAGACTTATAACACCTGAGGAAATAAAAGCACTTATTAAGAGTTTCCCAACCAAAAAAGTCAGGGACATACTGTTTTATCATTGAATTCTACCACACTGTCAAAGAATTCCTCACTAATACTCCTCAAATCATTTTGCAAAATAGAAACAGAAGGAATACTAATAAATTCATTTAATGATTCCATGTCCCCCTAATAACTAAATCACACAAAGATTCGAACAAAATGAAGAATTCTAGACCAATTTCCCTTATGAGCACTGATGAAAAACTATTCAATAAAATACCTGCAAAAAGAATCCAAGAACACATCAAAAACATCATCCACCATGATCAAATAAGCTTCAACCAGAGATGCAGGGATTGTTCTAAATAGGAAAACAAATCAATGTAATCTACCATATAAAGACACTGAAAGGGAAAAAAAAAAGAACTACATGATTATCTTATTAGATGCCAAAAAAGTCTTTGAAAAATCTAACACCCCTTCATAATAAAAGTCTGGTCATGGATACAAAGTAAATACCTAAACACAATAAAACCAATATACAGCAAGCCAATAGCTAACACCAAATTTGATGGAGAGAAAATTAAAACAATTACATGAAAGTCAGGTACAAGCTGGACACTCTCTCCATAGCTATTCAATATAGCACATGAATTTCTAGCTAGAGCAGTAAGACAAATAAAGGATATCAAGGGAATCCAAATTGGAAAGAAATCAAAATATTGGTATTTGTGGATGATTTGATAGTATACATAAATGGTTTAAAAAAAATGCCAGAGAACCACTGATAAACACCTTCAGCAAAGTGGATGGATACAAAATTAATTCAAAAAAATCAGTAGACCTCTATATACAATTGATAAATGGGCTGACAAAGAATTTGGGACAACATACTTCCCAATAGCCTCAAATAATATAAAATATCTTGTAACTCTCATCAAGCAAAGCAAAATCCCAGGAGAGCTAAAGCAATACTGTATGCTAAGAAAACTTCTGGAGATATTATTATCCCTGACTTCAAGTTGTACTACTGAGCGATAGTAATGACAACTGCATGGTAATAGCATAAAAACAGACAGATTGGTTAATGGAACTGAATCGAAGACACAGGAGTAAATGTACACACCCACAGATACTTATTCTTTGACAAAGCCAAAAGTTTTCAATGGAAAAAAAAACATCTTTAACAAATGTCCCTGGTCTACATGGATGTCTGAGGGTAGAAGAATGCAAACAGAAGCATTATCTATCACCCTGTACAAAACTCAAGTCTAAGTGGATCAAAGAACCCAACGTAACACTAGACATACTAACTCTTCAGAAGAGAAAGTGGGGATAGCCTTGAATGCATTAGCACAGCAGATGACTTCCTTAACAGAACAACAACTCAGGCACTATGCTCAACAATGAACAAATGGAATCTCATGTAACTGAAAAGCTCTGTAAAGCAAAGGACACCATCAAAATGCCAAAGTGGCCCCCTATAGAATGTTCACCCTACATTTGACAGAGACCTGATATACAAAATATATAAACAACTTAGGAAACTAAATATCAACAAATCAACTAAACCAATTAGAAAATGGGTTACAGATCTAAACAGAGAATTCTCAACAGAGGGATGTCTAATGGCTAAGAAACACTTAAAGAAATGATCAGCATCTTTACTCTTCAGGGAAATGTAAACCAAAATGACTCTGAGAGTCCATCTTATGCCCCTTAGAACAACTAAGGTCAAAGCTCAAGGGAGAGCACATGGTTGCATGATGAGGACAATGGAACACTCCTTCATTGCTGGTGGCAATGCAAACTTGAGAAACCACTTTGGAAATCAGTTTGATAGTTTCTCCAAAAAATGGGAATAGCTCAACCTTAAAAATCCAGCTACACCACACCTGGGCATATACCCAAAGCATGCTAAACCATATCACAAAGATGCTTGGTCGCCTATCTTCTTAGCAGGTTTATTGGTAATAGCTAGAAACTGGAAACAACCTCAACCAAAGGATGGATAAAGAAAATGGTACATTTACAATGGAATACTACTCAGCTACTTAAAACAATGACATTAGGAAATTTGTAGGCAAATGGATGGAATTAGAAGAGATTAACATGAGTGAGGAAACCCAGACCCAGAAAGACAAACATACATATGGTGTATGCTCATATTAAGTGCATAGTGGTCATAAAGTGGGGGATAGCCATGCTGCAATCCACAGGCCCAAAGAAACTAAGTAACAAGGAGGGCTCGATTGCTGACACTTGAATCTCTCTGAGCAGGGGATGTAGAATAGACATCTAGTCATGAGGGTAGATGGAGGGAGGGATCTGTGGGACAGAGGGTTAGAGACAGGAGCAAGAGAGATCTCTGAGGGGTAGATGGAAGGAGACAGTCCTGGGAGAGAGACCTGAAATCAGTGAGGGGCATTTCTGGGATGAGCTAAAAACCTAACGTAATAGGAACTCCCAGGATTCTATGAGGGTGACCCTAGCTATGACTCCTAGGAAAGGGGGACACAGAACCTGAAGGGGCAATCTGTAACTAATAAGACTTCCAATGGAGGGATGTGGTACCAACTGAGCCACAAAGCCTCTGACCTACAACTTGTCCTGCCTACAAGA
This sequence comes from Apodemus sylvaticus, assembly GCF_947179515.1. Taxonomy (NCBI): domain Eukaryota; kingdom Metazoa; phylum Chordata; class Mammalia; order Rodentia; family Muridae; genus Apodemus; species Apodemus sylvaticus. Next base: position 164,964,928 of record NC_067475.1, on the reverse strand, counting down.
GGATCAGGGGTAAAGATGGAGCAGAAATTGATGGAAAGAATAACCTATCACTAGTCTTGTCTGAGACCTATCCTACTAGAGGGGGCCTAGCCCTGGCACAATTAATGATATTTTGCTATACTTCCACACAGTGACCTAGCATGTCTGTCATCTGAGAGGTTTTACCTAGCAACTGATGGAAACATGCAGAGCTACAGCCAAATGTTAGGTGAAGCTTAAGGGAATCCAAAGAAGATAGTGAGTGGAGGATTGAAGACTCTGGAGAAGTCAAGGATTCTACAAGAAAACCTACAGAATCAAATAACCTGAGCCCACAGGACCTCACATAGACTGAAATGCCAAACGTGCACAGGACAGAACTAGGCCCGCTGTTCATATGTATCACTTGTGTATCTTTGTCTTCTTGTGAAATTCCTAGAAGCAGGAGCAGGGGCTGTTTCTGACTTGTTGCCTGCCTTTGAGTCCCTTTTGCCTAACAGGGAGACATGTCTACCCACAATCGAAGATACACCTAGTCCTACTGCAGATTGAAAGCCATGGCAGGTTGCTACCCACAGAAGGCCTCTGCTTTTCTAGGACAAAGGAAGGACTAGAGAATGAGGTGAAGTGAGGAGGAGGGACTGGGAGGAAAGAAACGAGGGGTAGGTGCAATCATGATTGTGTATAATGATAAAAGCCAGGTGTCAAATTTTCATTGTGATTTTAAATTTGCATGTATGTATGCATGTATGTATGTATGTATGCATGCATGCGTGCATGTACAACATATGTGGATATATCATGCTCACATTTTCTGTAAAGGTGTCTTTTTGTTGAATTCAAGTCTTATGGGAGTATACATCTGTCCAATTGTGTCTGATAACAATTTCAAGGGATTGGATTGTATGAATCACTTTCTGGAACAAAGGTAAATACAAATCAAAGAATCATGTATGGCACAAAGGTTAAGTAAAATCCCTGGAGGGTCTAATGGGAGCATTATTATACCCTTTCTTCTCCCGTTTAAAAATAGAGCAGAACTGCACGTTAATATGCTTCTCTGTGTGATTATATTGGCATAGAGGTTTACAATCCCTTCTGAAAACAAAACTCCTGGAACGGCCGTTTCCATGACAACTGCATTTCGCAAGGGTGAAGATCCCAGTTTGATAAAACTAAAAGGCTCTATTAATATCAGGCTTCAACGACACTGGAAACCCCGATGTCAGAAGGTGTCAGTGCAGCACTCAAGGTTCGGGTCAGGCCCACCCATGTTTAGTTTTTACTTGAGTACGATTTCAAAGCCAATAAAATAAATTATTGAAATGATAATTATTATTCTTTATGTCAATATTATGTATTAGCACTAAAATTTTGTAGTCTAAAATTCTCAGCTAATGTTAAACTATAAGAAATATTCAAATTGTTATTAAGATTCTTTGTGCATTAATACAGTCATTATTTTGTATTATAAAAATAACATGTGAACTCCAATGTGATGTGTCTTAACTGTTATATAAAGATTTTATGTGTATATGTAAATGTATTCTCAACAATATAAAGAAAGGAAGAATATACTGAATTGGGGGCTTCTACTACTCTAGTAAGACCTACACTTAATTAGTTATGTCTGAAATAGAGCAATACATAAATAAAGCCATATTCTAAGGTAGTCCAAGACAAATATCACTATCCGATTTCAATATATAGCACAAATAATGGTTCACTGAGTAGGCATACCATGCTTATTATTAATTTTAGTATTTGTAATTAGTGTAATTGCCAGAAGTGTAAAGGGTATAAACCAATCCTATTTAAAACTCACTACCTAAAACAAACCATTCTTAGTCTACATTTTTTCCTTAAAAAGATAAAAAGCATATTAAGTCAAGAGGAGAACTGCAGTGTACTAATTCCTGAGTGAATAATTTAAGTACACATAGCTACTAATATAACTATGAACTACTTTGCTCTATCACAAGAAGCATTTTTTCATAGTAAAATATGCGATGGCTCTAAGACCAAGGCACAAGAAGATGGCTTAACAGGAACAATTATTCGATGTGCAGTCTAAACAACCCAAATCCATTCCTCAGAAACCATCTGAAAAAAGTCAGATATATCAGCACACATCCGTAACCCCAGCATTCCTAATGCAAAATGCGAAGCAGAAGCAAAAGAATCTGCAAGAAGCTTTGAAGCTCCTGGGCCAGCAAGCCTAAGTCTGTAGTGTAGCAGCACACGCAGCACAACTGAGAGTCTGTAACTCAATGTGAAGGTGAGAACTGACTCCTAAAAGTTGCCCTCTGATCCACGCACACAAGCACGCACGCACGCATGCACACAGACACACACACAGAAACACGCATGCACGCACAGACACACGCAAGCATGCACACACACATGCATGCACACAGACACACACAGAAATACGCATGCACGCACAGACACACGCAAACATGCACACAGACACACACACAGAAACACGCATGCACGCACAGACACACGCAAGCACGCGCACACACACACACACATGCACACAGACACACACAGAAACACGCGTGCATGCACAGATGCACGCACGCATGCACACGCTTGCGCACACAGACTGAATTAACAAATTGTGGTATTTTTATATTTTTATTTTCTATATTCTTTGTTTACATTCCAAAAGATTTCCCCTTTCCCAGACCCCCCCTCCCCATATGTCCCATAAACCTTCTTCTCTCCATCCATTCTCCAATCACCTCCCTCCTTTTTTTTTCTCTGTCCTTATATTCCCCTCCAACGCTAGATCAATCCTTTCCAGGATCAGGACCTTCTCCATACTTCTTCATGGGAGTCATTTGTTATGCGATTTGTGCCTTGGGTATTCAGGGCTTCTGGGCTAATTAATGTCCACTTATCAGAGATTGCATTCCATGTGTATTCTTTTGTGACTGGGTTACCTCACTTAGGATGATATTTTCCAGATCAAACCATTTGCCTAAAAATTTTGTGAATATGGATGGAAAAATACTCAATAAAATTCTTGCCAACTGAATCCAAGAACACATCAAAACGATCATCCACCATGATCAAGTAGGCTTCATCCCAGGGATGCAGGGATGGTTCAATATAAGGATATCCATCAATGCTATCCACTACATAAACAAACTCAAAAAAAGCATATGATCATCTCATTAGATGCAGAAAAAGCATTTGACAAAATTCAGCATCCTTTCATGCTAAAAGTCTTGGAAAGAACAGGAATTCAAGGCCCATACCTAAACATCGTTAAAGCAATATACACAAACCAGTAGCCAACATCAAACTAAATGGCGAGAAACTTGAAGCAATCCCACTTAAATCAGGGACTAGACAGGGCTGTCCTCTCTCTCCTATCTTTTCAATATAGTACTTGAAGTTCTAGCTAGAGCAATTAGACAACATAAGGAGGTCAAGGGGATACAAATTAGAAAGGAAGAAGTCAAATTATCACTATTTGCAGATGACATGATAGTCTACTTAAGTGACCTGAAAACCTCCACCAGAGAATTCCTACAGCTGATAAACAACTTCAGGAAAGTGGCTGGTTATAAAATCAACTCAAGCAAATCAGTTGCCTTCCTATACTCAAAGGATAAGCAGGCTGAGAAAGAAGTTAGGGAAATGACACCCTTCACAATAGCCACAAACAATATAAAGTATCTTGGTGTGACTAACCAAACAAGTGAAAGATCTATATGACAAGAACTTCAGGTCTCTGAAGAAGGAAATGGAAGAAGACCTCAGAAAATGGAAAAATCTGCCATGCTCTTGGATCGGCAGGATTAATATAGTTAAAACAAATTGGTTTTTATGTCTCTAATATTGGACTGTAAATTGGAGTTTGAAAGCAGACCTCCAAATCAGAGGCCCTATGTTCCGGCTAATCTGGTTTTTAACTTGACACTCCTTGGAAGAGTATCCTCATTTGATTAATTAGTCTGTGGACATATCTACAGAGCATTTTCTTGATTAGTAATGGATTTAAGAGGGCCAAACCTTCCCTGGGCGAACCATTCCTGGGCAGGCAGGTCTGTGCTGTATAAGAAAGGTGGCTGAACACGAGGCCGGAAGCAGTGTGCCACTGTGCTCTCCGCTTCTGGTTCTTTCCTTGAGTTCCTACATTTGTGTCCCTCCAGAATGGACTGCAATCTGTAAAATGAAGTAAAACTTTGTTCTTCCCACGTTACTTTTGGATGGGTGTTTATCACAAAAAACAGAAAAGTAAACTAGAGCAGAAATTACCAGCACGAGTAAAGGGTTGTGATGAGCCTGACCACGTGATTTCGCTGAAGGTTTGTGGGAGTGTTTGCAATGTTGGGATAGAGAAGTCTTTAAATCCTCAGAGTTTGATGGGATGTTGTAGGAGCTGGGAAGACAAGAATGCTAAGAGATGATAGAGGGATGGCTTGGGAGATTTCAGAGAGAAATCGTGGGCCTGTGTGCCGGAGGCTATCCATGGACATCTCTGGCCAGCCCAGATGGGAGGGTTCAAGCAGAGGGGAGAGGTCTGGAACAGGGAGCGGGAATTGCCTCCACCACCTCTGCTGCCTCTGGGGTCGCTGCTGTTGCTCTGAGATGCCATGCTGGAAGCACTGCCTTGCAGAATCTGGCTGAGCCAGTGGAAGGCTGACTGGCCAGCGAGGGGGTGCAGGGAACTTCTGGCGGCATTTCAGGAGAGCAGTTCTCTTCCCTGACAGTGATGTTACAGCTCTTATGACAGACACTCTCAGATGGATGAAGTAATTATCACATACCCTTATTCCTTCTGAATACGATCTTTATATAAAGTTTTGGGTTGTTTTGGCGTCTGACAGTGGATGCTTCCGATTGGAAGGTTCCAGATACCTCATCTACATGCAGAAGGGCTTGGAGTGTGGCCATTATATGACTGATGGCCACAAATTTCTCTGCAGGGGCCTGCAGTTACTGACAGGGGCCTGGTGCAGGTAGCAGGCAAAGGACCTACCTTCCCTTCAGAGTCTCTAGGGCTTCTAGCTTTAGTTCAACCTTTACCAGGCTTCCTTTCCTACCTCACTGACCTGCAAGAAATCTGAGTTGCTTGTCAACTCTATAGGGGACATTTGTGCAATAAATTTGACTTAAGAAGCTGTAAAAATGAAAATTCTGTTTTCTGTGTCATTGGATGTTGGTCAAGTTGGGCTGAAAGAGCAGTAATTATTAAAAGGTTAGATTTTCCTTGGAATCTGTCATTTTAAAGGGCTAAGGTCAAGGCTACATATGCTGGCAACAGAAGTTGACAAACAGTGTGCGAGAGTCTACAAAACAGTAGTGACCTGAAGGTAGGACTGGATCACAGAGAGCATCTAAGGCTTCATACTGTGTGGCAGGCCTGGAATACCAGAGGGAAGGCTCAGAAAGGCCACTAGTGAAGGTACAGCCTCAGCTGCACTAGAGACTACAGCACCCAGCACACTGAAGATGACAGAATCATGAGGCAACCAACACAGCAGATTTGCAATAGAGTGAGCCTGATCCTTTGAGATCAGCTTTGTTGGCCCAGAAAAGTAGAGCCACTCATGTCCTTCAGAGAATTTTTTATCCTACAGAGGATTTTTATTTTTAAGAAATATTTTAAAGATTGTTGCATGTTTTAAAAGTTACACTGTTTTATATTGTGATACTAAATCTTTATATACAGTTTTGGGTATGAGATCATGGGACTAGGAAAGGTTGTAGTTTAGTAAAGGATATACTTGGGATGGACAATCTCAATTGTCAACTTGACATACCTGGAAAAGGGGAACTTCAGTCTATGCCTTGATTATGTCATATTGCTTTTTCTGTGAAGTCTTTTTACTAATTTATGGAGGGCCCAGCCCACTATCGGTGGCATCATCCCTGGGCAGGTGCACCTGGGCTGTATAGGAACAGTTCCTGAGTGTGACTCTAGGTCCAACTTAGTAAGCAGAACCACTCCATTGTCTCTGCTTTAGTTCCTGACTTAAGGTTGCTGCCTAAAGCTCCTGCCTAATTTCCCTCAGTGATGGACTGCGACTTAAGAGATTTTCCCTTCCCTCAGTGATGGATTATGGCATGGGATTTCTAACTTCCCTCAATGCTGGACTGTGACATGGGAGCTTTAAGATTATCCTTTCCTTCTCAAGTTGGTTTTGTCAGTGTGTTATCATATAAAATAGGAGGTACAGGTGTCTGGAGCTAAGATCCACTAAAATTGGTTGCTTGCAAATTCACTGGTATTGGATGATATAAATAGTTTCAAACAAACAAAACCAAGCAAACAAAAAACTATAAAATGGTGTGGTGTCTCTGGAAAGCAGTCTGGCGGTTCCTCCGAAAACTGGGCACCTCACTTCCAGAAGATCCTGCTATACCACTCCTGGGCATATACCCAGAAGACTCCCCACCATGTAATAAGGATACATGTTCTACTATGTTCATAGCAGCCCTATTTATAATTGCCAGATGCTGGAAAGAACCCAAGTATCCCTCAACAGAAGAGTGGATGCAAAAAATGTGGTATATCTACACAATGGAGTACTATTCAGCCATTAGAAACAATGAATTCATGAACTTCTTAGGCAAATGGATGGAGCTAGAGAATATCATACTAAGTGAGGTAACCCAGACTCAAAAGGTGAATCATGGTATGCACTCACTAATAAGTGGATATTAACCTAGAAAACTGGAATACCCAAAACATAATCCACACATCAAATGAGGTACAAGAAGAAAGGAGGAGTGGCCCCTGGTTCTGGAAAGACTCAGTGAAACAGTATTCGGCAAAACCAGAATGGGGAAGTGGGAAGGGGTGGGTGGGAGGACAGGGGAAGAGAAGGGGGCTTACGGGACTTTCGGGGAGTGGGGGGCTAGAAAAGGGAAATCATTTGAAATGTAAATAAATTATATCGAATAAAAAAATGGTGTGGTGTCTAATCTTTAAAAACAAAATCAGAAAATTGAGCATAAATATTACTTGATATATGTTATTGCTTTCATTTCAAATGAAGAAAACAACATGACTTCTGGAAATAAAGAGATCTACTTGAAGACCTTTTATTATTCATAGCTCCAGAAAAAGGAGAGAGAGAGAGAGAGAGAGAGAGAGAGAGAGAGAGAGAGAGAGAGAGAGAGAGAGAAGAGCTTTTTCAAAGTTGACAGTCTAGGAAAACTGGAATATATTACCTATCTAACCCTGCCTCTGTTGGTACATTTCACTGTCTGCCACCAATTGGCTGCAATCCCCAGGCATACTTCAATAGACTCAGTATGTTAAATTCAAAATATTACAAGTGGAAACACTTTTTCTGAAAGCAATAAGCCACCAGCTGAACAAGAATAATAGAAGGTAATAATTCAAAGGCATTCCAATGCTTCAGAAATAGCACTTTTATGAAAGTGAATATAAAACCTGTAATAATGAAGACTTTGATAATTTTTTTCCTTAGACTTGTGATGCACATAGATATATACAGCTAGTCATGCTTGCAAATGAAATTGCATGGCTATGTGCAGTAACAGAAATCTATTTTTCTATTCTGCTGGGTGCACAACATACTCCTCAATACTGCCCCACTGCAGTCAATATCTCTCTGGAGATTACATGTGGGAGCTGCTCTGGTAGAAGGCAAAGAGGTGGCAGGTAGACCACCTTGCCTCCAGTCATATAAAGAAACAAATTATGAAATCAAGAAAAGATAATCCAGAATCACAAAAGCATAGTACTATAGTAAAGAACCACATGTTGATGGCCTTCTAGAATCAGCGTGACTACGAATGTCTACTACTGTTTGTAAGTCAAATAAAAAGGTGCCTGTAAGAAATGCATGTTCCTGAGACTCTCCACCTGGGGCTTGGTAATGCCTCTCTGGATATTCCTTTTAGAATTTTCTCCAATGTTGGCATTATGTTGTATGGAACTTGGGAAGTATGGGTTGATAGGAGGAGTCAAAAATGGAGGTACCTCTATGAGCTGCATTACTTAAATTCACCTGAATAACAACTGAAGATGATTCTAGGGTTACATTATAATCGACACACTCAAAAAGAGTACACTGACTTCTATGCAATCTCGAGCAAACTGAGTAAATGAAGATACTCCAAAGAGGTAGAATTAAAAATTGCTAACACTTACTCGGACCTACCTATTGTTGAAAACAATACACTGATTTGCTATAGACAACACACATTACTTAAATTGTCTTTCGTCTTTACATTATATAAATCAGGCAACTTATGGACCTAAAGACAAAATATGAATTTATGGTATAGACCAAATGATCTTAGCTTGAATTATATTTATTTTTTATTGTCTAGTGAAGCTCCAGATATTTTTGCATAATTAATGTTTCCATACACTGACTTTGTATTTTTTTTCCTATTTAAAATTTTCTTTAATTCATTTATATACTTACCACTAAGTAAATGTTCTATACTAAATGTATTTGAGCTGGGAAAACAATGGTGTGCTGCTTTCAGATTTCCTAATATTCTGCTATGGATTTGGAGCTTAGGTGCTCCAAAGTCAGTGGATCTGAGTTGTCTTCCCAGTGCCTTCCCTTGGCTATTAGTTGTGGTAGAGGGTGGAGTATCTAAGCTCTGTCTCATTCCTGTGACTGTGAATGAGTTAAACAATAACAGAACCTCAGGTATGTTAGGCCAAGCCTGTGAGAACCAACCAGTTCCATCCACATTGCTGTCCCATATTCTATTAATTTTCTTTCATTGACTGTGATTAAAGGCAGAACCATATTTTTGCTTCAACCATCATCCCTCTTCACAGTTTTATAAACAGTGAGTAGTTAGTTACATGGTACCAAAGTCATGTCTGTAGAAAGAACTACACTTAGAAAGATAAAAAAAAATGCATTCCAAAAGAGCTTTAGAACTAAACTTCACACCTAGAACTTCTTTGTCTGTAGGGTATATTTTACTTAGAGATGAGTTTATGCATTTCCCAATTAAGTAAATGCTTTAATTGTCAGAAGCTTCTGGAAAAAAGACGCATAATTGATTTTGCATATTCAGAATAAATACTACCACAGTAACTATTTTTACTAAGAGTCATGAATCACTTTAGAGATTCGCAAAAGGGCATTTCTAAGATATCAAATCCCCAGATGCTTCAGCCTGAAGACTGCCTGACAGGGTCTGATGTAGTTCAGGTGAGCTACAGACCCCAGGCCTTGTTGGAGGCAGGTTGTGGACCACTTCATTTGGTCCAGTTGCCACTGGAGTTAATGGGAATGTCTCTGTTTATATGACAAGTTGTAGGAAGATCCAGTGTAGACAGCCATGCTGGGAATGATAGGAAGGCCCAATGGGAGGGGCACTGGAAGACAGCAGGATTAGTCCCTTAGGCCATTGATAATTGTTGAGGGTTCTCTGACCTTTTAGGTGTGTCTAAATTAACAGCTGAGATGGTTCTAAAACAGACATGCATACAAATTATGCAATTCATAGTTTTGTTTTTGTTTTAAAACAATATAAAAAGACCAAATTGATTAGAAATTTATTTGTAGGCTCACTGGAAATTGGATTTTATTTATCTCATTCTTTAAAAAAAGAATACTAAATTATTTTAGCATATCAAAGTTTTAAGAATAAAAGAACATTTGTTTATATGCATGTGCAATATTTTGTCTTGTGATGACTATAAAGTACCTTGAAAGTCATCACTAAAAATATTAATGAAGAATTATTTGAAAATGACAGTTGCTATTATCAAAATTTATTAAAATAATTTTGAAACCACTGACATTTAATATTTATATTTTTATATTTTTATCTTAAAATTAAAGACACAGAGAGCTTGCAGTCACTATTTTGTTGAACCTCTTTCTTATCCATGTTCCCTCATTTTCTCTGTACATATTATGTGTATCCATGCCAAGATCTGAGAAGGTTTGAAAATACTTCTGTTAAGTTAAGTGTGTAGGAATCCCACAGTGAGCCACAGCCCGCAAGGCTATTCAGAGGACACAAAAGGCAGCTTTTCACACTTTACCTTATCTGAGACTTGCTAATGACTTGGGAGGAACCTGAGACCTACATTTTTTTGCAAGAGTGTTTCCCATCTCCTTCCCTTCTACATTCTTCAGAGTTTGATGTGGCCTTTCCCAGGGCATTCCAAGAACCCCTTTCTATACTAGATTTTGTTTCTCTATTTTGATCATTTAAGATTTTAAGATATTTTATATTATCTGTTTCTATATCTGTTCCATAGTCAAATAATAAAAGGTAAAGATTTGAATTATTTTCTAAATTACTAGTAAAAGTTAAAATGCATTTAATGCATGCATGAAATTATAAAAAATAAAATAAAAAAATAAAAAAGGAAGGGGCTGAGGAACCCACTAGCATGCATTACAAGAACACTTTATTTAAAAATATAAGAATGGAAGTCAGATTAACTTTGAAACTGTGTGCTATAGTTTGGAAAAGAAAGAAGTCTTAAAGAAAACATTCAGTCTGACTGAACCCCTCTGTGGGAACAATATCACATAAAAGCATCTTAAACACATCTAAGGTATCAGGTCTCATTGCTTTGATTCTGTACATCTTTAGAATTAGAGAGTTTAGAACATATATGATTATATGTTCTCTGAGTTCCCTATTTTAGAATTAATGTTTTAATTTTATTTGGATTGACTATTTTCTTACTGTGTTATGAAAGACGCTTTACGATGCACATACACACACACATTTCCCTTTTGAGTTTGCTTGGAGGTTCTGCAATCAGGGATTATGCATGAATTTGTGATCAGATGGGAGGGCAGCTATAGTCTATAGTAAACAAGGGTAAATTACTATGTATAAAACTGAAGAAAAATAAATTAAAAACTTAACTATGGGATGAGAAGTTATAAAACTACTATAAGCGAATCTAGGAAATTTGACGAACATTAGCCATAACAATAACTGCAGAAATATGGGAAACAAAAGAAAAATGGAACTGCATAGAAAGGAAGAACGGGTTAAGGGACCCACGAACAGAACCCTGGGCACAGGATTATACAGAAAGACTATATTGACTTATAGAAGGAAATCAAAATGCCAGATGTGAAAAGACCAACAATACACGTGTGTGTGTGTGTGTGTGTGTGTGTGTGTGTGTGTGTCTGTGTCTGTGTGTCTGTGTGTCATAACAAATATGTTTACTGACACATCAAATATGCTACAGCCTCAAAAGGAAACTTCAGTGTGTAACAACAAGAAGAAATTGGAAGACATAATGCTAATTGAAGTGAGCTAGTAACTAAAGTTTTAACACATTTTTACATGTTTATAGAATCTACAAAATAAATCTCAAAAGCATGTAAGGGAATGCTGGTTACCAGGTGGGAGGCAGGTGAACATAAGAGAAGGGGAACAAAACATCTATTAAATAAGAGCAATGGGTCTGCCACTCATATTTCAAGGTGACTTAATCAAAACTCTGTGATACACCAAAAATTTCCTTGAGGAATTTTGATAGATTTTAAATGTACTCACAACAACTGACAACAACAAATAGTGCTTGTGAAATAATGACTATGCTATTTAGCTAAAATTCTTCGATCCACAAGCTACACGTGTCTCAAAGGTTCATATTATGTCCCATAATATATACAATAATCACTCATCAATTAAGTTTAACAATGTGGAAGAGACTGGTTAATAGTAGAGAACTGAACTTGTGTGGGTGAGCATCCTGTGGGTGTCCCCTGGGCACTGTCTTCCTCAATTCATTTACAAAAGCAACAAGAAACTGCATGAAAGAAGTGTGCTGAGGTTTACTCTTTTTAAGGGAATTTATTTTCTGCATTTTAAGCAGATAAGAACTGACTTTTTTGTAGTTGTATCAATAATTTTTTGACACAGATGACAAGTACTCTGAAGATAGTAAACAGGAAAATAAAGAATGTAATAGTTGCTTTTTATGATAAAAACCTTCAATGTTTTTATAATATAGCAAATATATAAACAATTCAGTTACTTTTATTAAATAATCAATCAATCTTAAAATATCTGGTGAGACAAACTCTTGTCTAATCCTACCTCAGAAGAATAAGTAACAGCTATAATTTTTGTTTATTACATTATAAACTTTTTACATTAGAATTTAGAGTGGAAAATCCATATCCTTATCATTTATAGCACAGAAGGTTTTCATGAAACATGAGTAAGCTTTGAAAATGGAAATGTAATACGAGCACTAAAAAACACAATTGCTGATTTTTACTGTGCATAAAGGCAAAACCTTCATCTATGTCCATGCAAATCAAGGAATAAAGCAGCACATGGCTCGAAGTGGGTTTGTGGAGTAAACAGGTCCCCTAGTAAGGAGACTGTGAACCTCTTAGTCCCAAGATGCTCTCTCATGATGAATGCTAAGGTGCAATAGCTATTTGTGTTTCCAAAAACTCTTCAAACCATGCAATACATCACACAGATAGAAAGTAAAATTATTTCTATAAAGCAGATTTTGAAAATCTGCATCTGGATACAGATGTGATTGAGGTATTGATCACCTTAATTGATAACATTTCTGGACTGGGCATTTGTGTCATCATTTATGTGCCAGCACAAAAGCGCTGGTGTGGAAAGCTAGAGTTTAATTTGTAACAGAGAAACTCTTCAAAAGAAAATTAAATGAGAATATATATCTGACAGGAAGAGACACCATAAAGCATTAGATAAAGCAGCTCACTCACTGGATCTTGCCCTATACAATTCCTCACGATTGAAGCATTAACACGGCATCTTTGTCTTCTTGGATGATGATAACAACTGATTTCCTTAAATTTATAAGGATGAATTAAAAAACAAAACATCAGGTACTAACAGGAGAGCTGGGCCATAAGAAAGATGGTGCAGACTCAGGGCACCAAGAAGAAAGTCTGTTACTACTAAAATGGGAATGTTGGAAAGCACTATTATGGACAAGGCCACCCAATTAAGCCTTGCCAAATCCACATGACCACAATTTAATGCTCAACTTTGACCTCTACCAAAAGATGGAAATCTATTATCTTCACAATGGATGTGATCATAAAAATGATGGTTATAAGAACTGAAGAGATGACCAAATACCATGATGACTACATTAAATTCTTATATTTTATTTGCCCAGATAATATGGCTGAATACAGTAAGCCCATGAACAGATTCAACACTGGTGAGAATTGTCAAGTATTTGATGGCATGTTTGAGTTCTGTTAGGTGTTTGAGTTCTGTCTGGTAGCTCTGTGGCAAGTGCTGTGACCCTTATTAAGCAGCAGAGAGACCTCATTGTGAACTGATATGGGAGCCTGTATTATACAAAGAAATTTGAAGCATCTGGAATCTGTTACATCAGTGATAATCATCTTGACCTTTCTGGAACTCCGACAGTATCAGCAGAGGGTGCTGTATATTGACACTGATATTCAGCATGGTAACGGCATAGAAGAGGATGCATATTTGTATCTACTTTTTTTCCTTTTTACGTTTGTATTCAATTGTATATATCTTTTAACTCCAAGTGGATCAAGGACCACCAATAAATCCAGACACATTGAAACTAATAGAAAAGAAACTGGGGAAGGTCCTTGAGGACATGGGCACAGGGTGAAAGTTCCTGAACAGAATACCAATAGCTTATGCTCTAAGATCAAGAATGGACAAATGGGACCTCATAAAGTTACAAAGTTTGTGTAAGGCAAAGGACACTGTCAAAAGAACAAAACAGTAACCAACAAATTGGTAAAAGATCTTCACCAACCCTATATCTGACAGAGGGCTAATATCGAATATATACATAGAACACAATAAGTTAGGCCCAAGAAAACCAAATAACCCCATAAAAATGGGGTACAGAGCTAAACAAAGAATTTTCACCTGAAGAACTTTGGATGGCTGAGAAGCACCTTAAGAAATGTTCAACATCATTAGTCATTAGGGAAATGAAAATCAAAACAACCCTGAGATTTCACCTTACACCAGTCAGAATGGCTAAGATTAAAAACTCAGGAGACAGCAGGTGTTGGTGAGGATGTGGAGAAAGAGGAACACTCCTCCACTGCTGGTGGGATTGCAAGCTGGTACAAACACTCTGGAAATCAGTCTGGTGGTTCCTCAGAAGACTGGGCACGATACTTCAGGAGGACCCTGCTGTACCACTCCTAGGCATATACCCAAAGGATCCCCCAGCATGTAATAAGAACACATGCTCCACTATGTTCATAGCAACCCTATTTATAATATCCAGAAGCTGGAAGGAACCCAGATGTCCCTCAATGGATGAATGGATACAAAAAAAATGGTATATATACACAATGGAGTACTATTTAGCCATTAGAAACAATGAATTCATGAAATTCTTAGACAAATGGATGGAGCTGGAGAACATCATCCTAAGTGAGGTAACCCAGTCTCAAAAAGAACACTCATGGTATGCACTCACTGATAAGTGGATATTAGACTAGAAGCGTGGAATACCCAAGACACAATCCACATACCAAATGATGTCCAAGAAGAAGGTAGGAGTGGCCCCTGGTCCTGGAAAGGCTCAGTGCAGCAGTCTAGGGGAATGCCAGGACAGGGAAGTGGGAAGGAGTGGATAGGGGAACAAGGAGAAGAGGGCTTATGGGACTTTCAGGGAGGGAGGATCCAGGAAAGGGGAAATCATTTGAAATGTAAATAAAGAATATATCGAATAAAAAAAGGCTCACAAATTGTTTAATTTTGTTATACCTATTTTGTTCTATATGTTATCTTTCTGTTAATTTAAAGGTAGCTTTACTAGATACAGTAATGGTTTTTGACAGTCATTTGTTTTTGTGTCATAGGTTATATTATTACACACATTTCTGAATTTTAAGGTTTCTGATGAAAATTGCTATGTTAATATATCGCTATGTTATTATTATTCTCGTGTAATTTTTTTCCTCTAGTTGAAACACTCCCTCTTAAAGGAAGGATGAAGTTTTTACCACTCAAGAAACTTACAAGCCTTAGAAAGTTGACAAAACTTTCATGACTAAAGGAGCCATAATATTCCTCTTAACATTTGTCAAAATAGTAAATGACCTTACGGGAAAGGAGACTCTGTCCAACAGAGGTGATTGAATGTTGTCAAGAAATCTCAAGGCTCACAGCATTTCTGAGTCATTATCACGTGATAGTATGATTTTTGGATGAGACTTTAACTCAGATAAGTTATGCATCCTTCTACAAGTAATTACTCATTCATAGCCTGTAAGTAACTCCAAGAAAGTCATTGATTTACCAACCTTGACCTGTTGTAAGGCAATGTCTTTTCCATGTTATAATTGACCTATCTATGGGCAAATAGAAATTTGCTCATATCTCTCAAGAAGGAGTCACATAATGCTGCTGAGTTTATCTTAATACATAAATCAATATTTTACCCTTGCAGTTGTTCGTAGTATGTCTTTGTTCTGTAGTGCTACTGCTAGCATTTTTGACTATAAAGTGATATAGAGAAATTCTCTTCTTGTCATGTCTATTGAAGATTTTTTTATTTCTAATTTATTTTACTTCCCCACATGGTTAATTTTATTTTTCAATGTGGGAAAATATAGACCCGAAGTTTATAAGGTCTCTTTGGAAAATGGCTAATTCTATTTTGAGGATTTTTATATTATCCAGAGGAAGAATTATTCAGGAAGTACTGGAATTATTGGAGAGTCTGGATAGCTCTAGGGTACATGTTTTAACGCAAAAGTTGAGAATTTTCTACTTTAAAGTCATTGAGTATTATATGCGTTTAATGTCAGATAATTTTGGTACCGTATGGATTCTTGGGCTTAGTCTTTTGATGATGTCCCATGATTCTTGTATATATGCTTAATATTTTTGTTTATAGATATCTGAAAATTTTTTCCTCAACCTTGTGTTTAATTTTTAAAATTCGTCCTTTTGTTTAATCCAACTTATTGCCGATATCTTCTAGTGTGCTTTTCTAATGTGATTTATGGCATTATGCATTTATCCTATTTCTATCTCACTTATTTTAGAGCCCAATTTCCTTGATAGATTTCTCATATATGTAGCTACCTTCTTATCCAGATATTAAAGTATTAGTCATTCTCAAACTAGACATTAGAAAATATGTGATACACTTAAAATTTTCTGATAATTAGTAATTAGTCAGTCAATTAATTTTTGCAGTGTTGAGGACTAAACTCCAAACTTTCTTAACACTGGCAAGCTCAGTAATGATGAGCTACATTTCAGATCAGCTCTGACAACTTTTAATTTTATATTTGTATACTTTCTGAATCTCTCAGATCAATATCCTGTATGGCTACAAAAATTTGATGGTTCCTCTTGATGGCAGGACTGCAGGATAATAGTCCTAATCTTTTTTATTTTTTTTCAACTGAAAAAAATCACATTTAATAGCATTCAATGTGAAGGAAGATTCTGTGTTTCAAAATAGCATTTATTAAATTTTTCAATCAGTTTCTTATATCTACATACAGATTTGAACTTACAATCTAAGAGTGTGTATTTTTGATCATCCAACATATAATTACTTACAATAATGTATATGCTTTAGAGCATATGTCAAAAATTAGACCCTCAGTATTGTGAGCAATTTAACATACAAGGAGGATAGTTTACAAGGAAAGCCAATTTTTCCTGCCTGGTTAGATACCAAAATGAAATCCTTACAATTGTAATACTTCACTTGAATTGGTTTATAAATGTCATGTTAGCAATGAGGCAATGAATTGTATAATGGAGTTTTAGAAATCCTTTCTTCATATTCATGTAAGGCACCACAGAGGTAAGATTTCAAGTTTATGGGAACTTTATAGCAGACTAATGTTAATGAAAGGTCATAAAGTTTCACAAAATATTATCATTTCTGGTATTTTAATACTACATTAATTCATATGAATGACAAATAAGGTTGTTATCTATGAAATATGTAATTGTAGATGCATATTGTTAATTAGATAAGTTTTCACTTGAATTTCTATTTGAAAAATATTTTATTAGATATGTGCTCTATTTACATTTCAAAGGGCATCCCCTTTCCTCCTTACCCCTCCAAAACCCCCAGCTCATTCCCCCTCCCCCTACTTACCAACAGCCCCTCCCCTGCTTTCCTGACTGTCATTCCCCCTACTCTGGGGCATTGAGCTTCACAGGACAAAAGACCTCTCCTCTCATTGATGTCTGAAATGGCCATCATCTGCTACATATGTGACTGGAGCCATGGGTCCCTCCATATGTCCTCTTTGGTTGGTGGTTTAGTCCCTGGGAGCTCTCGGGGTACTGGTTGGCACAAATAATTGTTCCTCCTGCAGGGCTGCAAAGCTCTTGAGCTCCTTGGGCATTTCTCTAGCTGCTCCACTGGGGACCCTGTGCTCAGTCTATTGGTTGGCTGTGAGCCATGAGTACCAGTGACAGGTCCACGTTTTTTGAGGAGACACCTACAACAGGCAAAGTCTTTCTGAGCCAATAGCTGAAAAAGCTTTGGCTTGTATAGGTAAAAAAGGAGGACATGTGGGGAGCACATCCGAAGTTAACATTGGCTGACTTCTTGCTTGTGATTAATCATGAATGAGTGTGCTGATGTCTGTCTTTGGTTTTAGGTAACACATCTGTTATAGCCTGCCAAGTTCCTCCACTTACACATACAACCCCGAGAGGCTGTCCAAGCCTGAAGGAAATGCCCCTGGTTGAACATAGGTATTGTGTACCAAAAACTCTCCATTTAAGTAAGCATTTGTGATCAATGTTTAACTTCCTGGAATTGGTCATGCTTTATGTTGCTAGTGTTCAAAAGACACTGAGAAAATACACTCTTTGCTGGCATGGTATTAACCAGCAGCCCTCACATATCTGTCTCTTGCACCTTCTTTGTCTCTTTCCTCATTCCCCCAACCATGGTTTCCACATTGACTGACCAGTTTCTGTTCACCAAAAAAGCAGAAGACCCAAAAGGGCTTTACTACCTTATATGACTTTCACAAAGGATGATGTGCTGGCTAGTTTTAAGCCAATTTGATTCATGCTAAAGTCTTCTAAGAGGAAAACATAATTTTACAAAACGCCTCTAGAAGGTTGGGCTGTAAGCAGGCACACCTGTAGGGTATTTTCTTAATTCGTGATTGAAGGGGGAGGGATGAGAGCACTGTGGGTGGGCCCATTCCTGAGAAGGTAGTTCTGGGTTCTGTAGGAAAGCAGACTGAGTGACTATGATGAGCAAGTGAAGAAGCAGCACTCCGCTATGCCTTCCACATCAACTCCTGCCTCCAGGTTTTGTCCCCTTGGTGTTGCTGTTCTGACTTTCTCTGTTGTGTACTATGATGTGGAAATAAAATCCAAATCAACCCTCTTTTACTCAACTTGCTTTTGGCCATGGTGTTTTATCACACCAACAGTAACCCTAATGAAGACAGATGGTATAACTAATTCCAGGAACTCTAGGAAAAACTAGCAGATCTAGCTGCTTCTAAATATTCTAGGATGAAAAGTATGAAGCCAGACCCATGTCTTATACTTTAGTTTTGCACACATATAATTTAAATTTTAAAAGGAAAAAGAGATAAAAATAGCAAATAGTGAGAATGAGATCCTATTTAAAAAGAATGAAGTTTTTAATGAAATAAATAAATATGAGAAGGAATAATAAAAATATTATTTATATACATATATTTGCTTTATGACCTTCATTAAAAAAAGTAGTAACAAATGTTATTTAGATGGACTGCCTACAAAGGACAGAGTTGAGCTAGATCTGAACAATTTAAGGAGCTCTTCCTTAATATTGTAGCAGTAGTCATAGAATAAAGACAAAAAAAGTATATTACAAATCTGTTCAATTCAGCCAGGGCCCTACTCTGATACAATACTGTATAAAGCAGAGCTTTTTCAGGCTATTACTTAAGTGGATGATTCCATCTTACAAGTAATATTTGACTCTCTTTGATAGCACAAACTCAGAGACATGCCAACTCTCCTCATTGCCATGAATATGCATAATACTACCTGTCCATCAGAGCTCCTGAGGTACAGAAAGAGAATTAAGTTAATTCAAAAAACAAATAGAGTACCAATCTATAAAAGTATCAAATTATACAATGATCAAATGCACACATGAATTTCATATATATAGATATAGATATATAGATATGTGTGTATGTATATATACATATACATATATGTTTATATTATATAACACATATAATATATAATATATTATATAACACATATAATATATAATATATTATATAACATATATATATAATGAACTAGGCCCAAGAACTTATAGAATATACCAGTGCAAGGAAGGGCACATGACTCTGATTCTGCATCAAGGCTCCACAGATAGGATACTTACAGTTATGATATAAAGGTCTATACCTCTAGGATCCTTAAAGTCCCATGCAGTTTGACTCTGTGTAGCTTACCCAGCAATTGTTCTTCTGCAAGGCTACAACACAAGAATTCTCTTTGATTCTTCAATACTCTTCTGTCCCTGCCTCTAGTAAGTTCTCATTCTCTTTGGTGAATTCTGATGTCAGCTCTTCAGTCATTCTGCAGACATTTTGTAATATATATATATATATGTGTGTGTGTGTGTGTGTGTGTGTAATGTATATACATATATATATGTGTGTGTAATATATATACATATATATGTGTGTAATATATATACATATATATGTATGTGTAATATATATACATATATGTATATGTATATAGATTATTATATATATTGCAGTTAGTGCGTGATATGTAATATGTGTTAATATTTATAGTTAAACTAGAATAAAAGAAATGCTTCCAATGGTCCGATACCATGGGAAATATGAACTACTCGGCAAATTGCAGCCAATGGAACCGACACAGCTCATGAATTTGTTTCTCTTTATTAAATTCTCACCTTAAGGGGTGATAATGAACAAGTCTGTGAATGGTTCCAGCACAGCATGCTCAAGGCAATATCTTAAAGAACAGATCAAGAAAACTAAAGTATGAATTTAAAAAAAAAGGAGGAGACTGAAACTGTTCCTTTAGTTATGTTACAGGAAGAAAATAAATAACTAAATGACAAAACACTCATTCAATTGTTAATGGGAGATGGGGAAATATTACAGGAATATGTTTTTATACATCCAACAGCCAGCTGAGAAACAATATGTAACCTTGATCAGGAAGAATGCTACAAAGGTGTTATTATTAATCATGTTTTGCATATTAACCACATTAACCTGGTTTGGTGGCTCAGGTTAAGAGAGGACAGGCAATTTGCTGAGGTTATTTGAAAAGGAAATCAAGTTGTTGAATTTACATGGTCTTGGCTTCAGGCATGACAAGGCTATGGGGAATAGCATTAGGTTCGCTTTCCTCTTTTCTATCAAGGAATGAGATCTTCATACTGAGAAGGGGAAAGAATGTTGGCAGAAAGTTTTCAGTGTTTGAAAATATAATAACAATACACTGCAATACTTTGAATAAGTCGTGCTCCAGTGGATATTTATCTTAGGCAAATATAAAACATTAGTCTTGTGCAGATAAAATCTTTTGCATTTGTCATAGTCAGATCCAAGACAGAGACTTTTATGGACAAGTTCACACATTTTTGAGGAAAGACTCCATCCTCTCTCTGTCTGTCTCTCTGTCTCTCTGTCTCTCTGTCTCTCTCTCTCTCTCTCTCTCTCTCTCTCTCTCTCTCTCTCTCTCTCTCTCTTTCCCCTCTCTCTTTCTCTTATTTGGACAATACTATATTTGTCTATTAAGGCTTTTAATATTTATTTATTTACTTACTTACTTATTTTATTTATTAATACATTACATCCTGCTCACTCTCCTCTTCCCGGTCACCCCTCCCACAATCCTTCCCCCTCCCCAGTCCCCTTTTTTCTCTGAGCAGGTGGGAACCTCCCGGGTATCCCCCACCCTGGCACTTCAACTATAAGGCTAGGCTCTTCTCTCCCACTGAGGCCAAACAACACATCCCAGTTAGAAGAACATATCTCACATACAGGCAACAGTTTGGGGGATATACTCCCTCTCCACTTGTTTGGGACCCATATAAAAACCAACCTGCACATCTGATAGATATGTGCAGCGAGGCCTAGGTCCAGTGCATGTATGTTGTTTGGTTGGTGGTTCAGTCTCTGAGAGCCCCAAGGGTCCAGGTTAGTTGATTCAGTTGCTCTTCCTGTGGAGTTCCTACTAGTTCACTTCAGGCCTGTAATCCATCCTCCTATTTTGAAGAAGAGGAGGAAATAAGAGACTCAGAGCTCCACCCACTGTTGGACTGTAGGTGCTCCATCTGTCCGAGTCAGCTGCTGCGTGATGGAATGACTTGCTTCTCCTCAAATGACAGTTAACATTTCATTAAAAAAGTTTAGTGTGCTATTCATTCATTCATTTATTTATTTATTTGCAAATAAGATTGTGAACACTTGAAAATGCATGGCCCATGGGAAGTGGCACTGTTAGGAGGTATGGCGTCTTTGGAAAAGGAGTGGCCTTGTAGGAGACAGGCTTTGGGGTCTCCTAGTGCTTAAACCCTACCCAGTTCAGAAAAGAGACTCCTCCTGGTTGATTTCAGATCAAGAAGGAGAACTCTCAGCTCCTCTTCCAGCAGCATGCTTACCTATATGCTACCATACTTCCCACCATGATAATGGACTAAACCTCTGAAACTGTAAGCCAGGCCCAATTAAATGTTTTCCTTTAAAGCAGTTGCCTTGGTCATATTGTCCCTTCACAGAAATGAAACCCTAACCAAGACTAAGGTCTTCCAGAAAAAAAAAAAATCTCAAAACTCACAAACTAGTCAAAATTGTAGTTAATGAGGAATTCTAAGTGGCCTGGAGTTAATTTTACTCATTATAATGCTCAATTTTCTATCCAGGAGGCACCCCAGGTCAGCATTTTTAATGTTTGGATAACAAGGCATCTCCTCTGGCTGAACATGCTCAGGGAGTGATATTCCTATATGAACATGCTGAGTTTTCTCCAATAAAAGCCTTGATTTATTTGTTTGGGAGACATTGCTTTGAGTTTTGTCTCCAGTCTTTTCTTTCTTGCAATGGTATTTCCTAAATGTAGCATCAGCTCTGTATTGAGCAAGGGGCAAGTCACTGTGCTTGATGTTAATTGTTTGAGGAAGAATCCTGTCATCCCCAGTGAATTGTGAGTTCATTGTAGAATCAAAGGCAATTGCATAGCTGGTCAATTTATATGGCTTGTATCACATAAAGCAATTATCTAGAAATCAAGAGCTAGAGATAGGCAAGAAGTTCTAAGATGATTTTTTTAACAAGAGGAAAACTGAATAAACAATAACTAAAATCAGTAGTGTTCTGACTTCATGTCAACTCCAGTGCAGTGCTATTTTTTTAAAATTTTGCTTCATTTGTAATTTTAAATGTGGAAACATATTAGTAAACTAAATTTTAAGGCATTTAAGGGATGGTGAGATGACTTGGTGGGTGAGAGTACTTACAATGCAATCACCTGAGTTAATTAGATCCTGCCATAGAAAATATCTGATTCCTGAATATTGTCATCTGAGCCCACAGTTCACTCACACCACAAACACACACACACACACAGAGAGAGAGAGAGAGAGGGGGGGGGGAGGGAGAGAGAGGGAGAGAGAGAGACAGACAGACAGAGACAGAGAAAGAGACAGAAAGACAGAGAGATAAAGACAGAGAGACAGAAAGATAGACAGAGGAACAAAATCTCATATGCAAAATACATTTCACATGTTTAAAATTTCCAGACACAAAAAGCAACGTCCTGTCAGGGGCTTGAGTTTTGAACTTCTAACTATGGATACTTTTGTGTCCAGCAATCATAGAACAAACTCCTTAATTACACCTCATCTTCAGTTTTCACTTCTGTATAATATAGATCATAACAAAACCCAACTCTGAAAATATTTTAATTCATTCTCATCCCAATGAATTTGACTCTTAATAGGTACTCTATATTACAAGTAATATCAACAATTTATACTGATAAGAAATATTTTGGTTTTTTGTTTGTTTGTTTTGTTCTTAAGGTGGAGTGCTATTGTGTGCTTCCCAATGGTTAGCAGCATGGTAATCTGAGCTCTCTATAGGGAACCATCAATTGGTGACTTCCTGGGGCCTCATCCTTTATCAGAATGCCACCACCTGAGTGACCAAGGAAGGATTAAAGTACAATGTGACCAGGCATGGTGGCTTACACCTATAGCCACAAGAGTGAGGAGCTTGTGGGGAAGATATTGGAGAATCACTATGTGCATTCAAGCTTAGCCTTGTCTGTTTCTATGGGAATGTGTTTTTTCTGAGCAGATCTTGAGCAGTAACCTGGTGTTAGAAGTCACTGCAACGAGGCATGAATCAGTGGGATTCATGTAACAGGAAGTTCCTTGAAATTCTGTGTGTCTGATTGTAGTTCCTGGATTTTATTTCTCACTATCCCAGGTTGGTTGACATAGAAACAGCATTCTTCTTGGAGGACCAGGCAAGGACCACCTTCTTTAGCTGTCAGGACATCTAGCCCCCATCAGTTCTGAAGCACCACGGCTGCCAAAGAATTGAGCTGTTTCTGGATACAAGCACAGCTTCAGTCGTTTCTTGAAGGTTGCTTTTAAACTGGGAAGTGAATGTATCATATTGGGTCATGGAAGTCATTATCCCTGCAACTCCAGTACCAACACCTATGGCTATTCCCATAGCAACCAGGAGTGGCACGACCTGAACTGCCTTCTTATGTTGGGCAGTTATCATATCTATAACTGGGATTGGCAAGGTCTTGTTTTCCTGGATTACTCCCAGTTAAGGAAAAAGGAGTACAAATGTGCAAACTCCTGACCAGATGACAGGTAAGCAATGATATACCTGAGCACCACAAAGAATTGACATGTTCTGGACTGCAGGACATTGTGACAGAGATGATATATCAAGGGTTATGGTTCTATTGCAGTCTAGGGAGCTTAGCACAGAATGTGTCCCGGAGATCTTAAAATAGTTTGCCATGAGGGATAGAAGTAAGGAATTGAGTCATGGCAACATCGGAGTGAGGGCAGCTGACAAAAGGTTAGGAAAATTTACTTGGCAGTATCACTGGAGAGGTCATTAGTGGCAGCTGCGAGTTAGTTCTGGTGGGGGGTATGCATAACCAGCAATCTTTAACCAGGCCTGGTGACATTAAGGAGTTAGTACACTGAGGTCAAGTTCTGAAGCAAAAGGAGAAATGATATGTTAGTGCCATTTATG
This sequence comes from Apodemus sylvaticus, assembly GCF_947179515.1. Taxonomy (NCBI): domain Eukaryota; kingdom Metazoa; phylum Chordata; class Mammalia; order Rodentia; family Muridae; genus Apodemus; species Apodemus sylvaticus. The sequence continues at coordinate 164,940,707 of NC_067475.1, read as the reverse complement.
AGGGGTGATGTCAAAGAGGTAAGGACCTCAGAGGAGTTTTTGATTACTTCTCCTACTTTTCTAATAACTAGAGGTTGAGCAATTGAGACATGTTTTCTCTGGATATGGATAGTACTTACTGGGGACCTGGGTAAATTTTTACAGTAAAGCTGACCAATAGCTCCTGTCTCCCACCTGGAATCCCATGGGTAGTGTATGTAGAAAGAGTATTGTGGTATTGATAGAAGAAATGATTGGCTTGTGATGCTAGCATATGTATCTGACAAGACCAATATGGATATCCCTCATATTTGTCCAGCCATTTTCTATAATAATCTTTTGTCTGGTCAAAAAGAAAGCAAGTATAAAGATCATAATATTTAGATGGGATAACAGATACAGGGATGATAGTGATTTGGACCGGTTCCTGGCATCCAGCTATGGAGCAGTTTCCTGACCCTATTTGGAAAGACTTATCTGTGGGAGTTTCTTGAACTTTGAGTCTCCAGATGTAAGGGCTGCCCTGGATGGAAACAAACAGAAGACGAGAAACCCATGTCTAATCCAGTGAGGATGAGCTTGACTGCCAGAGTGGAGCCTCATTTTCTGGGATTGGGGACAAGTTGGGGACTCCACATCCTCCAGAGCTTAACAGAGCATGGTCCTCTTAGGGTCGATATATATGAAAAAGAGTCATTTTTAGGTGGAGGGATGAAAGGTTTGAGACAGGTGGACCCAGTGAGAAAGTCCCTTGAGTTTCACAGCACTGGGGGTCAAGAGAATTTACTTTAAAAGGGCCCTGCAATTTGGGAGAGAGGGGTGAGGGTCAATGATCTGGAGGCGATAAAAGAACTTGGTCTCAGTAGTGACTGGCAGTGGACAGGAGACATTGTGTGGCCACAGTAGATGGTGATCAGCAAAGTTCCATAGGAGAGAACGGAGGTGGCAAAGTAATGGGGTGAGCAGGTGATCAGGGAGGGGAGAGCATTTAGGCGAAAGAGCAGGAGTTAGGACCTGACATCCACACACAAGTTCAACAGATGAAATGAAGAGAGGTTGCTTGGGATGAACACATAGCCTGGAAAGAGCGGCAAAGGTAGGAGTTTACCCAATAGAGGTGAAGTTCCTGTGACAGCTTAGCAAGAGTGGTTTTTAAAGAGGGGTTAGTTCTTTCTACCTTACTTCAATATTGAGCGTGGTAGGGAATGTAAAAGTGCCAGGGAATGTCTAGAGCCTTAAATAGAATTTAAGAAATCTGGGAAGTAAATTCAGGACCAATGTCTGATTGGAGGAAGGCTGGGACACCAAACCCGGGGAGGATCTCTTGGAGGAGGAGATCAGAGACTGAGCACTTTTGTTAGTTGTGGGAAATGCCTCCACCCACCCTGAGAAGGTCTCCACCAAGACCAGCAGGTACTTGGCATGTCTGACAGTGGGCATGTGGGAAAAGTCAAGTTACCAGTCAGTTCCAGGAAGGGACTTCTAGCCTGGTGGGTAGAAAAAGGCGTGTTAAGATACCTCAAGTTGGAGTCCGACATCTGACAGATTTTGCAAGAAGCAGTGATAGATTTTAAGAAACTTAAGTCCTCAGGCTATAGGTGGGTCTTGACAAAGAAAGACAGCATTCAGATGTTAGGATGAGAGAGTTGGTGAAGATAGGACAGAGTGGGTTGCAGCGTAAGGATGTCCTGAGGAGGGTAAGATGAGTCCAGGCCCCTAAGGTCAACAGCTCTAGCTGCCTCATGTGCTCTGTTGTTTCCCTTGGAGACAATAGAGCCATCAGTCTGGTGGGATTTGCAGTGGACAATACCAATAGCTGTGGGGAGATGGAAAATGTTCAGCATGGCCGTAATGTGGTTTGCATTAATTACTGATCCTCCTTCTTTGATAAATAACCCAAGATCCTTCCAGGGAGCAAAGTGGGACAGGAGGATATGGAAAGCATATTTGGAATCTGTGTAGGTGTTGAGGGATTATCCCTGTGCCAGTTGAAAGGCACAGGTAAGGGCTATTAGTTCAACCTGTTGATTAGTGGTCTGAGTACGAAGGGCCTGTGCCTCCACCACCTCCACCTCAGTGTCTGACACTATGGCATAGCCAGATTTTCTGACCCCTTCATATAGAAAGGAGCTTGCATCTGTGTACCAGGTATAAATGGCTTGAGGCCATGTGCCCTCCTGTATGCGTGAAGGATGAGGTAATAGTTTCTTTAAAGTTTCAGTGCAGGAATGAGACAGGGAGTGGTTAATATTAGGTCGAAGAAGAAGATTAGAAATATTAAGAGGCAGGCAGGGAAGGTGAGTGTGCAGCCTTCTGTTAGCACTACCTGAAAAGAAAGAACCCTGGAGGGAGGTGGAGTCTGTAAGCTTTTGTAATTTAGGAACTGTGACAGGTTATGAGAAGAGAGGACATATATAGGCGACCCCAAGGTTAGTTTTTTGACTCTTAAATAAGGAGTTCAGTGGCTGATAAGGTATGAATACAAGGTATGAATAGGGTATGCCTATCCCTGGATGGTTAGATCTAATGTTTTTGACAAGTATGCTACAGGTGCAAAAGAAGGTGCCTGTTGGTGACCCAAGATTCCAAGGGCAAATCCCTCCTTTTCAGTTACATAGAGGGAAAAAGGATGAGTCAGGTCAGGGAGATGTAAGGCTAGGGCCTTAAGGAGAGCCTGTTGGAGCCTCTGAAAGGGCTTGGTAACAGGTTTGAGAAGAGGTTCATGGGTGGGGCCTAACGCTGCTACCTATAAGGGGCAAGAAAGGAGGGAAAACGAAGGAACACAGAAAGGTAAAAAGCTAGCCATTGCTAGGAATGATAACATCTCTTCCTTTGTAGAAAGAACAGTTAGAGACTGAATCAGATTCTTTCTATCTGAGGTAATAGCCTTGTGGATTGGGGTAATTGTTAGTCCCAAATAGGTAACCTGAGGAGTAAACAGTTGGACTTTAGAAGGTGAGAACCTGTAGTCTCGACTGGAAAGGAAATTTAGAAGAGCAGAGGTGTCAGTTTGGCTAATCTCTAGAGAGGGGCTACAGAGAAGGACATCTTAGGTTGAGGGAGAGAAAAAGAGAGTAAGTCAGAAGCCAGGGCCTGGCCGAATAGGCCTAGGCTGTCTCGGAATCCCTGAGATAAAACAGTCCAGGTAAGTTGGGTGAAAAAGTGGGTGTCAGGATCTGTCCAGGTAAAGGAAAATATGTTCTGTGATGGCATCAAGAGAGATAGAGAAGAATGCATCCTTGAGACCTACGACTGAGAAATGAGAAGTCCCTGTGGGAATAGTGGAAAGAAGTATATAATGGTTAGCTACAACAGGATGGAGGGGGCCCACTGCAGAATTAATGCGTCTGAGATCTTGAACCAGCTGATAGGTTCCATTAGGTTTCTTAACTGCTAGAATAGGAGGGTTAAAAGGGGAAGAGGTGGGGCAAAGGAGTTTTTTCCTTAAGAGGTCAGAAATAATAGGCTTAAGTCCCCTGAGGATCTTGAAAAAGAGAAAGAGAGGGTATTGAGTTTGGGTGATGTACCTGGTAAAGTCCAGTAACTGGATGACAACAGGAGAATGATGTTTAGCAACAGAAGGGTTCCGTACATCCCAAACTCAGGGGTCCACCTGAGAAGCTGGTAGAGGTAACAGCATGTTAGTGTTAGTATGTTAACTTATTAGAAGGAACAGAGGAACTGTTTATGAATTTAGATTTAGGCAAATAGGAGGAGCAAAGGAAATAGAGGCTCCCAACTTAGCTAAAAGATCCCTTCCCAATAAGGGGACAGGACATGTCAGCACTACCAAAAAGGAATGGGTGAGGGGTACACCCCTAAAAATGCAAGGAAGTGGTGGGGTCTGGTGAGGAAGATAAGGTTTTCTTCCTACCCCTATGATAGGAAAATTCGAAGATAAGTGAGTGCTCAAAACTCCCTGAGGACCAAGTAAGTGGCCCCAGTGTCCAAGAGGAAGGAGATGGACCACCCTCATACCATGGTAGTTACCCGGGGCTCCCTGCTAGTGATTGGTGTGGTTGGGTCAAGGAAGTTCCAGCCTCTTCAGTCATCTAAAGACAAGTCTAGGAGTTCAGCTGATGGGTTACCTGGAAGAAATATCACTCTGTTCTGAGCAACTCTAGGGCAATTGACAGCCCAATGTCCCTCCTGATAGCATCTAGGACATGGTCCTCTTGGCTTGCTGGGGGTAGAGCAAGTCCTCTCCCAGGGACCTTGATGACCACATCCATAGCAGGGGCCTGGTGGTCTGAGTCTTAGAAGGTCAGGAGTCGGGGGTAGTAGCTGATCAGTAGCCTTTGTCAGCATGTAGTATTTTTGTTTTGGGGCTTTCTCGTTTCTCCCATGGTACACCTCAAAGGCCAGCACCAAGACTTCTGCCTGTGGAGTTAGGTGTCCCATCTCCAGCTTTCTAAGTTTAGCTCTTATGCCAGGGTAGCTCTGGGGGAAAAAAGTAGGTGATTAGAAGTTGCTTACCTTCTGGTTGCAATAAAGCCTTTTTTTTCCTAAAAACTGAGATTTGTTCTCCTGCTTGTCCTGGACAACCTCTTGTAGTCTTTCATAATGTACTGGCTTTAAAGCTGCCTTTCTTAGGCCAGCCAGAAGGCATAAAATAAAGCTGTCTCTTGCTAAGATAACACCTGAGGAATTGTAATTCCATCTGAGATCCTGGTCAAGCACTGCCTCAGCTCCAATTGGATATGTTCCATCTGTTTGGTGAATTTTGTCTGTGTACGTTTTTGCCTCTTCTCAAACTCTCCTGAATTCACCAAGAAGTAAACGATTAGTAAGGATCATATGAACATCATGGGAAGTCAGGCGCTGAGAGTGAGTGATGTGCTTGAACTCCATAATAAAGCTGAAGGAATTAGAAGTACAAGGACCTGGTCTGCTTTCTAGTTGAGAAAGTTCACTCAGCAAGAGAGGAACTGCACTCTGACCAGACCGTCAACCCCAGCCACTTTCCTCAGAGAAAGGACTGATGTGGGTCAGGTGTTTCTGGAGGAGACAAAGGACTTGGGGGTCTGGCTGTGGCCTTAGAACACATAATAGGAGGGGTGAAGGTTGGCACCAATGCAGGGCGATTGGAGTGGCCTGCAGCTGGCACACAGGGAGAGGGAGGGACCTGGAGAGGTCAAGCTAGTAGGCTCCAGGGCCTGGTGAGGAGGAGAAACTGAGGCAGCAGTTTTGGTTTTCAATGGCGTGCAAGCACGTCTGTGGCGGAGGGGAGGCATCTTGTTGGCTAAATCAAGCATTGTAGTGTCATCTAGTGGAGGGTGTGTAGGCTGCATGGCTAAGAGAAGTTGGGTTGGAGAGCAGGAGGAGCATGTGAAGGTGTGAGAGTAAAGATAGATGAATGCTTGGATATGTGTGACCTCATCCCATTTCCCCAGTTGCTGGCAGTGTGCATGGAGATCTCTTAAAACCTATCTAAAAGATAGGCTCTAGTGTGCCACTAGCTGGCCATTTGGAATTATTATCTAGAGGGCACTGAATCCAGACCCTATTGCAGAGGTGTATTAGTTTCGAGGGACTCAAATTGAACATTAGTTTCAGAGATTTGAAATTTTCAAGGAGACATCCCAGTGGGGTGCCTGGAGGTACATTTGAAGACAATTTAGCACCCATTGGGTGATGGGGTTGTCACTGAACTATTTGTACAGGTGTCCCAAGAAGAACTCAGCAATGGGCCAGTGTATAGCCACGCTAGAAATTCAAGTCATCATGTGGATAACTAGGGGCTATGGTGGCAATTTCACAAAAATCACCAGAAAGCAGTTTAAGCTGGTACCAGGAATTTTTGGTCCATCTGCAAGAGCTCAGCGGACTTCTGAACTGCTTTTGAGAAGGGAAGTCACACAAGGGTCTAAGTCTTAACTTACAGGTCAGCCAGGAGGTTGGTCATAAGTACTGGGCCACTGCAATGCCAACCCCTTAGCCCAAAAGAGGCTGGCCAGGTGCTTTCTGGGCATGTAAGTTTCCACCTGCCAACTGGAGAAACTCCTTACCAATCAATGTGTGTTTGCAGGCTTCGGCAGTCGGGTAGCAGGACGTATAGAAGCATGTGGTCAGTGAGGCCAGAGGCCAGCTCCACATGGTGGGCTGCAGCAACACAGCTCACATGGCTGAAGCCTGTGAGTCTCCTCACAGCAGCTGTGGTGTGCCAGAAGGTGGAGTCCAAGTGGTGTAGCAGTGGCTGCAGGTAGTGATGGCACTGGTAGCAGTCCACATGTCATCGGTCCTTGGAAGTGGCTTCACGGTCTCATGAGGTGGAGCTGGCTGCCTGGGCTCCACAGGGTCCCTGTGTAGAGATTCCTGAAGTCTTTGGCACCAATGTTGTGATCGTAGCTGCTCCAGAAAAACCATGCCAGGCAAAACAGTTCCACATGAGGTTTATTGAGAAAGAAAAGGGCAAGGTGACAGTGGAAAGAGATGGGGGTGGGGGGACAGAGAGAGAGATCAGAGGGGCATTTCTTTATATATGGATGGTGACATCATCATAGGTAAAGGTGGGAGCTGAGCCAAGTAGATTCTGGGAATATGGTGGCTGCTGCCTTGGCAACAGGTAGGTGGGTTGGGCTGTTGCCTATATGTGATGTCACAGGATGCAGAGGTCCTGATACCAGCAGTAGCTCTGTTTAGCTGTGATTCTTATAAGTCGCAACATTGACCATCGAGGCAAGTTATTTCCAAGGGGCAAAAGTGGCATTTATAACAACAACAGTCATTAGCTGTCTAATTGAACTCAAAGTCCTCTCAGGATTAGTGGGATATCTTGTCTAGCACTATGAAGCTGGCTAGTAAGGCCATAGGTCTTAGATGAGGACTTACTACTGCCATTTTCCTAATCCACTATAACTTTTAACTATATTTTAAGTGTTTATATCAAAATATAGGTTTAAATCTTATCCTTCATCTAAGAAGCTTATGTTTGCACAGGAGACCTTTACAGAATGATATAGCTGGTAAAATGCAGAGAACAAATCACTCTGGTATGCCCATCCTCAGCTGTTAAATCCCCAGTATAGCTCCTGCATCCAAGTGTCTGGGAACTTAACAAAAGAGAGGGCAGAAAAAATATGAGTTGGGACCATTTAATCTGCTGTCAGATTTTTGCCCTTTAGATATGACAGGGAAAGTACACCCATGTATTTGAAACAATATGACTTCCTAAGTGACCTAACAGCAGTTGACATCCAGTGTAAAAGAGAGAAATCTTATAGAGTTCCACCCTAGATAGAAAGCAACAGGTAATTAAGGAATTAGTTTTCCCTAGGGATCAGCCCAGTATTGAGTGGTCAGTCCTAGAAACAGATTTACCCAGGCAATTGAACAGAGTCGGCAGGTTCTATTTATATGCCGGTTTGTTTATATGTATGTAACAGCAATGATTAAAGAAGAAAAACATAAGCATAACTTTTATTCTCCTGATGTAATTGTCATCTCAGAGCTGACTGCTTCAGTCTACTAACCTAAGCTTAGTCCTGGAAGCTTCGAGACGCCATACAATCTAATCTAGGCCCGAAATGATTTCCACCTCTGAGACTACTGAGAGTGGTGGTCACTCACCCTTTCTAGTTCTTTCCATCTCCAGCCAGATGGCTTAATCCAACTCTTCTAGCTCAAACTCCTCTCTATGACGACTGATTCAATCTGACTTCCCTCAAGAGTCTCACAGAATTGTTCTGCTTGGCCTCAAACTAAACAACAGTTTGTTTTAATCTTCTGGCTCTTTCTTATTCTCTGGCATGAACTTTTTCTGTTGGCCTACACTGAATTGCATGACCTCATGAAACAACTTAATTCCACTGCACGTCACTCACTGCATTAGCTCCCGGCTGAGTGAAATGACTGACTTCTAGCTCCTCCCTTTCTCCCTGCACTGCTCTCAAGTTACCTCCCTTTCCTGTCTGTTCTCATGAGAGTTGGGCATATCTGATGTCTGACTTATTCTGTCAAATCTTTCCCTAATTTTTCACTTTGTCTGCACCTCAGTTTGGCTGCTACCTTCTACAAACTAACCTGACCTTCATTGTTAGGGATTAAAGGTGTATGCTAAGGTCATGTCTATATTTCAGCCAGAGTAACCATGTTGCTGAATTAAAATCTGCAGAGAAAACCATGAGGTTGTTGCTGGTGGATGTCAAACTTAATAGGATAGAAGGAAGAAAGGAAAAAGATAAATAATATAACAATATAATTATAATTTTATTACATAAAAAGAAAATTCTAAGAAAGATGAAAGTACACTGACAAAATAAAAATATGTTTTTCCTGGTGCTGAAATGATATGGAATAACTACATGGTAGCAACTTAAGTTATACTTGCTTAGTGAGACTGACAGACTTTGAATATACTGGTTTGTAGATTCAAATTGTAAATGTTAGCAGCAAATTAAATCAATAAATTTTAATTTTTTGAGTTTTTAGAAGATACTTGACAGTTAAATGCAAATCAAAATGCGATATATTTAAACACTTTTATTTTTGTTCTGGGTGGAAAAATGGCTCCTGTATAAACACCACGTGGATCAAGATATGGAATATTACTAAGAACCCAGAAGATGCCCTCCCATTCTTTTTTATTAATACTGGTATCAATCCTTGGAACTCCGCTCTAAAATGAATGTCTCTATCAAATGCCTCCCTTCAGGTGTCCAGGAACTCTGAGGAGGAGAAGGGAAAAGAGTGTTATTTGCTCGTATGTATATTGTGGTTTCTAGTTCAGTGCTTCAGGGGATTTCTGAGTGAGTGAATGAGTGCGTATATTCCCTGTGCCTTCTCTTTGGCACTTTTCTTGCTTTGTTTTGTCCAATTTCAATTCCAATGTGTTAGTTTTTTTCTTATTTAATTTAATTTATTCAGTTTTATTTTTTTATCTTTATCCCTTAGAAGCCTGTTTATTTTTTAATGAGAGATGGAATTAGGGTGTATTCAGATAGGGAGAAGATGAAAGGAATAGAGGGAGGAGAAACCATAATCAAGATATATTCTCTAAGGGAAAAATCTATTTATAGTACAATTAAAATACTGATATCTTCAAAGAGGGAGGCCAAATCATAATTTCTTTCATGTGATTATTCTTAATTTATATGGGGTCTTACACTATGAAATATTTTGTCTGCCTTTGGAGAGATATCATCACAATATTTTTACCTTTATTTTGCTGATAAATTTCATACTAGTTAGGAACTATTGTATTACTATCTATTAGTCCACACTATCACACTGTATGACTTTGGTTCGGTTTATAATTTCTCTGCAATTCATGGGTATTTGCATTGATTTCCATGTATAACAATTTAAAAAAGCTGTTATCAATCTGAAAGGTAAGTCCTGTTGTTGTCATGTGACATTGTCTCTTGGGGAGATGCTCTGCAAAGGGATTTCTGGAGCATATATATATATATATATATATATATATATATATATACAGATATACAGATATACACATATATACATGTGATATATTAGAGAGTTTGAGCAGATGATTGACATTATATCACAGGTTGCTCATGTGTTAGATTGAAAATTGAATATATGGAAAATGATGATGGTTTTGGGATTACCACAAAACTACCACTGGAAATGATGATTTTGCCAATCATTGAAATGGGGAAAATGAGAGAGATGGGTCAATCAAAGGTAAATATTAAAATTAAAGAGAGTTTATGAAGGCCTTGTAGTCTAAGACTAAGAAACTGGAAACATCAACAAGGCTCAAAGTCTGTGGAAAGAACAGGACCATTTTACAGAAGAGTAGAAAGTAACATGGCAAGAAGAAAGAGAGGAGAGGCATTAGGAAGAATCAGCTCCTGATATTCATTATATGTCCAAATGATTATGTTGAATAAGGAGACAGAAAGAGAAATCAAGATTTCCTTTCAAGAAAGAGTGAAGCACTCTGAGCCAGAGGTATAAACCTGATAACTAACAAGAAAATCATCGATTAAAGTAGATCAAAGTCAAAGGCTGAGAAATGAGTGCACAGTAATGTTACGAGAGGGACCAGAAATGGAGAAAACAGCACAAAAGCACCTGAAGTCCTTAAAGCAGGGAAGGGAAATCCACTAACGGAAAGGGTCAGGCAGAAAAAGCACAGAACAGTGTCTGTGGCCAGCGACATTAAATCAGGATGCACGTTGGAGATCACCCACCCTTCAAAGCCACATCGCCCTGTCACCTCTGGGGGAGTAGGAGGGCTGTCTGGACCTGATTTTTTTTACCAACCACTGTTGCCATGGAGGAGTTTTAAAGGTTATATAATGTCTTGGAACTGGTACTTTGTAAAGGTTCCATTATAATCATCTTTGAGGGTGTTAAAAGAGTTAACTAACTTCAGCTGGCTGAAATTTGTCAAGACATTTAGAGAAATTAACTTCTGTGGCTGGAAATATATAAAAAAATAAAGTTCCCTGTCAATTTTATTGGCTTTATTTTTCTAAAGAAAGAAATGACATCACTTCTGAAGACTGATTATTTTTAGAATTTTTTTATATGAAAGAGAAGCTATGAGCAATTAGACTTAATTGCAAATCAATCAAATCGGACTATATTTGAATCAAATTTTTTGGTGATTCATATGTAATTTTATCAGGTACTGCAGTGCAATTTGTAATTTACAAATGATAAAATTCCGGTGGGTTGGTAGCATTTGGGGATATATTTCTCCTGTGTTTGTTAAGCTGTGACTAGAGGAACATGACTGTAAGGCATGCTTGAGATATAAGTAATGAGGCCGTATCTTACAAAAGAAAGAAGAAGAAATTATGATTATTTATTTCTAGAAATTATAGCAAGAATTAGGCAACTGGTGTTGGGGGGCAGGAGTGCTCTCTGCAAATGCAAGGAACAGCAGAGTCTCTCACATGAGACAAGAAGAAAATCTGGCTGCACGTGAGTGAGTAGCCAGTGCTGGTTCACACTATCATTAGAGTCTGATCCCAGGCAGCTTATTTTAGACATATTTAAGTACAGCAAAACTTCGGGAAAAAGTTTTCTTGTAACAACCATCACAACAAACCTTAAGGCATGACTTCACTGAGACTCTTTTGCTAGCTGTGTGTCCTCTTCCAGAAGAACGGAAGAATGGGTCTTAATGACTGAAACACAAAGCTCACGATTAGGTCAGGGAGGAAGAGCCTGGTATACGCATAAGAGTCCAGGGGATTCAGATAGCACAGATCACCAGGCAGAAAGAGGTGTACATCCATCTCCTGAAGAGACAGCTCTGCATGTTTGACATTCCTGGTTTCCATGCTGCTTCCTGTGAACGTAAGGACCCCATGCCTTCTACAAACTGGTTCTAGGGCTCAGGGTATAAAGGACTGTCCTCTTCAGCCAAGCTTCAGTGGCAGCACTAACTGGTATTCATTTTCTGAGATAAACTCATGAGGAGGATATAAAAGACCCAGAGGGGCTTTAAGGGCAGATTTCTTTCCAGGAAGCCTTGTTCAATTGTGAACCTTAAAGATCTATGGAAGGAAGCACTACCACTTCTCTATGAGTGCAGCTTCAGTAGGACCACATCCAAGGTCCTGTTCCCTGTTTCCCTGGACCACCAGAGAGCCTGCTGCACACAGAGAAATCACAACCACCTGCAGGACAAATGGATGATCTACCTGTGGAGGAGTTTCGTGCTGCCACAGGGGCAAACCCCAACAAGACCATGAGACTCCATCTGACTTAGAAATGATGCTTCTTCCAAGACATCCCAGGCAGGGGCGGAGAAGGGCAGACGTTAGATGTTCTGAAGTGAGTTCAAATGCAGAGCTGAGGAAGGCTCCAAGAAGCCTGGAAAGCCAACAACAAGTCAAGACCTTGAGGCACGCAGCCCTCCACCGAAGGAAGAGAAAAGCAGAGGCCGAAATCTCACTGTGAATTTCATTGTTCTGCATCTGGCTTCCTGCTGTGAAGACAAGTGGCACCTGACCAGAGGGTTAACAATGCACAGGGTGCTGTGTTTCCCACAAAGCATTGAGCCCCGGGGAGGGGTGTCAAGTATGCCTGCTCTCTCAGTTTGCCTCCCTTCCTGCTAACTTATCTACCAGCTAAAAGCTCAGCAGGAAGTCTTGGCTGCTGGCCTTTTATGGAGGCTAGGAAGGCTATGCTAGCCTCTCTTTGACCTTTGCAAAGACCCTTGCAAAGAACACAGGTTCTAGCAAAGCAGCAGATGAAACCATCCAAAGCTCTCTATAACGCTACAGACGGGAACTCCTTCCACAGTGATTTACCAGTTTGTTTTTAGAGTTGCAGTCTCACTATTTAGTCCAGGCTGGCCTCACATCATACAGTTACTCTTCCTTCAGTTCTGAGTACTGGGATTGCAGATGGGCACCACCATGCCCAGCTGAAAGCGGACAATTTGAGCTCCATTTGTTCATCCACTGTGCTTCTCTTCTCAGTTCCCTTAAACCCAGTGGGGAAAAGAATATGCAGAATTTGATAAATTCAAACCTCAATGACATGGGAAACTTCTATGTTTGCTCTTAACTTCAAATGTCCCGTAAAATTCCTGTCCTATATAAAACTCATTCCCTGCTATCAATGCCTCAGGATATGTTTTTTATATGTGTGCACAAATGTGTAAGCTTATATGTACATATGACATACATATATATATAAAAGGCTTACAGATAATATGTAATAAGCCTTTTAAAGTCAGTGGTCCTAATTCAGATTTATAAAGCTCCTCACAATGTTTCATAGGATATGAAGACTTTAGTGCATATCTACTAAACCATATGAAACACTTTCTTGTCCCCAGAAAAATCAAGTTAATTTTAAGGCAGCAATCTCTAACAATAGCATCCTATCCAAGTATTTATGAACACACAGAGGGGGGGGGAAGAGAGAGAGAGGGAGAGAGAGAGAGAGAATTAAAGGCAAAAACAACAGATGATAATCATTCCAACTCACTTAAAAAATAGCCCTGGCACTGAAAGCTTCAAGCACTATACACAGATATTTTAAACTAAATCATCTGAAGCCAGAGTTAATTAAAGTCAATACTTTCTAAAATAACTGCGTTTTAACATGGCTCCAGTCTCTAAGCTTTCTTTGCAAGCCTTTGCAGTCTGTTTCCATCCGAGGACAAAGGACCCAGATTAAAGCCCGAAAAGGCACGGAGCTTACAACCCTTGGCCATAACATTCTTTGTTTTCTGGCACCAAACATTGTGGGAAAGGAATTTTACAGATCACTGTGCATGTTGTTGGGATATAGAAATATAGGGCAGATCACTGTAAGCAAACTTTCCAATGAGCATGTGTTCTTACTTTGCATTAAGAGAAGAAACAATGTTTTGCTGCTTTGTTATTATCTAGTGATTGGATGGACAGTAAAACAAAGAGTAAAACTCAGGAAAATGTATGCTGTGTTGTTTGGCCAACCTTAAGTCAGGTAATTATTTTAACAAACTTTTCTCACTTTTCAAAGTATAAATACTTGTCCAGCGCAGTCATAAACTTGAACAAATTCCCAAACAGGCACACACGCACACGCGCACACACACACACACATACAGGTTGAAATACTGATCATCAACACAGTATTGAAGGGAAGATCTGTATTTAAGAAATGATTAAGTGGTGAGGATGAACCCCTCTGGAATGTTATTAGATCCCTTAAATAAGGACTTAAGAGAGATTCCTGCTATTTCCTTCATATGGTAACAACATGTGAAGACAGCCTTCTATGACATGGAAGAGGCACGTTAATGAACCACACCATGATGATATCCCAAGTATGGTATTCTTACTTTCAGAAGAGAGGTAATTAAATCTTTTTGATTGTTTGTTTGTATGCCACCCATCATAAAGTACATTATTATAGATATTTGTGGTAAACAGAAAAATAGTATTAATTCATTACATCTATCTCTTTTGTACAAAGAGATAATGACATTTTTATATAAAGCATCCATGTGCATATATAGAATACCAGAAAAACCTTGCTTCAAATGTGTTTCAACCTGTTTAACTCCTTGTACGTGCATTTAAGTTATTTTCAATTATCCTTTAAAAATTCAATATTTTCTACATTTTATAATATAAACACAGTATCTTTAAAATTAGAAAGGTGTGGATTAATAAAGTAAGAAAAACAATTTACACTGTCTATATATAATTATATTTCTATTCCCAGCAAAGTATACATTGGCATTGTTATGAGCAGGTCTCCATTTCACAAAGGTGATTCATGCCCGGAGTGCTTCCTAAGCCTGCCTGTCAGGCGTCCTCTCAGCAGCTCCTGCTCAGCATTCTATGCCAGCTTTTTCCTTTTTTAAAATTTATTTTCTATATTCTTTGTTTACATTCTAAAAGCTTTCCCTGTTCCGCCCCCCCCCATATGTCCCATAAGCCCTCTTCTCTCCATCCATTCTCCTATCTTTCCCCCTCCCTTTTCTCTGTCCTGGTACTCCCCTACAATGCTGGATCAAGCCTTTCCAGGATTAGGGCCCTCTTCTTCCTTCTTCATGGGAATCATTTGATATGCTAATTGTGTCTTCAGTATTCAGAGCTTCAGGGCTAATTAATATCCACTTATCAATGATTACATTCCATGTGTATTCTCTTGTGATTGCATTACCTCGCTTAGGATGATATCTTCTAGTTTCATCCATTTGCCTAAAAAATTCATGAATTCATTGTTTTTAATTGCTGAATAGTATTCCATTGTGTATATATACCACATTTTCTGTATCTATTCCTCCACTGAGGGATATCTGGGTTCTTTCCAGCTTCTGGCAATTATAAATAAGGCTGCTATGAACATAGTAGAGCATGTGTCCTTACTGCATGCTGGGGAATCCTCTGGGTATATGCCCAGGAGAGGTATAGCAGGGTCTTCCTGAAGTGTCATGTCAAGTTTTCTTAGAAACCGCCAGACTGATTTCCAGAGTGGTTGTACCATTTTACAATCCCACCAGCAGTAGAGGAGGAGTGTTCCTCTTTCTCCACATCCTCGCCAACACCTGCTGTCTCCTGAGTTTTTAATCTTAGCCATTCTGACTGGTGTGAGGTGAAATCTCAGGGTTGTTTTGATTTGCATTTCTGTAATGGCTAATGATGTTGAGCATTTCTTAAGGTGCTTCTCAGCCATCTGAATTTCTTCAGGTGAAAATTCTTTGTTTAGCTCTGTACCCCCATTTTTAATAGGGTTATTTGGTTCCCTGGGGTCTAACTTCTTGAGTTCTTTGTATATATTGGATATTAGCCCTCTGTCAGATGTAGGGTTGGTGAAGATCTTTTCCCAATTTGTTGGTTGCTGTTTTGTCCTTTTGATGGTGTCCTTTGCCTTACAGAAACTTTGTAATTTTATGAGATCCCATTTGTCAATTCTTCATCTTAGAGCATAAGCTATTGGTATTCTGTTCAGGAACTTCCCCCCTGTGCCCATGTCCTCAAGGGTTTTCCACAGTTTCTTTTCTATTAGTTTCAGTGTGTCTGGTTTTATGTGGAGGTCCTTGATCCACTTGGAATTGAGCTTAGTACAAGGAGATAAGAATGGATCAATTCGCATTTTCCTGCATGCTGACAGCCAGTTGAACCAGCACCATTTGTTGAAAAGGCTATCTTTTTTCCCTTGGATGTTTTCAGCTCCTTTGTCGAAGATCAAGTGATCTTAGGTGTGTGGATTCATTTCTGGGTCTTCAATTCTTTTGCACTGGTCCACTTGCCTGTCCCTGTGCCAATACCATGCAGTTTTTAACACTATTGCTCTGTAGTATTGCTTGAGGTCTGGAATACTAATTCCCCCAGAAGTTCTTATACTGTGGAGAATAGTTTTAACTATCCTGGGTTTTTTGTTATTCCAGATAAATTTGAGAATTGCTTTTTCTAACTCTGTGAAGAACTGAGTTGGGATTTTGATGGGGATTGCATTGAATCTGTATATTGCTTTTGGCAAGATGGCCATTTTAACTACCAGAGAACTCCTACAGCTGATAAACAACTTCATCAAAGTGGCAGGTTATAAAATCAACTCAAGCAAATCAGTTGCCTTCCTATACTCAAAGGATATGCAGGCTGAGAAAGAAGTTAGGGAAATGACACCCTTCACAATAGCCACAAACAATATAAATTATCTTGGTGTGACTCTAACCAAACAAGTGAAAGATCTATATGACAAGAATTTCAGGTCTCTGAAGAAGGAAATTGAAGAAGACCTCAGAAAATGGAAAAATCTGCCATGCTCGTGGATTGGCCAGCCTTTTCCTTAATCACAACTGAGTGGGCTCTCCACTGGAGGCCGTTCCCTTTCTATCATTAGGAATGTGTTTACCACCAAGGGAGCAAATCTGTCTTAGAGCAAACATGACAATGTCTAAAGGGTTTCAGGAACACGCTGCCATGCCATATTCCTACTGACATCTAGGGCAGGGGTCGACTTCACTATCCTCCTTTCCAAAATGCAGATTGCCGTGACAGTTTCTCTCCAGTGCAAACTCCCCTGCTCTACTACTGATTCACATCAGAATTTTATTTTTTTGTTTTACATTTTATTTATAAACTTTGTCAGATAAATATTTGCTCTACCAAAAATAGAAATTATACATGCAGGGTGGTTTCTTTTTGCAGAAATAATATTTTTTTTCATTTTTGTCCATTTCTGTATAATAATTATTTAAAAATAAGGAATGTATTTTTGTGTTATTGTCTTTTTTAATTTACAGACATGGTAGATTATAAGCTAAAGTTTGAGTTTGGTTTAGTTTTCTGAGACACATCCATATTTTATAATTGCTGCATGATATCACATAATACTCAGCTATACCACTTTTATTCATCCTCTCCCTTACTGGTGGGTTCTTCCATTTCCTTCCACATTTCATTCCCTGTAAATGCAGAAAGAAACACATGAACATATGATAACAAAGCCAGAGTCCCAAACCTGTGTTCCTCCGGCTATCGCCCCAGGAGTGGGATGGCTGGGGTCCAGGAAGCACACGAAGTCTTTTCACTCAATTCTGTGAAAATCTTTTCTAGAATGACAGTCACTGAACAGGAGCTAATGGTTTTTAGAGTTGTGGCTGTTTCCTCATTCGTGTATAACAGAAGAGCCTATTTTTTTCAAAGTACGTTTAGGGGATTTTAATATGTCCTTTGGGACACTTTAATGGGCATATAATGAGCACAGAAAGAAAAGTGGGAGAAATGGAATGAAATTGCTTTTCCTGCTAAAGGCAAAGGTTTTTTATTTTGGCAAGGGAAATTTGTGCACAGCAATTACTTTAAGGAAAAGAATTATGTCAGAGTACTATTTCTCTGCTGTCTATCTTTGTCTGTCTGTCTGTCTGTCTGTCTGTCTCTCTCTCTCTCTCTCTCTCTCTCTCTCTGTGTGTGTGTGTGTGTGTGTGTGTATGTGTGGTCTGCGTCCATATGAAATCCAGAGACTTGAAGTTAGAGAGTGGGATTACACTTGGGAAGGATGAAGCAGAAGCAAGACGGATACAGTTGACATAAGAAAGCATGTAATTTCTTCTCCTGATGTGTGTGAGGATCGGATTCAGTGTTAAATTGCTTAGCATCACCTGAGGAAGGAGAGCCTCTTGAGGAATCATTCTAACTGCATTCTTTGATGTAGCAAGACCCCACCCCATGTGGTCAGCACTTTGTGGTAGCAGTCCAGATAAAAAGGGTCATAGCAGAAGGAAGGTAAGCCATCTCTTGTTCACTCTGTACCATGTTACTGCTGCTGATGACTGTGTCTCCCAGGAGCTTCCCAGGAATCCCTTAGGTTTTCTGACCCTGATTGAAGATTCCAAATCATCCAGCCCCACAGACTCAGCAGCTACTTGATTCTGAACCCCTTGGTATGATTGAGATGTTGCTATTGTAAAGGAAACTGACATAATAATAAATTTATATTAATAGTTATCAGTTATATCAGCTAATTCTATCATTACATTTCTCTGTAGAACTCTGGCAAATGTAACAAATCTACCCTTAGCTTTAATTGAATACCTCTCAATAATTTCTGTAAGTTGAGTCGGGTCCATTGCTCAGTAGTAGAGAACTAGCATGGGCACTGGCCTGAAATTGATCCTCAGAGAAGAATGGAGAGAGGGAGGGAATTGGCCTATATTAGTGCATAATTGCATTGGCTGCACAGGTGAGCACATCATTATCATGTAACTTTCTGCCCAAAGCTGCCTTTTTTGGTGGCAAAAATCACATGCTTAGAAGCCTCCATTTCCATTAGAGCAATTAAAGAAGGGATGGTGTTTGGGATTGTCAATGTTCTGAAATAAGGTTGTAAGTAACAGAATTTGTTATTTGAATGGGCTTAAGTAATGAATATTAGTACATGCATGTACTAATGTCTGTCTGTCTGTCTGTCTGTCTGTCTGTCTGTACAGACAAACCAACATCAAAATTGAAAGCTTCTGTCTGTAATTGTAAATAATACTGATCTATGCCTGGCACCAAGTAGCTTTCATGCATATATTCTCTCGGGTTCAAGACCCAATGAAAGTTGTGCAAGCCCATATCTCAGAAATTTCAGCAAATGTTTCATTTTATTTTATTATCCATAGGCTAGAAAGTTCTTTTGATTGTCAACTATATAATTGATATCCTGTGGCTTTCTTGTTTATAAAGCTAATCTGAAGCCATGAAATGCATCCAAAAATTATGTAAAATACTTTGGCTACAAATGGGAAAACAAAGCCTAACTTGCATTGAATGTGAACAAATGCCAAGCAACACCATAAGGACTACCACGATTTGGTTCTTCAAGAAAGACGTGTCCATAATCCTCACTGAAACAGACAAAACTGATGCTCTATAAAGCACCACAGAGGTATCTAAGGATGCAGGAATGTATCCTGCTCTGAACACACATCTAAGTTTATCTTGAACAACTAGTCCATGGAAGATTTTCTGCAAGGGAACGTTAATACCTCAATGCCTCTCCTCCTCCTCTTCTTCTTCTCCTTTTCCTTCAGTTTAGATATTATCATGAAATTAAAAGATCTTCAGCATCAAAAACAGATTAATTACTAAAGGAAATCACAAGTGTCTTCCATATGTCTTCTTAAAGGAAGTACCATATTCTATACCAAGGAAATGGGAATAATAATAAATGTCATGGTTGTCTTAACATTTCCGATTTAACATAGGAATCACAGAAAGGAAAGTAATTTATTGTCCATGAAAGTCCACAGCCAGGAAATATTAGATGCCATTAAAAAGTCTTTTGCATGAGTTGGATTATGCTTTATGCACTGAAAAGTACTTTGCCTAAAGCTAAATGCACATTGCACACTCTCCTTCTTTTCCTTCAAATAGCTGGCACACAGAGAGCATTGCCTTCATTGTCTTTACTACTATTAGAATGTAAACTGCAATATTTTCACTTTCTAACTTGAAATCATTTTTAGGTAATTTAACCTAGAATATTAAAATTACTCTGATTATCAAGCAGTTCTGTGATTTACTTTTTTAGGAGTCTTATATAAATACTAAATAAAATTAAATCAGAATTTATACCTTACCCTTTAAAATATTTACTACCACAGAATACGAGCTATAAAGCTCATCACCAGGCTGTCTATAAATTGTTGATTAATTCCTGTTTATTGTCTTTATAGAGTGGTTTCTTATTGTGCTACAGACTTAGCATGTAAGGTCATGTTTTTTCTTTACTTAATATCAAGTTTGAGGATATGTTCCAATTCAAAATGATTTACTTGTTGAAAGCATAAAAACTGCCCGAATCAGTGGAAAATACTTTTCCCCACACAATCTGGGTTAGGGGCAATCCATCTCTCTTTGCAAGCCCAAACCCCAGATTAATACATTGGCAGCAAATCAGGAAACAATTTTCATTGTATATAAATTGATTAAACGTGTAGATTTGATCAATATATATAAAAGCTAATTTAGTGATGGCTGATAGAAAGAGGCTAAAACTCAAGTTTGTAATCTTGTGGCAGATCATCGGGTAAGAAATAATTTGCACAAAATACTCTCAGGCGTGGGGGTGGGTCACACATAAGACAGTGTGAGCAGCACACCAGTCATACATCTGGCACAAAATAAACTCTCCAGGACTGTTCCCATGTTCTCTTATTTCTTTTTCTAGTTTGCAGATGAGGAAATATGGCCATAAAAATTGTATAACTTGCCCAAATTTGCCAAAAGGTACTCAATGGTAGATTTCATTTATTTGATTTAAAAATCTACATTATTTCAATCAAATAGTGTAAAGAACATGATAAATTTTAAACACTTGGTTTTAAAGTTGGAAAGAAGACTATTTTTTCTAACAGATATATCCAGTCAGCATAGAAACTATCGTATCCTTTAGCATTTAAAATTGACTAAGGTCAAATTTATATAGAAAAAGACCAAGATCAAGGAAGAGGTGATAGGGCAGTGGACTCATGACAGGGTATCTGCATTTGCTTACTATTAATTTCAGAGCAACTGCTAAGATGGACATAGACCATAGGTTCTATAGAACCTACTTCAGTAGAGAATTTTACCCAGCTGTAAAGTTCTCACAAGAGAAGTAGGATTACAATGCTATGAATATACAGAGTAGAACCTGTGACTACTTATAGTTTCCTCGTTAGCTCAGGCAATCCTGTAGAATATGTAGTTTCTGTGGTTTTGGGTTTTTTTTGTGTGTGTGAATAAAAGCTAATGTAGGACATTGTATTAAAAGTGTTAGTGGGCGAGGTCTGGATGTAGGCCAGCCTTTGTGTCTACTGACTAAGCTTGGTGATCTTCACCTGGTCAAAGAACAGCTTAAGTGAATGAAGCACCAAACAGGGCATCTATAAAGTCTTGATGCTGTTTTCTTAGAATTTTTGAAAACAAAAGTAATCTACAGTGGCAGGAAGTAGGTTGATTATTTCAAGAGAATAGGCAGAGGAATGGATGGATTACAACAGAAGACACAGACATCACGGGTAGAATTTTAGAATTATTGGTCTCCTTAAGGAGCCGAATGGTTTCAAAGTTATAGACAATGTCAAAACAGATCAAATTATGCACTTGAACTATGATTTCAGTATCAGGTTTTAACTGTAACCTAACAAAATTATATAAAGCCAAAAAGACCAAAAGAAAAATTACTTTCCAGAGTGAATGTGTCCTTAGTCTGCCCTATACCTTCCAGAAACGTCAAGCTCTCTGAGTGTTGAAACAACTGGCACCCTGCATCGCTGCCGGGGCCAGCGTCTGGAATAAGCTATGCAATCCTGCACAGAGCACAGGAAGCTGCAGGCCTCACATCACAGGTAGAGCCGACCTGTGAGGGGAAAGAGGGTAGGAGAAGAGGAGGGTGTGGGTCGGGGTAGCAGTCTTTTATCTGGATAGTGACACACGCGATACATGAGCAAAGGGATGTGCAGCGGGTGCCATGGCAACAGAGCAGTCTCCTGGATATGGCACGTCTCGTGACTGGGTCCAGGATCTAGCCATAAAGAGCTTCTGGGTGTCAATAGTTGTACCTGATGCTAACATTCCTCTCCTTTTCTTATAAAGAGGAGGAAGAAAGGGGGAGACGGTAGGGACAGATTAGGGGCCTCAGATATTTAAACTACTTCCTGCTGTCTAGGGGCATCATCAGTTTTGGGGTATAGCTTCTGACCCTCATCATTGGGGCTCATTCAACAGTTGTTCACATCAGGTTCCTCTGTGGACAGTGGCTGATAATCCTGTGAAAGGAACTGATTTATTGTTTGGATAGAAATTTTTTTTGAATTTGTTGTTGGAGGAATGTGGAGGCGAGGTTAATGAGGCAGGGAGCAAATAATAAAGCCAAAAAAAATGAGGAAAAGAGGCATTAGGAGGGGCAGTATCCATTTCCATGTATGGTTTTATATAGGAATTAGAGGCATCACACTGTTCCCTACATTTTTATTCGTCTGATTGTAGCTGCTAGAGTTTATTTCCCACTATCCCAGACTCATTGGCATAGAAGCAGGATTCTTCTTGGAGAAAAAGACGACTACTGTCTTTCACTGTAAGAACATCTAGTCCCCATCAGTTCTAGGGCACCACTGTTGCCAGGGAATCGGATGGAGAGCATAGTTCGGATCGCCTCTTGAAGACTGTTGTCAAGCTGGGAGGGGAGCTGATCGTATGGGGTTGGGAGGCAGTCAGCCTTGCTGTTTTCAGTACCAACACTGATAGCTAGTCCCACAGTGACTGTGAACAGCATGATTTGAACTCCCCTCTTGTTATGTTGGGTACATATCATGCCTCCAACTGGGATTGGTAGAGGATCTTTTCTGTGGATTACTCCTAATTCAAGGAAAAGAAACACTAACATGCAAATTCTTGTCTAGCTGACAGGTAGCCAGTGATATCTGTGCTTGCTACAGAGCACTGAATATGTTCTGGATTGCAGGGCACTATGGCGGAGATGAGGTATTAAGGCGTATGGTTCCATTGCAGTTTTAGCGAACTTAGCTACAAAACGTGTCCTGGATATCTTAAAACAGTCTGCCATGCCAAAAGCAGGGATAGAGAAAAGGTCGTGGCAACAGTGGAATCAGGGCGGGTGATAAAAGGTGAGGGGAAATTACTTGGCAAGGTCATTGGAGCAGCTGTAATTGACAATTGTGAGTTAGTTCCAGGGGTTACACATAGCCAGCAATCTTTAAGGCGAGGAGTTCTGGTGATGTTAAGGAGTTGGTAGGCTGAGGCCAAGGTCTGAAGCAGAAGCAAATCTGTTTTTGACATAAGTCTTGAGCTTTAAAACCATCCCGGTACTTAAGGTGACCAATAATTCTACATGCGATGCATGCAAGAAGGGATGTGCAATGGGTGCCCTGGCGACAGACACAGGAGTGGTGCCGTTGCCTAGAGATAATGTGTCTCCTCATTGGGTCCAGGCGTGGGACCATGGTGTGAGACAGTCTATAGTTTGGTTGGGCAAGGCCACTCCGGAGACTCAACTCCATAATCCAGTGGCCATCAGTCACGTGTGGCCACGCCCCAGGCCCCTAGTGTTCTGCTTGGACTCCACCCCTGCGGTCACCTGAATACAGCCAGGCTTTCCCTGCCCCTTGGTTACCTGTGCCAGATAACACAGCTTACTATTAAAGGAGGCTTATGGCCCCTTCCCGCTCTCTCCTCTGGCTCCCTTGGCCTTTTTTCTTGTCTCTCCCTGTCTTTCTGTCTGTTTCCCCTTTCTCTTTCCACGTGGTCATGGCCTTCTCTTGTCTCTCTATCTTCTTCTTTTCGCTTTACTTCCCTATCTCCTTTTCTCATTCCACTCTTTTAATAATAAACCATCAAAACTATGAACTGTCTCTATTATTAAACCTGCTGCGTAAAATCACGGAGCAAGCCTCGGCGTTTCCAGTGCAGGGAAGGATCTAAGCCTCTCAGCCAAGCAGCATTTCAGCCATCTAAGCTACCTCACAGGCAAGCAGAGTCTCAGGCAAGCAGCTTCTAAAGGTGTCTGGGGCCGGGCAAACTCCTCCTGGCTAAGTCTCCTGCCCCTTAGGCCTTGGGGTATCAGCACTCGCAGTGCAGCGCGTGGTCCTGCCAGCCCTTCCCTATCCCCCGTCGTGGCCTCTGCCTGCCAGAGTCTTCTCATATGGCGGACCCGCCTCAGCACCCTCTTTTCCTTTTTTCCCCACATCCAGGAGCTGCTCATAAAGAGCTTCTGCCTGTTCATGAATGCACCTGATGCTAACACCAGCAACACCATATTTTGCTGAGTGGGAGATTTCAAAGAGGCCAAGCAGTCCCACCCTTCATTCACATTATCAGTGCAACATACAAGTCCACACCTAGAAATCGATTGTGCTCTTCCTTGGTGCCTATAAACTCGAAAATTCTCTGCCTATATGAATACAATTTATTGTCATTGATAAAATAACAAATTACCAATATGAATTCATCTTTCTTAACAGACAAGTAATTTAAGATGTTTTTCCTGTGTGGATGGGTGCCATTCAATTAGCCTTTGCTGTGACTTTGACACTATTTACATAGAGTTTCTCTTCTCTTACCTATTTAGACTGACCCTGCAAGACCTGTGCTGAGAGTCAAGGGTATTACAAAAATGCAGCGTCATTTTCCCTGAGGCTTCTCTTGATTAGTAGAGATTGCAGTTGTAGAGACATTTATTTTTAACTACCAATCACAATTCTACAGAACCTAAAGGGATCATTTGTCTATGAGATTGTCACTTTCAGGAAGATACATTTTTCTTCATTACTTGACTAATTATTTGGCCTAAAAGCTAAAAATCACTTCTCCTTTTACTGTACTTCAGCAGAAACAACATGTTCTCTACTTACTGCTACTCTCCGACTGGCAGAATTCCTACGAACCAAAACATGGCACGGGTAGTGCCAAAGCTTCCTGGCAGCAGCAGTCAGACATTTCCAGTATCTGATGAAAGTCATGTTTAGAACAGTTACACATCACTGGAGGCTACTTCCATGATTCCGGAGCTGGTGTGGCTAAGAGACCACCTTGTCTTAATGTACTTAATCCCTGGGAAAGTTGTCTAAAGCCCAGCATGATCAGATGAGCAACCTTAGTAATTTATATTACTCTTACCTTTATGCAGATCTTTATCTAGTTACTTCAATACTTCATTTACTATTTTATTAAATTAATGAACTATATCATATCTCAGAAGGACATAGCTATAATGTACTAATGGTACTTTGATTCCTGCAAGGAACAGGCTTATACAATGATACATTAAATAATAATGCAAATATGTCCATATATATTAATTCAATATCATAAATTACTGTCTACAAAATATACTCAAGATATTTTATCTATAGGTATGTAAGTAAATGGTCAGATTGCATCAACATTTAACATTCCCTAAATCTTTATCCCAGGGTCTAAGAAGCAGTAATTGAAAGACAGATTTTTTTTCTTGAACACAGTAGAATCCAATTTAAGTTGGAAAGGCTTGTAGTGCCTTCTGTACAGACATCAAGTTATACATGTGGCTTCAGTATAAATAGTAAAGTAGGTATTTATTGCCCACCTTTGTGTGTTACAAAGCCAAGCAGCTGATGACAAAGAGGAAACAAAGGAATCATTTCTATTTAGGTGTCATCGTCAAGGCAAAACTGACTGGTTTGTCAAGCATAGTGATAGTGTAGGACCCCCAAACGAGGAGACCCCACTGGAGTCTCGGGTCAGCGCACACCCAAGGAAATGCGAGAGACCGGCTTGATGCAAGAATACAAGGCAGTTTTTCCAGAGTCCACTCATCTTGATCAGTTCCTGGGGGAGCCATCTTAACATGTGAGGCGTGGACCCAGATGGGGATTCCTTCTACCTTTACAGCGGTCAGTGTGGTAAGCAGTACTAGGTAGGGTCCTTTCCACTGAGGTTCAAGGTTCCCTGCTCGGTGTCTCCTCACCAGGACTGTATCTCCCACTTCGAATTGGTGCGGCACCTGCAAGTCACCCGTGGTGTAGGTTTCTTTCAGTTGTTCCCAGATTTCCTTTCTTACGATCTCGAGGGCCTTCAAACGAGCTAGAAGGCGAGACGAAGGAACGGGGGAGGGGAGCGCATCAGGGCAAGCTCCACTTTCAGTGGTTATGTGAATGGGCGGGGGTGCGCCGAACATTAGTTCGAAGGGTGTTAAACCTGAAGCTCCGGGAGTATTTCGAACCCGGAACAGAGCATAGGGGAGAAGGACTGTCTAATTGTTCCCACCAGTTTCTAAGGTCAATTTAGTTAAGGTCTCTTTTAGAGTTCTATTCATCCTTTCTACCTGTCCTGAACTCTGGGGTCTATAGGCACAATGTAACTTCCAATTTATCCCCAGCTGTCTGGCCAATCCCTGACTTACCTGGGCGACCCAATTACCTTAGGTATTCCAAAACGGGGAAAGATTTCTTCAAGTATCTTCTTGGCCACCATGTTAGCTGTCTCTCTCTTGGTGGGAAATGTTTCTACCCACCCTGAGAAAGTGTCTATAAAAACTAGAAGGTATTTATTTCCATATCTTGCTGGTTTTACCTCAGTAAAATCAACTTCCCAATAGGTCCCTGGTCTATCCCCCCCTAAACGTTTTCTGCTATGAGTCTTATTCGGCACTGTGTTAGTGAGTGCGTAAGCTTGACAATTCTTTACTAGGTCTTCTATCATCTTTTGAAGCTGCGGAATATGATAAGGGGACTTACCAATCAGTTTTATCATTTTTTTCTCTCCCAGGTGGGTGAGACGGTGTATGTTAGTCAAATATTCTAGCCTCTCTTCTCTTGTGAGAGTCCGTTTTTCTAAGGTCTCCTCAGCTGGTTGTGATGAGGCTCTAATTGTCAATATTTGTGGTCCTTGTGCTACATCCTTTGCCACCTGTTCTGCCATTTGATTTCCACTTTCTATTGGCCCAGTTCCCCTCTGATGTCCTGGACAGTGAATGATTGCCACCTTGTGGGGCAAATGAACAGCTTCTAGCAGACTGAGAATTTCTTCTTTATTTTTGATCTCTTTTCTAGCGGTAGTTAATAATCCGCGCTGTTGGTATATTGCCCCATGAATGTGAGCAGTATATGGTGGGGTATATGTCCTGTATCCTTTTGTTAACCTCTCTAAGGTCTTGCACAGGACGATAATCACCCGTCCCTGGTTTCTTTACTGGAAGGAGGGGGGGGCGGTGTTCCAAGCAGATTTACAGAGGACCAGGATCCCCTCTTGGATTAGCCGGTCAATGTGAGGGCGTATCCCTTCTCGAGCTTCCTTCTCCATAGGGTGCTGTAGGATCCTAATGAGGGCGGCTCCAGACTTGAGCTCTACCACTACTGGAGGGGTCTGTTTTGCCATTCCCATTCCTCCTGTTTCAGCCCAAGCCAGGGGAAACCGGGTGAGCTAGTCTTTCAGCCCCTCAGGGGTGGCAGTCTTTTTCTGATAAATCTGGTATTCTTCTCCTAATTGCAAAGATAGTCCCAGAGCCTGGGGAGGTACAGCTCCCCAGGACAATTCTGGTCCAGAGGGGGTGAAAGTTATTTGTGCCTTTAATTTGGTCAGCAAATCCCTTCCTAGTAGGGGTATAGGGCACTCAGGAATGACTAGAAATGAGTGTGTCATTACATTCTTCCCTATGTCTACCGTCCGAGAAGTGGTCCACAGGTAGGGTTTCTGTCCCATGGCCCTGATTACCAACGTCTTTTCATTTTTGACCTTACCCAAAGGAGTTTTCAGTACCGAGTATTCTGCACCTGTATCGATCAAGAAACTTATGGGAGTCCCCTCCACTTGTAGGGTTACCCTAGGCTCGGGGAGGGGAGCCGAGCCCTATCTCCTCTAGTCTTCATCATTCTCGAGGGACAGCACCTTTGTCCCCTGCTTCTTCTTGGGGCACTCATGGGCCCAGTGTCCTTTTCCTCTACAGTGTGCACATTGATCTTTCTCCAAGGGGGGATGGTCTCTTCTGGGTCTCCTTGGCTCCTGCCATCTCCTGCCTCCCAGGTTCCCTAGCTATCTGTTCCTGTCTCTCCTATCCCTGTCTACTACTGAGGCCAGTATCCTAGTCAGAGTCTTCTCTTGCTTTTTCTCTCTCCTATCCTCATCCTCTCTCCTCTCTCTCTTTTCTCGTTCTTGCTTCTCTTCCTCTGTCTCCCTTTTGTGATACACTTTTTCAGCCTCCCTAACCATATCCCTTATTGTATAATCCTTCAGTCCCTCAATCCGTTGCAATTTCTTTCTAATGTCAGGGGCCGACTGTCCAATAAAAGCCATAATTACGGAAGCTCGCTGCCCTTCAGACATAGGGTCGAAGGGGGTATATCTTCTGTATGCCTTCATGAGCCTCTCCAAAAAAACTGAAGGGGTTTCAGTTGGCCCCTGCATGACCTCTCTTACCTTAGCCAAATTTGTGGGCCTTCGTGCGGCACCTCTGAGACCTGCCACTAGAGCCTGATGGTAATTGGACAGCTGTTCCGTACCTTGTGCCATGTTTTAATCCCATTGAGGACGCGACAAGGGGAATCCTTCATCTATCCCCTCAGGGGTCTGGACAGGGTGTCCGGCATGGTCTCGGACATTCTTCCAGGCCTCAAGAAGGATCCTCTCTTTCTCCTCGGTGGTAAACAAGGTCTATAAAAGCTGTTGTCAATCATCCCAGGTGGGCTGATGTGAATACATCAGAGACTCTATTAGACCTGTAAGCCCTGCTGGATTATCTGAAAAAGGGGGGTGATTAATTTTCCAGTTATAAAGGTCAGAGGAAGAGAAAGGCCAGTACTGTAAAAGCTGCAAGCCATTCTGGTCATTTGGGTTTGGGGGTGCACCAACAGCCCTAAGGGGAAGTGCCACCATGGAGTCAGATGGTCCCTCAGGGGTGGCTCCTCGCCGACTTCTTGTTCCTGCGGAGGGGCCATCCCTTTCTCTGGTTTCAGGAGCCGGAGCCGGAGGGTGTCTGGCGGAGCTGAGGGTTCAGGTTGCAGGACTCAAGGGTAAGGTGGGGCTGGGGGAGTGGGCCACTCAGGAGGTCCTTCTATCTCAGGGTAAATCTTTGGGATGGGTGCTGGCGAAAAGCTGCATCCTTTATCTTCTTTAGGCTGTGATTTCGGTTTCTCATCTGTATCACCTTCCCAGACAGCCAAGATCTTGGGGCTGGGACAGTGAGGAGGAAGGAATGGCCGGACCCATTTGGGTGGAGACCGTGCCAGATCCTCCCATACCGTGATGTACCGTGATGTACGGCTGTTGGTCTGGGTGTGATCCTGGTCCTTCCTGAAACACAATGGCCTTCACCCTGATAGTAGGCAAATCAAAAGTCCCTATGGGTGGCCAGCCTACTCCAAAAGTAGGCCATTCCGAGATACAGAAGGTCTGCCAGGGTTTTTTCTTAACTTCTATTGACAAATTCCGTCCTCTTGCCCTAACGTCCGTCCAGGGCACCTTAGTCAAGGACAAAGGGGTCGTCACTGTCTGTCCCATGGCAAGAAACAAAAAACACAAAAACAGAACACAAGCAACAGACACTAGTATGTCCAAACACACTCGCCCATGTCTGGTATTGAACAAACAACCAAACTCAACTTCTGATAGAGCAGGGTTCTCTACTCTCCCTCCAGGAGAAGGAGCACTCCGTCTCCTTCGTTCCGGAAAAACACGGTCAGGCTCTCTTGACCGTCTCTCACCCTTGGAGCATCCTCCAGGGTCACAGCCTGCGGTTCTAGGGCATCCCCCTCCGCAGCCACTGGGTCCTTACGGCCCACAGTGGCAGCTGCAAGAGCAGGATTTCACATCTGCTCTGTTCAGCTACGAATCGAAACCAAATCACAGACACAGCGGCGCCTCACTCAAACACTCAAACTCATACAAACGCACCTCCAAGGGGTCTTCGGGGTTCCTGGGTGTTACGGGATCCCGGACGAGCACTCACAATGTAGAACCCCCGAACGGGGAGACCCCACTCAAGTCTCGGGTCGGTGCACATCCAAGGAAACGCGAGAGACTGGCTTGATGCAAGAACACGAGGCAGTTTAATGGCAGAGCTCCGGTCCAACACGTGTCTCATGCAAAAGACAGAGGAGTTGACCCTGAAGCTCAAAAGCTAGGGGTTTATGTGGGAAAAGGCAAGGGGGGTTCGCGCGCTTTTACATGATTGGTCAATTCATACATTGGGGGAGGAATTGGCACACAATTACATCAGCAGGTAGTATGTGCAGGTGCATCAGAAATGTAGGAGAGTAGGAGGCCTATCTTTTGTTATCAGAGGGCCTGGTTAACATTAAACTACACAAGAGAAGAGAGGGTGAGGGGAGGGGGTCCAGATGGCCCATGACTCAGTGGAGGTTGTTTAGGCAACTTTCTTATCTTTATGGCCGGCTAGTTTCTGGAATGTCTTAACGACCTTGGGTGGATCGTCCTGCTATTCTAACAATCTTGAGAAGGCCCCAGCTTGCCTGGGCTTGTCTGGGCTTGCCTCTGGCCTGCCTTATGCCTGGGCCGTGGATGCTGTGAGGTCTTTGTTTTGTTTCTAACTTCCATCAATAGAAAGGGAAAAAATATAGGTATATCATTATGGGTTTTGATCCTGAATGGCTAGATGACTTTAGCTAAATGAAAACAGTAGGAGTACTTTGATTCTTGTGATAATGCTATACAAATTTAATTTGAAAATAAATTCAAAGTTTAAACTTTCTGAAAATTGAAGCAGGTCAAAATATCAACGATGGAAACTAAAATTGAGGAATAATATGAATATATATGGTATTTTAAGGTAAGGACAAATCACATAAAAAGAGTTTATAGACAACATATTTGAAGTTTAGATGAAAGAGGGATTTAAAATGAAGATGAAAAAAAAACATAGTTTGAAAAATAGCAGAAGCTTTGGAGTATTTTTCCATTTTATGTGACTTCATTTTAATGGCACCTCAGGTTCATAGAAAAGTACATAATTCCCATGTACGATTTGCATCCAAGCATGTATGATCTCCCCTGTTAGGACATCTACACTGGCTAGCACACATACTGTAACAGATGTGCCTCTATTGACACATCCATATCACTCACAGTGTTTGCATTAGAGTGGAAACTTGCCTTTTATCTTGTGTGGTTTTGGACAGAGGTAGTAACAATTATCCATGCTAAATTGTTGGAGTCATCTCTCTGCATGGATAATATGAACCACTCTTTCTTACCAACATCAGTGTTCTTATTTCCTATATTTCTAAAGGTTCTGCTGTAGTTTTCAGTAATTCTAGGGTTGAGAATTGTTGCTCTGAACCTTGTGTACATTCAGTGGGATATTAGACTAACAGACAACACAGGCATGGCGGCTTATGAAGCTAAAAGAAATTGTTAAAGTGCTACACATCATTTTCTGTCTCTGTCTCTCTGTCTCTCTGTCTCTCTGTCTCTCTGTCTCTCTGTCTCTGTCTCTGTCTCTGTCTCTGTCTCTGTCTCTCGGCCTTTTGAGACAGGGTTTCTCTGTATAGTCCTGGCTGTCCTGGAACTCAATCTGTAGACCAGGCTTGCTGGGATTAAAGGCATGCACCACCACTGCCTGGCTCATTCGCTTAGACTGTCTCTGGGAATCTTTTAATGACAAATAGATTACCCATCAAATTCATCCATATAAAGCCACTAGGAATAGCTATTTGATTGCACTAGGATGACTGATATAGAAATGTGAGAAATCATAGGATTAGGATATGGAAAGATGGAACTCTTGTAAGTTGTTTTATGAGCACAGAAAATGGAGCAACCACCATTTGAAAACACCAGTTACTCACAGATAAACATAAAGTTACCATATGACCCTTCAATTCCCTTTCCAGATGTATACACAAAATGAGCATCTATACAAAAGTGTTCATAATAACCCAAACCTGAATAGCTTCAACGTCCAATAGCTAATGTTAAAAAATAATAACAATATGAGTCACCCAGTACCCCCCAGAGCTTCCAAGAACATAAACATCAACCAAAGAGTAAACATGGAGTTACCCATGGCTCCAGACTCATAGGTAGCAGAGGATGGTCTTGTTAGACACCAAAGGGAGGAGAGGCCCTTGGTCCTGGAAAGGCTTGATGCTGTAGTGTAGAGGAATACCAGGACAGGGAAGCGGGGGAGGGTTGATTGGGGAGGAGGAAATGGCTTATGGAATTTTGGGGGAGGGAGAACTAGGAAAGAGGACAACATTTGAAATGTAAATAAACAATATATCTAATAAAAATAATTTCTACACTATGAATTATTCTTTGTAAGTAAACAAAAATACTGGCACATTCTACTTGGATAATCTTTTCTAAAATTATGCACATTGAAAGAAAATATTCATAAAGGATCTTTGATATTCACTAGTCTGTGAAATACCAAGGACAGACTAATCTGAAGCAAACACCACTAAAATTGGCAGTTGGTGAAATGGTAGGGGACAGAATATCAGTGCACACAAATGAAAAATGTCTGGGTATGAGTTTC
This sequence comes from Apodemus sylvaticus, assembly GCF_947179515.1. Taxonomy (NCBI): domain Eukaryota; kingdom Metazoa; phylum Chordata; class Mammalia; order Rodentia; family Muridae; genus Apodemus; species Apodemus sylvaticus. Next base: position 164,908,838 of record NC_067475.1, on the reverse strand, counting down.
TTAGTTATAAAACTACTCTAAGGTTCTGTGGCAATGTTTCTGAACCTACATGAAAATAATAGAAACTACTGAAATATTAACCTCAGTAAATTTTATAATAAATGAATTACATCACAATAAAGCAATTAATCCTTAAATAGCAAAGACCTTGCTTCATAAAGTCAGACTGTGCTAAATATTGTTAAGGATAAGATTTGATTAGAAGAGTTGAGGCTGACCACAGGCAACACTTCACACTCGTTTGCCAGGGAAGGCATGTAGATCATTTTTCCACTGCTATCTGCTATGATAAAAATACTTTAGGTGATTATTTTATATAAAAAAGTAAGGCAATTTTGTTCCTGGTCTCAGAAATTTTATTCTATGATCAGTTGGAGTATTGTAAAGCACTATGGAAGAAGCGCCCATGACAAAGGCAACCTTTCACCTCATGAGGGCCAGGAAGGAGGAAAGGGATTGTGAAAGAGAAAGGGGAAGAGGCAAGTAAAGTCAGGGGAGGGGCTAGGGAGAAAGAGGGAATGGGAGAGGGAGAGAATGAGAATGGGCCTTAGGTATCTAAGTGCCTTTGAGGTCCTTGCCCTAGCGACCTAACTCCTTTCAAGTATGTCCTACCTCTTAAAGCTTCTAGTTCTTCCTTGGTGTCTCAGGCTGGTGACCAAGCTTTTGTCATGTGGTCATTTGAGGAACACTTCAGACCCATGATGGAAGGATTCAGAATCAAGGTATATCTCTTTCAAGAAAAAGATTTCATTTAAGATAAATACTATTAAATCATATTTTTATACAGACAGGGATGATCCAGAAAGCAAAGAAATTTGGAATCAAGCTGGGCAGTGATGGCACATGCCTTTAATCCCAGGGCTTGAGTGGCAGAGGCAGGTGAATTTCTGAATTTGAGGCCAGTCTTGTCTACAAGAGTGAGTTCCAGGACAGCCGGGGCTATATAGCAAACCCTTCCTCAAAAAACAAAAAACAACAGGAAAGAAAGAAAGAAAGAAAGAAAGAAAGAAAGAAAGAAAGAAAGAAAGAAAGAAAGAAAGAAAGAAAGAAAGAAAGAAAGAAAGAAAGAAAGAAAGAAAGAAAGAAAGAAAGAAAGAAAGAAAGAAAGAAAGAAAGAAAGAAAGAAAGAAAGAAAGAAAGAAAGAAAGAAAGAGAAAGAAAGGAAGGAAGGAAGGAAGGAAGAAAAAGAAAGAAAAAGAAAGAAAGAAAGAAAGAAAGAAAGAAAGAAAGAAAGAAAGAAAGAAAGAAAGAAAGAAAGAAAGAAAGAAAGTTGGAATCTGAGGCTGACTAGTAGTTTAAGACTTGCCAGAGTGGCTAACACAGCCTTGAACACCTCACGTGATGAAAGTCTGGCTTCGGTGGACTTACATTTTAATCAAATGGAAAACAAAATTCACAGGCTCAGATTAGGTTATAGATTTATTGATGGGAAACAAATTTTCTGAGTGATATATTCCCAAATGTAGTACTGTTCGTGTGATTTTTCATAGCCAAGCAAGCAGAAAGTTAACCCAAGGATAGAGAGATGAACATGGTTCATATGAGAGTGGGCATATAAAATGTTTATTTTGGATGACTAGAATGTTCCCAGATAAGTTGTGTTTCTATTTAGTTTTGAGATCAGAAATTCTCAGCACAGATATGAAAATTCCAATGATGTTTGATCAATGCTGCACAGACAGGTAGTTACTCAAGCTAGTTTAAGATGGATTCAAGTTTCAGGCTATCCTGTCTTACATAAGCAAGCCCCTTCCACAACAACAATAACAACAACAACAGCAACCACAACCACAACCACCAAACAAAACCCAGAATGAACAAACTATCAAACAAACAAAAACACCCTCTCCTTTTAGAATAACACCATGCTCTGCTAGAATTTGGAGCAGAAAATACAGGATTATATGTAAATGAAATTTTGAATCAGAATATTTTAGAACAGTAGTTTTCAATCTAGTGACTCCTTTGGGGTCACATATCAGATATCATACATATAAGAAATTTATATTATGATACATAACTGTAGCAAAATTACAATTATGAAGTAGAAATGAAAATAATTTTATGGTTGAGATTCACCTAACTGTATGAGGAGCTCTATTAAAGGGCAGCAGCATTAGGAAGGTAGATAATCACTGTTCTAGAATAACAGAAGATCTCCTGAATGTCATCACTCATTACATCTCTAAACTCTAAATTAGAGTTGCTTCTTAGTTTGGGAGCAGAAATTCAGAGAGTACAGTTAATTATAACAAAAATAATGTGATTGATTTTAGAGAAAGGCAATATAATAGGAAGATGTAATTTTGTATTGCTTATCACTTGGTCAGTTGAATGGAATGGGCTATGTAACTAAATTTAGATTTTTTATAAAATACAGCAAAATTTGTAATTAGAGAATTAAACATGGCGTGCTTTATAAAATGGAAAACGTCTTTCGGCCTGCAGCCAGGGAAGATTCAACAGACTCACTTTTTTTTTCTTCTTCTGGATTATGTCATTCCAGCTTGCCCTGTCTATTCTGTTTTTCTCTACTTTAAAAGATCATTTATAGGCCTCTATGGAAATGAAGGCTGTCACCAGCATTTGCATTTCTATTGTCATAAGAATTATCACTCTTACCTTTTATGGGTAAATGTGCTTTACCCATATGCTGGAGTGCTTAAAACAATTTGAGTTGTATTGATGATAGATCTAACTCAAGACAACAGTATTTAAGCTCTACATTTGTTGAACAGAAACTTCTCTAGGAGGTACACTAAAAATCAAGACACATAAAGTTTTTATGTTCCTTGCAATATGGTTAGAAATAAATATAATAACTGTAGAAGCAAAAATTATTCATTCTGATTGTAAAACAATGAGAAAGAAGACACATAAATACAGGGGCGTCACCAGTGCGTGTCACCAGAGGAGAAGGGCAAGAAAGACTTATGGGCAGAGAGGAGGGTAGTCCCTTCATTTATAGGAAGGAATATGAGTCATGAAACCCTGATGATGAAGATGAGATTTATGCAAAAGATTTATAAATATTAAATTAAATATAGACTGAGGTGAGCTTGTTGGGAATCAGAGTGAGCATTATGACTAAGACGCATAGAGAGACAATGCAGAAAATGAGGCCAGAGAATTATGGAAGGACCTGGTCACATAGGTCCTTGAGGACAACATCAGGAATTTGGGGTTTTGTTAAATTTTTAGTAGTAGCCACTGCAATATCGTTTGCCTGTGAGGGAATGGCAATGGTGTGAACTAGTTTACATCTGTTTTTTTAATTTATTTTTTTATTGAATATCATCTTCTTTTACATTGCCAATAGTAAAACCTTTCCTGATACCCCTCTCCCCTAAGACCCCCCAACCCCTCCCCCTCTACCCTCCCCCTGCCTCCATGTATATGCCTCTCCACCCAACATACCCCCTCCTCCCACCTTGGCTTTCCTTTGTTGGGGCCTCTGTTGAGCATTTACCTGACCAAGGACCATTCCTCTCACTAATGCCCCAAAAGGCCTTCCTCTGCCACATTTTTGGCTAGAACCACGTGTGCCCCTTGGTTGATGGTTCAGTCCCTGGGAGTCTTGGGGCATCTGGGTGGCCGAAATCATTCTTCTTCCCATGGGGCTGTAAATCCCTTCAGCTCCTCTGGACCATCCTCCAGTTCCTCCATGGGGGACCCCATGCCCAGTCCAATAGTTGGTTGTTAGCATCTGCCTCTGTATTTATAAGGCTCTGGCAGAGCCCCTCCAGAGACAACCATGGCATACTCCTTTTGGTATACACTTCTTGTCATCCATAGTGGTGTCAGGGTTTGTTGACTGTTTACAGGATGAATCCCTAGGTAGGGCAGTGGCCCTTTACTTCAGTCTCTGTTCCACATATTGTCTCTCTTATTGCTCCTGTGACTATTTTGTTCCTTTTCTTAGAGGAACCGAAGCACCCTCATTTAAGTCCTCCTTCATCTTGAGCTTCGTGAACTGTAACTTGTTTATTTTGAGCAAGTCCAAGTGGATCATGGATCTATACATAAAACCAGACACACTGAAGCTTATAGAGGAGAAAGTGGGGACAAATCTTGAACACATGGGCACAGGGGGAAAGTTCCTGAACAGAATACCAATAGCTTATGCTCTAAGAACAAGAATCAAAAACTGGTACCACATAAAACTGCAAAGCTTCTGTAAAGCAAAGGACACAGTCAATAGGACAAAATGGCAACCAACGAATTGGGAAAAGATCTTTACCAACCCTACATCCGATAGAGGGCAAATATCCAATGTATACAAAGAACTCAAGAAGTGAGTCTCAAGAGGCTCAAATAACCCTATTAAAAATGGGGTACAGAACTAAACAGGGTATTCTCAACTGAGGAAACTCAAATGGCTCTAAAGCACCTAAAGAAATGTTCAGCATCCTTAGTTATCAAGGAAATGCAAATCAAAACAACACTGAGATTCCACCTTACACCAGTCAGAATGACTAAGATGAAAAACTCAGGGGACAGCAGTTGCTGGAGAGGATGTGGGGGAAAAGGAACACTTCTCCATTGTTGGTGGGATTACAAACTGGTACAACCACTCTGGAAATCAGTTTGGTGGTTCCTCAGAAAATTAGACATAGTACTACCAGCGGTCCCAGCTATACCACTTCTGGGCAGATACCCAGAAGATGCTCCTACATGCAATAAGGACACATGCTCCACTATGTTCATAGCTGCCTTATTTAGAATAGCCAGAAGCTGGAAAGAACCCAGATGTCCCTCAACAGAGGAATGGATACAGAAACTATGATATATATAAACAATGGGGTACTACTATTCAGCTATTAAAAACAATGAATTCATGAAATTGTTAGGCAAGTGGATGGAACTAGAAAGTGTCATCCTGAGCAGGGCAACCCAATTACAAAAGAACACACATGGTATGCACTCACTAATAAGCGGATGTTAGCCCAAAAACTTAAAGTGAACTAGTTTACATCTTAAATACATCACTAACTTCTCTATGGAGAAATAAAAGCCCAAAGTGTAGTAGTTTCCTACATGAAATATAAAGGCTTGCTTTAGAATGGGAGCAGAAATAAACTGATGGTAAATTTTTGAATTAGTGCAAAAGAGATTACCATGTCAACTGTACATGAAGTATGAGATAAAATGTAGGGAATCGTCTGTGACTCTGGTGCTGAATAGATGGTTGGGGTTTGCAAATATGAATTATTTATCCCAAAGGTTGACATGTGCCATGGAAAAGAAATCTGGTCCACTTAAGCCTTTAGGCACATTGCTTGATTAAACTGATGCAGCCTGCTCTGTGAACACCTCTAGTGTTAGATCAAGTATTAGATCTGCCCTGTGAAACACTTGACAGTCAGAGATAAAAAGCCCAGCTTTCCTCAATTCATAACTAATTTGCAAGATAGAGAGTTGTATCTTTCTGAAGACTAAGATCCCTGGCTGTGTTTTACATAAAAAATAGAATAAAATCAATGCATCAACATTCTAACACAATTTCACTACAATATCTTGACCAGTATTTTCTGCACACCTATAGAAAGAAAGCAGAGTTAAAACAGACATATTTTATTTGAGACATATTTCTGAACTTGTTGAAGTCCGTTGATAAGCCATTGATTTCTGTATGCCTGTGCCTCAACCTCCTCTGGTTAGGAAGGAATGGGACATTTTTTATATTCTCTTTAATCTCTGTTGAGGCTTATTGTGGTAACAGCATTAGGTGGGATAACCTTGTATATGATAATCAATAAGAACCTAATAAGCAGGTGAAATAGAATACAGATCAATTGTTTCCTGAATTGATACACACACAGTAAGGTAACAAAATCCTAGGTCTGGTTAATGTTCAGTGGGTAATGGCATTTGTGGGCTTGTCTGTTTGTGTGAGTTTAATGCTTGGGATTACATGAAGGTTGCAGGAGGAAACCCGTTTGTCAGCAATGTCCTCTGATCTGAACATATGTACTGTGCACACAAGCCTCTATGCCCATGCATCACACGCACACACATCCATACAACATCCATGAGCAAAAAGTTAAAAACTAGGACCATAAAGAAATAATGTACAAAATATAATCAAAATATATCAATTAGCAAAATGAAAAATGGAAACATTTTATAAATTAATTTTCAGTCTTCTGGTAAAGGAACCAATTCCTAAAGTCATGAGTTTAACTCTGAGCCTGCAAACATGGGTTAAATCCATCCCAAGGTTTAAGTTTGGCCTTTGGAGTCATTTTAAAAATGATTTTCTGAAGCTGTCAAGATTTGAAAATTTGAAGATTTATATGTTCTCCTAAATTCAAAACTCTGGCAACACTAGATGTTGGATTTATATTCCAGGAAGACAGCTGGCTGGAGTTGATTAAATGCTGCATCCATAATCTTAGCAACTTGCCATGTTCTCAGACGCTCACTCCCTTTCCTGATTATTTAGATGAAGTGTCAGTGTCAGGCTGTGCCAGTGAGGTAATCTGCTACACATCAGCACCAATCTGAACAGTCTTCCAAACTGTAAGTCAGATTCCAGCTATGCCATGTACAAGAATCCCAAACAATTTCATATTATCTTTAAAATAACATTCAAGTTAGCTCATGGTTTTGCCTGAAATTTTCAGTTATAAATATCCTATCTATGTAGCATTAACTTCTTTTAGTAGCCTAGGATATCCATTCAACAATGTTCTGTTTGATATGAAATATTATAAACTTAACCAATTATAAAATGTTATTTTTTCTTTGGTACATTTTAAATAAATTTGGCATCTAATTTATTGATATCAAGATATGATTTTGCTTTGTCATATTATAGACCATAATCAGTATACTTTAAGTGAATACAATTATATAAATGTATGAAAATGTCACAATGAAACCCACTGTTTTGTACAATCAAGATACACTAATTTTTTTACATTCTGGTATTCTCCAAATTATCTTTTATTAATAAAAGTAATTCTTTATTTAGGAGCCATTGAATTTCTGGAATGGAAACCAACTCTTTAGCTGCAATTATACTGCATCCTTTATTATAATTTCTTATGAAACAGTCTTAAAATTGTAGATGAAATGTTTAGTTGTAGCTGAAATTTCAACCTCATGACTTCCACAAAAGACAATTAATTGAATTGACATTTCCCCAAAATAATTCTTAAAAACCTAATACATTGGGCTGTTTCTGCTTTAAAAAAGGAACAGCCATTTTTGTCATGAGTGACTATATATGAGGAGAGCACAGTAAAACTCTGTGTTATCTGTTGTAGTCATTACAGTAAAGGTAGTCAACAAAACATATGACTAAAGACACATAAAACCCTAAATGTGAGACATTGGTGTGAATCTTAAGTGACTTGGAGTTTACTGCTTTAGATTCTCTAAAGGGCTTGCCTCCTTGCCTCCTTGCCTCTTTGCCCACAGTAATTCAGGTTTGCATAGGTGCATAGGAGAAGCAAATGGAAGGACATCATCCCCAGGCTGCTAAAAGTTCACTCCTTACCTTTGAATATAACATTCCCCACCTTCCCCAGAGCATTACTGTAGAGAGCCTAATTGAGGTGTCATGCCACCTGGCAGGAACTTGATATCGACCATATGTGAATCGACCATATGTGAAGTTCCTCTCCGAGCCTTTGAGTGGGAACTCCTATGTCAGTCATAATCCCCTCCACATAGGGTGGAGTGCTCAGACCAAGGTGAAGCCTATTGTTCTTCAAGGACCTGCAGTTTCCTGAGAAACACTAGCCACCTGTGGAGCAACTGAACTAATTCTGCTGAGAAGTTTCCAGCCTTTTCCCCTGCCTATATATATTGGGAGTTCTTCATTAAACTTTGAGACCTTGAACAGCAGGTGTTGTCTGGTCTCTGTCTCTTTTTTTGCTGCCTTCCCATACATCCCCAGCTTCTCTACCGGGTAACCCATTTGATATAACTGCAGGCAGTTACAGTTTACTTTGACAAAGAGATGACAAAAAAACAATATATGAACCGATTCTCAATTTCAGCCCTTTTTGGCATGCAGTCCAGAAAATTTCCAAAGCATGATTTTTGGTAAATATTACTTCAATTAATTGTCGTTAATCTCATTAATCTCTTTTTCATACCCCTTCTCTAAACCCCTTCCACGTTGAAAGGGATTTAAACTATGTTTACTGTCCTTATCTTGCTAAATTGCACATTTTTTCACATCTTTCTGGGTAGAATTCATAATCCTATGTGTAGCAAGCATTGACCATGCCATAACCTGAATGTTATTTTGTCTTAAAATGTTTTCTCTGGATGGCTTAGTCCAGTACTTTTGAGTTCAACCTTGATGTGATTTTTTGGGACACAGAACACACTCAGATTTCCAGACAGAACACAACTTGAGTGATCTCTAACTTGATTCCCACTAGAACACTTGTTTCAGTCTGAATCCCTGTAAATACCGTCTTCCCCACTTGTATTTCTTTTGTCACTCTAGTCATCACAATTTCCATGACAATGTCCCATTTGTTTCCATTTACAGCTTCCTCTGGCTTTGCCAGACTGAAGCTCAAGACTTCCCTCCTCACAACCAGATGTGCAAGCCTAAGACCCACCCATCAGATAGTCACCACCACAGCTAAGACCCACCCATCAGATAGTCACCACCACAGCTAAGGCCCACCCTTCATCAGATAGTCACCACCACAGCATTTCCTATGATGTAATGACCAAATAACTGACAAGGAGCAACTTAGGAAAGGAAGGCTTTCTTTGACTCATGATCGGAGGCTGTACAGTCATGCGCTCATTTCACAACACTGGGAAGCAAAGACCAGACAGAAAGCAGGGTTGTGTTATGAAAACCTCAAGGTCTGCTCCCAGTTGAAAAAATTCTTCCAGTTAAGGCTGTAGCTCTTAGGACTCTTCCACCACTCTCCAAACAATGCCACTAGCTAGAGACATAGAATCTAATCATACGAGCTAATAGATGACATTTATATTGAGACTATAACTTGCTCATTTTCATTGGATAGTTGTGACTATATTGGGGAAAAATTCAGAGAAAACCACTGTGTGAACGTCTCTTTTAAGAAGTTATAATTAATCAGAATCTTTAACCTCACTTTAAGAGATTATTGAAAATAAGTCAAACAATCAATATGAACATTATTCATCTAATAATTATTTTTTTGTTTGTCTTAAAAAATAATTCTCATTGAATTATTCTGAAATTTCAATTATCTGAAATTATCTAAAAGAAAAAAGATATCTATTTTGGAAAATATGCTCCAAAGCAAAGAATCTCTAATGGTTCAAACACATAATAAATGCTGTGACCATAACAGATGTTCAATGGCAGAATGCCTGAGAGTCTTCCTCCTATGCCATGAACTTGATCAATTATCTTCTTTCACTCTAGCACCATTTCTGTGCATTCAAATTTGTGTTTGTTATGTTATGCAACTTTTCAGTATCCGAGGTGTGCTAAAGTATTAGGCTGTGGCAATAGAGACAGGAAAGAGAGCCCAAGAAGGAGAGTAGACCGCCATTATGCTTTATTTGTATGAGATATCATTCTGCCCACTATGAAAATGTGCTTCATATGAATGAGTGTAAGTAAAAAAGACATTTAAGAAGAAATAAACTCTAGACTCCACAGCTTACTCTATGTGAATAAGAGACATGATTTTGTCACAACATGTAAATACATTGTCTAGGTTTGAGGTGAGGTAAACAGAACATTTGTGCTTAAAGACCTGACTTCAACTATGAATAGAATAATAGGCAACTATCTATGTTTGTCTGTGCATCAAAGTTCACACAATAACACATTTCAGCTCTCAATTAGGAAAGAAAACTTTCAGAAATTTTTATACTGGGAATAAAAACTGAAATTGGGTTTGTTTTATTTAAAAGTTTATCACTTCTTTATTTTCTTTGAAGGTGCCACAACAGACAAATTCCACAGATCTGAGATTTTGCCAGCATTATTTATTTACAGTGAGCTTTTAAGTTCAAGAAACATGACTGAGTTTTCAGTATTGGGTGATAAAACTCAATCTTTAAAGTAAATTAAAATTTGTGAAAATTATATCCACATTTATTTAGTTTGACAAGTTCTCAATACCCTGAAGCCTTTAAAAGATCATTGGTATAATCAACAAATATAATTTAATTTTTTTATAAATTATTTATTTTATTATTTTATGTGTATGTCTGTTTTGTCTAGATACATGTAAGTAAACCACATGACTAGAGTCTGTGTGGGTCAGAAGAAGGTATCAGATCTCCTGGAACTGGAGTTACAGAAAGATGTGTACCTGAGTCATCTGAAAGAACAACATGAGCTTTTAGGCACTGAGTCAACTCGTCAACTCTACAGCGCCAACAAATGGAATGTTATATATCATTTGGAAGACCTCTAGTACTAACTGAACAAAAATTTAAATTATTAAGAAATGATGTTGCAAAACCAAGCATGGATTAAAAATAATCTTTCAGCATCCAACAGAAAATAATTAATGTTAAGAGAACATACTCCAGAAGCTAAATGATGAAGTCTTGAGTTCACACTCAAAAGCTCTCAAGAAGCTAAAATGTTGAGTTTTGATGGGATATAGAAGAGTATATATGACTTTTCCTGAAGTCCATGAAAATGTATCTCATATCCCTGGAAGACTTGATTTTTTTGATATTGTTCAATTCATATAGCCTCTTTTAAAAGATTGAATACACAGACAGATATTAAATTTGAAAGTCTTCTATCTTGTATGGTAATCCAAATATTAAATAGATTCCAAAAAATAACTCTTTTCTAATCAAGTTGTTTTGCCTTCGCAACTTTTTTCAAAGTTGCTTAGTTTCAACTTACTACAACACATAAATGAGCGTGTATTTTTGGAGACCAATGAGTTTATTGGTCTTTCCTATAGATCACATGTAAAAGATTAATTACCAAAGAATGGGTGACTCTTGCTGGTTTTCATTTTAGAGATATGATGTATGTCTTCAGTTTTTCTAGGTAGGTAGAGGTGAACTAAAATTAAATGATTAAGTTTATTATGATACAAGAATTTTCTCAAACTCGTGCAGTATAATGTATTGGATACCTGCTATGGACTAGGCATAGCAGGTCAAATACCAGAACAGTGCTAATTCTAGTTATTTGTTTACTAATAATACTTACATTTTTGTTGACAATTGTTATGCAACTACAATTACTGAAAATATAAAATCTTTAATAGATTTAAGTAAATTATTTATAACAATTTAGCTTCTGGTATATTAATATATTTGAATTAATGCAAATAATATTTCCAGTTAAGTTTAATAGAGAAGGAAAGGTAAACTACTTTCACTACTTCTTGAAGACAATGTATTTTAGAGTCATTTAGCATTGAAAAGTGAATTAAGAACTAGAAATGCTTGTCTAGTTAACTTTTGTTGGTGCTTCACGGGGAAAATGTGAACTTCATTAGACCTTTAACCTATTATGACACAATAAAATTTGTTCTGGTGTGTTCAAGTATAAAACAAGAGCATGTGTAGAGATACCTTTTGTTTTTTATAGTGACTTCAAGTCAGAAAGAATGGAGCAACGCTTCTTTGCAATGTTTATCGTAACCTGCTAAGGTCATCAGAGAAGCATCTGCTAGGCTAAGAATAAGAGTGTGCTCTTAGACGATGAGGCAGTGAATACATCCGCACTGATCTTGTATATTAAAGGTATTTCACAAACAAATACATGTTGTAGTCTGTTGTTATTGGGGGCTGGTTCCTGGAAGAGAAACTTAGGATAGATGGAGACCCACACTTTAATAAATATTAGTCAATATATCGCTTGGGAAGAAATTCTTTCCCCTAGACTTCAATTGGAGGTCTGAGAACTCATTGGTTCCAATCTCAGCAGCTCGCCTGCTAAGATCAGAGCACTTCAAGTCTAGCAGATCCTGGATGTTTCCAGGAGGCTGCCCTGAGGCTGCTCATGACTTCCAGGTGAAAGCAGCAGCTGTATTGTTCTCTGAAGAACAAAGGCCAGGAATAACACTAGAAGAAAGCAGGGGCTGGTGGCCAGGAATGTCACAGGTTGAGCAAAGAGGCTGAAAAGCCTAGCTCAATGCTGGAGGGGGAAGGGACAAATTCCCCCTTAATTATTAATTTTTTTATTCGATATATTTTTTATTTACATTTCCAATGGTTTCCCCTTTTCTAGCCCCCCACTCCCCGAAAGTCCCGTAAGCCCCCTTCTCTTCCCCTGTCCTCCCACCCACCCCTTCCCACTTCCCTGTTCTGATTTTGCTCTATACTGCTTCACTGAGTCTGTCCAGAACAAGGGGCCACTCCTTCGTTCTTCTTGTACCTCATTTGATGTGTGGATTATGTTTTGGGTATTCCAGTTTTCTAGGTTAGTATCCACTTATTAGTGAGTGCATACCATGATTCATCTTTTGAGTCTGGGTTACCTCACTTAGTATGATGTTCTCCAGCTCCATCCATTTGCCTAAGAATTTCATGAATTCATTGTTTCTAATGGCTGAATAGTACTCCATTGTGTAGATATACCACATTTTTGCATCCACTCTTCTGTTGAGGGATACCTGGTTTCTTTCCAGCTTCTGGCAATTATAAATAGGGCTGCTATGAACATAGTAGAGCATGTATCCTTATTACATGCTGGGGAATCTTTTGGGTATATGCCCAGGAGTGGTCTAGCAGGATCTTCTGGAAGTGAGGTGCCCAGTTTTCGGAGGAACTGCCAGACTGATTTCCAGAGTGGTTGTACCAATGTCCTGTGAATGTGACCTGGCAGACTTCCATAGCCACCCATCCTCAAGCCCTGGAAGCCATTGAGCTGTATCTGGGAGAGACCTGTTTGAAACACAAAAGAAGAGATTAAAAGAAAAAAACCTGTTTGGGCTGTCTCTGGAAGGCCTAAGGTATTCAATTTGATTGCAAATTTTTGACTCAGGCATGAGGCCTGGCGTACAAATTAACTGCAAGAGCACAAAGGAACCTATCATCCCAAGTCAGTGAGAAGCGGCTTTGAGAATACCTTTGTGAAATAGTTATACTTACCAGCTGGTTTAGGGTCTGAATTTATCTCTCTAACCAACCTTTCTGGCAGCCACCGGGCTCTGTCTTCTTTTTGAGAAAAAATACAAACAGACCCCCTGCCCCAGATTAAAACAGGGTCTGGCCTGTTCCAGGTATTAGTTAAAGAGTCATGCCATTTAACCATGGCATAAGAATTAGAAGTAACTGGATGCCAGTGGCGATCCGCTGCAGACTGACCTTTAGCATCAGTTTGCAGGAAATTCAAAACGAATAAAACAAATGCAAGGTGTGCTTTGGGTGATTTGGAGGGGTATAATTTCCCCTTCTTTGTTTTAAAAATCCAATTGTTAAGAGTGCAATGTGCATGCTCAACAATTCCTTGACCCATTGGGTTATAAGGAATTCCAGTTTTATGTTTAATACCAAATTCTTTACAAAACGAAAAAAAGTTATTGTCAGTGTAGGCTGGCCCATTGTCTGCCTTTGTGCTCTGATCTCAGCAAATAAATAACAGTTTTGTGTGTGTGTATGTATGTGTGTGTGTGTGTGCATGCTAATATATGTAACATGTGCACATGTAGTAGATTTGGGTATGTGTGTTTGTATCACAATAAGTAATGATGATATATAAATGAATATCAACAAGATGAAATATTGTTGACTAAAATATATTTCAGATTTTTCTGAAATATTTTGAAATGTGTATTTACAAATTTTTACCTCCACAGGATGACCTGTGTTCATTCTGTCTTTGTTAAAAGGTAGGCAATTAAGCCCATGATTCCTGAAGCAAAAGATTTTATCTAATAAATGAGAGAATAATTTTTCCTTCCCACCTTCCCTCTGTCTTTCCGTCTCTGTCTCTGTCTCTCTCTCTCTCTTTCATGTCCTTTCATCCCTTCCAGTCCATCCCTACCTCCTTTTCTTTATTCGTTCTTTCCTTCCTTTTGTGTTTGGTACTGAGTCTCACACGGGCTAGGCAAGTGCTCCACCATTGAGTTTTATTCCCAGTCCAAGACAGAGCATTGAGGATATCTGGGCAGAAATAAGGGATATGTACAGAGGAGGTATTTTTCAAGGAAACAAGATATGATGTTAGGTGTAAAGCATGAGGAAAGCCTTATAAAAGCAGGAAGTAGCACAAGAAATAGACACCTAGCTTGTCAGCTTTCAGGCTGACCTGTGAGATCTTGTCTGCTGGACCTGGGATTTGAGGATCTTAGAGAATGGGGCAAACTACAGTTGAATACTGTGGCAAACATACTTTCGTTCTAGTGTACTTTAATACACAAATGTAAGAAAGAAAGCAATGATTCAAGGTGGGTTGTTCAAGTTTAAATAAAAAAAAAAGTCAGAAAAACATGTAAATAAATGCCAGTACGCACATATAACATATTAACAGGAAAGTCCTTTCCCAGAGCTTTTTCAGACCAATTTAAACACAACTGTCTGGCAAATACTATAGATTATACCTGAGAAAGCACAAAAGCAAGGCAGAAGGCCATATTCAGGTCCAGGATACACTGACCAGATTGGTATTCCAGCTATGTTCTGGTGTTCAACAAAAATAAACATGTCTTATAAATTGGTTGTAAATGTTTGTCACAGAAAGGATGAAATCCAGGGAACAAAATGAACCTGAGGTAAAAGGCCTTCTTATGTCTTTTCCTGGAGCCTGTCTCACAGTGTCTTAGTCAGGGTTTCTATTCCTGCACAAACATTATGACCAAGAAGCAAGTTGGGGAGGAAAGGGTTTATTGAGCTTACACTTCCACATTGCAGTTCATCACAAAAGGAAGTCAGGACTGGAACTCAAGCAGGTCAGGAAGCAGGAGCTGATGCAGAGGCCATGGAGGGATGTTTCTTACTGGCTTGCTTCCCCTGGCTTGCTCAGCCTGCTCTCTTATAGAACCCAAGAGCACCAGCCCAAAGTGGTACCACCCACCAGGGGCCCTCCCCACTTGATCACTAATTGAGAAAATGCCCCACAACTGGATCTCATGGAAGCACTTCTCCAACTGAAGCTCCTTTCTCTGTGATAATTCCAGCCTGTGTCAAGTTGACACAGAAAACTAGCCAGTACACACAGCTCACTACACATCATTCTTTTGACCGTATTCTGACACTAGCTGAGGGGTAAAAGCAAGAAAAACACTGAGAGCTGTGATTGAGAGAGGTGTGGGTGAGAACGTTAGTTGCCATGCTCAGAATCTACCCATGGCTAAGAGAACACTGTTGAAAAGCTAGTGTAATTTAGAGAAATACTAGTACATACAACCAATTGCACTAATTTTGATTCTGGGCTAAAGCATCAGTGTGTGTGTGTGTGTGTGTGTGTGTGTGTGTGTGTGTGTGTGTGTGCTCTTGTCTGTTTATGCTTAGACTTCACAAGACATATAGTTGCTGCCTCCCAACTATATTAGGAAGATGGAGGTAATTTGGGAGGTTAAGAGCTACAGGTAAATTTGGGGACAGAAAAGGAAATGTCTTCTCAGCCAGTGGTGAACACAAGGGGTTACTCCTTTTAATCAAGCTGAAGTCATCGTTCATGGGAATTTGTTCAGAAATGTATGTATGTGCTTTGCAGGCAATGGGATTCAGACTTGTCATTTGCAATAGACGACGATGAAATGTTTAAGAGCCAATCTTAAGCAATAATGATGGAAATATAGAAGAGCCAATCTTAAGCAATAACGATGGAAATATAGAAGAAGGAACAGCAAAATTATCAAGAATTGATTATTTAATACAAGTGTAATATTCAAATAAGAAGAAATCATAAACCTGTTTCTTGTGCTTTCATCCTCCTTGTCACGGCCCCTCCCTAGCTGCTACTGCTCTCGCCTTTCATTGCCACCAGAATGCATGGAGCTCCCACGTATGCTGATCTTGGCAAGATGTCTTCACCAAGGGTTTCAAATTTGGCTTAAGAAATCTTGATTTGAAAACAAAATCCAAGAATGGTTTGGAATTTCCCATCTCAGTCTCAGCCAGCAGGGAAACACTGAAGTGAACAACAGCTTGAAAATCAAGTATAAATGGATTGAGTACAACCTTACATTTACTGAGAAATGAAATACAGACAACACCCTGAGGACTGAGATCACAATGGAAGATGAGCTCAGAATCAGCTGACCTTTGATTCATTCTTCTTGCCTAATACTGATGGGCTAGTACTAAAATCAAGGCAGGATATAAGAGGAAACATATCAACTTGGGCTATGACATGGACTTTGACCTTCCTGTGCTCTAGATCCAGAGCTCTCTGGTATGTGGGTATCAGGGTTAGCTGGCTGGCTGTCAGATGAATTTTGAGACCTAGATGTCCCAAGTGACCTAGAGAAAATTTACAGTTGGCTATAAGATGGGTGATTTCATATTCATTCTCCTGTGAATGACTTCACAGAATTTGATAGCTCCATTTACCAGAATGTATACAAGAAACTGGAGGCTGCAGTCAGTGTTGCCTGGACAGCAGCAACTGTAATACTTGGAATCTTTGGAATAACAACTATCAGGGTGTTTGTCCTTGGTGTCTGCTTTTTGACCCAAGTAAATATCTATATCCTGCTAGCCTTGGAGAATTTTCAGACCCTAAAGTGTCATTGCTGTCAGCTCTGCTAGATGACTGCAACAGTAATTCAGGCAGTCAAAAGCTTGATCCAGGACTAGAACTCAAGCACAAATAAATATTATAAATCATTAATTTAAAACTATTTTACAGTATTACCTACTTTCAGAATTTAGTTTATCTTTTAATGTTGTTTATGAGGAATGCACGAATTGCAAAATATGTTATACTGATAGGCCAGTGATGACTTAGCTTTAAGGCATTACCATTTCAGAGGTACAGAAAAAAAAAGATTATTTTAGGTATGGAAGTGAGTCAGGGAGGAGTGTCTCTAGAGATGCCAGGCTGCAGATTCAATCCCTTTATATGTCTGAATCAAGTCCACAGACAAAATTGTGACTTCCTGGACATTAGTTCTTGGTGTTTCCGCCCTAATCGCTAAGACACAGGTGCACACCTATGTGAAAGGGACAGTTTTAGACAGATCTTCATGGTCTATTCATGTCCTAGCTCATCAGTTACCTGTTTCACATGAAAAGTAGTCATCTTGTATAGTGTTTTAGGTGGGGAGGATGGGTATGATAGGGGCAGCCATTTAGGGCTTAATTCTTCTTTGTGCTGTTGTAGTATGGCTTTTTTTTTCTTTCTTTTTCTATTTCTTTTCTTTCTTTCTTTTTGCCATGGTACCAGAGTATGGAATAGATTCTGGACCTTGAGCCCCTGAACTGAGCAGGTGGTTCCTATCACATCAAAACAACAGTGGGGGGGGGGGGTCTCAACTGTTTCCTCTATAGCCTCACCATGCTATTTTTCAGCAATTTAATGTATACATTGGGGAGTCTTAGTCTTCCATTTTGTGTAGAATTAGATCCTCCTCTATAAATGCTGCATTTATGATCACTTAAAAATAAAACTTGAATAAAATATTGAAACATCAAAAGAAGAAATTATAAAAGTTAACTTGATATTCCTTGTGCTGACAAAAAAGTAATATAGCAATTTATTTTGTTGAGATCCTATTTAAAAGCCTCAGGTAGTGAAATGGACAGTCTATAAAAGAGCTTTATTAGAGATATTATGTATTGGTCAGATACATTTTCTCATATTTGCATATCATCAGAATGTTGACTTCTCCAAGGGAATCTATGGGAACAAACCAGTGCTTCACTTTCTGAAGATCTACTGTGAGAGAATGGCCTCTAGACACATTCATTCAATCCAAATGCTCATGCTCTCAGGGTCTCTGACATTGGCAGTCAATCTCTGTCCTGGGAAGATCATCTTATTGGTTGGTTAAGGAAGACTGAAGTCTGCCACAGAACAGACACAGGTGGGATGTCTGGGCCAACACTGTTTTCTGATGCATTTGTTCTTCTGTTTGTTTGTTTGTTTTTTAATTAAAGTTACTTGTTTATTTCTATATATACAAACCTTAGCTCCCTTCTCTTCCCAGTATCTCCTCACGCAGGTTCCCCCCTCCCCCAGAGATTCTACCCTCTCCTTCTCCTTTGCAAAGGGGAGCCCCTCCCTGGGTTTTAGCCCTCCACACTGTCCCCTATTGTTTTTGTTCATTAAAGTTTACCGAGTGAAGCCTCAGAAGTCAGATGCTGTGGTGAAAGCCTGCTACCTCTGAGAGGCGGAGCAAGCACCCAGCTGACCTTTCTCCTCAACCAGAATCCCAGAAGGAAAGCAATCACCTTGTCCACGCTTATAAACTCTTATAAACTCTTATACACTCTTCCAAACTGAACGCACCTCCTTTCTCCTCCCTGTGCTCCTCTCTATCATCCTCCCGAGTTCCTCACACTCTGGTGGTTTCCTGTGTTCGCTCCTTGTCAACTGGTTACTTAATCAGCCTCTTGACCTATAGTTTACTTTATTCATTCTTGTTTACAAATAAACAGAAGGATCTTAGATTAAAAGTGTTTGCTAGGGCTGAGCTTCAACACAACTAGAAACAGGTCTTTCCAGTACACAGTCCTACAGTGTGATCAAATATCCTGCAACACACCTCCCTCTCCCTGGCTGCTCTTTTCCTCTTTACACCTGAGATAAGGTGTCAATTTTCACAGGAAATCTTTTGTCATCATTATTTGTTCCTGGCATGACTGAGACACATTTGTTTTATGGGCTGTAGTACAAGGTGACCATCACATCAAATTACAGAGAGCATTTACCTAGGTGTTTCCACATCTGGAGTACTGAAAGTGAAGACTGTCTGAATCAATTATAGCCAAAAGGTAGAGCATAGCTCTCATTCTCCACACATCCTGCCCCCGACATCTCATTTCCCCCTTCTCTTTTTCAATTTTCCCCGTGATATTTGTCCCTCTGAATATAAAACGTAATTGTTGATATCTGCACTTTCACTGTTATTTTGTACTTTTCCATGCAAGGACCCCATCAGCTTCTGTTTGGGAGCTACCCTCGCTCTTCCACAGAACAATGATTGATGTCCAATAGTTGCTTGATAAATGTTTGTGCTTTTTTAGTTAATCAAGTCATTAAAGGTTGTTTACCTGTTTGGGTGGTAAGATATTAACAGATGGAGCTGTAACCCTCCACAGATATTTCCTATATGTGTAAGAAACAACAAATGTCTGCACAGTGAAAACAAGAACATTGTGACTTGAAATATTTAAGAATCTGTGTGCATTTTTAACAAAAGAATAAATGTCCACTACAGAAGAAAATTTTCAAAGAAGAAAATTTCCCTACTCAGCTCACAGAATCCATTTGAATGTTGCAAATGCTTTCTACAGCATCTGAATAGCTTGCCCTGCTAGTTTATAAAATTGATTTAAGTATTTCTAACCAACTTTGCTGGTTTTACTTCAGGACTCTGAACCATCCTACCTATTATCTCCAGATCTATCCACTCCCTACCCCCCTCCAACATAATATCTTTATTATTTGGGAATCTTATAAAATGCACCCCAAGCACACTCAATTCTAACTCCCCCCAGGCAACTCTTTCTCCACTTACACCAAGACACATACCCCCCAAACCCCACCAAGTTCAACTTGTGTTGCCCGTATACTCACTGAAGCGTGGTCAAACTGCCAGTGACCAGCCTCTCAAAGAAAACAGTCATTCTCCACTCTCCCATGCCAGAAGCAATCCACTGCAAAGAGCTACAGTTCAGCGGTTTCAATCACAATTTTTAAGGACTCTCTTCAATAGCTTACTGTTTGAACTGTTTCTTTTTTTGGGCACAGGGAGTGGAGGTGTCACAGAAGCCTGCAATGTCTCTCATTCTCAGTTATAAATCTGCAGTCGTTGATCCCACCGCAAAAGAAGCTTCCTTGTCCATAGCAGCCTGGTTTCCAGCAGCAATGCAGATCACAGACATCCCCATGATCTTCAAAGGCAGCCTGGATCATGAACATCAAAGTGCTCTCTCTCTCTCTCTCTCTCTCTCTCTCTCTCTCTCTCTCTCTCTCTCTCTCTGTGTGTGTGTGTGTGTGTGTGTGTATGTGTGTCTCAGTACAGATTTAGTCTGTTGATATGTCCTGTAATGTTAAATAATGATCTTGATTGCCCTCAGAGAATATGTATACTAAGTAATGCTATGTTGCTCCTTAATTTAAAGCTATTGATTGAATAAAGATGCTGACAACCTGTACCTGGGCAGAAGAGAAGTAGATAAGGTTCCAGTTCCTAGGCTTCAGGTCTGGGGCAGGACTGTGAAGGGGAAGAGATGACAGTAGAGAGAAAAGGTGCTTTGGGGTAGGTGAGTCATGAAACCCTGACCATGAGGGCTCATAAATCGCAGTTAACAGTGGCCCAGGAATAACATGGCATATTATATATAACTCAGGGCTATTGACGGTGAAACACATACTAATACTATAGAAGGTAGATGTCTGCCCAGCTCTAGTGCTTTAAAGGCTTATTATAAATACAAAATTTGTGTGTCTTTTATCTGGGAACTGAATGATCAAAGGCGAAGTAGAAACCCCTGAATGAGATGAAATATTTATTACAAAAATAACCAAAGCTACTAGGGGTAGCATGGAGCAGTGAGCTCAGCATGGCCCCTGCCTGCGTCGAGGATCACGGATATGAACATTGCCCCCCTGGAACAGGATGGACTCCAGCATGGCTTCTAGCAGCAACACAGATCACTGGACATAACACTTCTTTATGCACCTCTTTGGGAAGACCATTTTTTCCACTTCAAAATGCACAACATGGGTGGGTGACAGTAAATTTCTAAGCTGGAGCTAGCCTTCATGGGCACCATAGAATTCCTTCTTTTCTCAAGAGCTTTCTGACCTGTGGATCGCTGGATTGACCGACCCCTCTTCCTCACTCATCTTAACAAAACCCCCGTGTTGTGTGTGTGTCCCATTAATGTCAGTACACCTCAGATTCTAGTTGCTCTGCTTACATTTCCAAGAGTTTTGCACAACAGCCTTAGAAGTTTCCAGGGCCTCTATTCCCTATGCTGGTGAATCTTACCACTTCTCTAAATATCCTGATAGTAGGAACAGAACTGATACTTCATGAGCTAAACATTAAGTTCACTTTTCCTTGAAAGTCTCATCCTCTTCGTTTGTTTCAGTGTTAGGAAATACCATCAAATATCCAGATATCTAAGCTTTACCTGGCTCACTGTCAGCCTTTCTTAAACCGTAAAACTCATCAAACCTATCAGATGGACAAATAAAATTTTCATATTCCTCCATCACTATTAATCAAAAATTAATGTGTACTAATCAGTATTCCATCATTATTACAAACTACATGGCATAATAAAGATTGGTGTTGTAGTTAGGGTCTTACTGTTGTGAAGAGACATCATGACCAAGGCAACTCTTATAAAGGACAGCATTTAACTGGGACTGACTTACAGGTTCAGAGGTTCAGCCCATTATCATCCAGGTAGGAGCATGGCTGAATCCAGGCAGACATGGGATTGGAAAAGTGAGAGTGCCACCTCTTGTTCTGAAGGCAGCAAGGAGAAGACTGGCTTTCAGACAGGTAGGAGGAGAGTTTTAAAGTGTACACTCAGTGGCACTCCAACAAGGTCATGCCTCCTCCAACAAGGTAACAGCTCCTAATAGTGTCACTCTTCGGGCCAAATATATCCAAACCATCACAGTTAGTTTGAGCTCATAGTTTTGAAGTTGCCAATTCATAACTGATTGGTTCCATCACTTTATGTCTATCACAAAGCAATACAGCATGGCTCAAACCAGAACAAAACTAATCACTGAATTACCAGGAGACAAAGGGAGGAAGTAAAGAGCTGTGGTTGCTGTAAGAACAGGTTCTTAATGATGTTAAAGCTTTCCACGAGACCTCAGCTCTTAAAGATCCACCACCCCAAACAGCACCTCACTGAGAACCTAGCGTTTCACATATGAATCTTTGTAATACAGGCAACATTCAAACTATAGAACCGCTATTTTATCTTTTAATCCTTAGGAGTTTCATTGGAACCGCCTGCTGTTTCCCTGGTCACTTTTAAGCTATTGACTGTCACTAAGTTTCTGAACATGCTCATCAGGAGGCTGATGACTTCAGCTGCCTGATTCTTACTCTGCTGACTCTTATTTTTCCTTTCCTACACTTATCCTTCTCATTGAAGTTGTGTTGGTAATTGTAAAAGATGGCTCAAATGATGCCATTTTCTTGCTTTCAACACCAAATTGTCTTCCTGTTGTACAATCTCCACAGCAAGAAATGTAATAAGCCACAACATGATGGCTGTTAAACTGTCATTTACTGAAAAGACAAATAATAAGTGTTAACAGAGATGTTATCTAAAATGGAAAGGCCATGTACACCCTCAAGAGAATATAAATTGGTACTTCCATTTCGGAAAGCAGTATACCTTTCAAAAAAAACATATAATTATTAATTTAATAGTCCCATTTTGGATACAAAACCAAGTGTATGCATGTATGTATTTATGTATGTATCTATGTATGTATCGTATGGCCTTTGAAATTCAAGATAATATATGTGGCTTTGTGTAACATGTAAACTGGAGTGCATTATGTTAAGGAAAATAGGCCAGACACTGAGAGACAAATATTTTATGATATTGTTATATTCAGAGGATAAAAAAATGACTTGAATCAGTCCAATTGAATATTTTTGGAATGTATATAATAATTTTGAACATCACACTGAACACTCTGAGTATGCATAGGTATCAATTACATGAATTGAATAAAAGTCTCTCTCAGTTTTACCTCTGTTGACTTTCTTTAGGTCAAGTCCCACCATTCTTTATCTAACCCCTATAATCTAGTCACTACAAGTTTTAAATATACCTGAAAGCTCTCTGCTGTGCCCTCCTCACACCTTCACCTTCACAACCTCGGTTCAGTTGGTACGTACCGGTGTGCAATTCTGATACCACATAGTTAAGACTTCTTGGGCTTTGGTTCCAGGCATTCAAGGGAAATATCAACAAGAAGCTGGTTACTCATACCATTGACTTCCTCACCCTTCACATCGGATCCAGGCAGCCATTCACAGTCTACGCCCCCAAGTCACATGATGCATTTACATTTACACAGTACATTAGACCCTTTCGTGGCATGTCTCTGTAGCAAACAGCAGGTTGTCTGAGAGAATAGTAGCAGTAAACATCATACTTCCTTTAGTCTCAAGTTCTCTGGACCTAAATTACTGGAATATGAAGGGCATAGCCTCTTTGTTGTTGCTGTTATTGTTGAAATATGGTGTGACAGAACAGAATTCTTTACTGGCTTCTCTGACACTTCTCTTTCTCATGGCATAAAAACAAACCCAGCCATTTGGGTTTTTCATTTTAAATTAAAGATATAAAATTTATATTATACTTAGGGAATTTTCTCATATCTGGCAATATCAGACTTTTTTTTTTTTTAGTGTGCTGTTTTGTCTTCCTAACTCATGGGGAATTTTAAAGGAATCCAAATGAGGATTCATCAGGAACAAATTGCCAGATGTTACTTTATTCTGAAAGCTCTCTGTTCACTGATGTGTGGGCTTGCTATTGGGGCAATTAATGCTTTTCCTTTCTGCCTTGAGTTAAATGTGTACTCTTTATGAGTCTTTAGTATATGTGCCTTTCTATCTAGCTGCTCAAAAATTTCTGGAGAAGGTCTACCAACTGTGTAGAGAAGCTGTATTTCTATCCCTGTGAGGACTGGATCAGTCCCCTTTAAGGCCATTGGATGAGGAAAAATTGTAGCTATAATTATAGTACTAAATATTTGAAATCCCGTAGTTGCATTATTAATCTTCCTCCTCCTCCTCCTTCTCTCTTCCTCCTTTGACAAAACTATGTCTTAAGATTCAAATTTTCACAGTTCATTGAAAGAAATAAATGGACAGATGTTCACACAGATAACTAAGAAAGCTTTAATTTCAGAAGAACAATCAGATACAATCTAAGTAGATCCACAATAGGTTAAAATTCAGGCCTTCGATAATTATTTTTCATATATAAAGCTAAAATTATTAAAGTCATAAGAAAACCTCTTCAGCTGGTTCCAATCCAAATTTTTGTCATTAGGGAAAAAACAAGGAATGTCAAGGAATCAAATTTCATAGTCAAATAGTTCTAGAAGTAAATCTCAAACCTAGTTTTTCTGAATTTAGCAATTAGATAAGAGAAAGAAATGTAACAACTTTTATCTTAATAATTCTTCAAGCTAAGTTGTTATTTTATAATGATAAACTGGCTACATTAGAAAGTAGACAAGAGTCTGGTTCTTTAACCCAGCAAGTCCTAAAAATAGTCAGAGTATATTTTAACTAATCAAAAAAAAAGTTCTGATACCTCTCTACATAGCTTTTTAGAGTACTTTCAAATGACCTTCTTATCTGTCTTTTGTTTTAGGCAAGAATTCACCTTGATGGCCAACTAGCCTCAAATAAAAACATTATACTGTACTGAGATTGCTTTGTACCAGGCATTATACTAAGCCATAGAACTACAAAAGATAATTACACAGACCCAGTTTCTCTTTCCATGGATCTTAAAGTAGGGAGAACAGACACAAAATAGCTACTCTAAATCTTCTCTGCTAAGCAGTGTAGTGATGAATACTGTGACTCACTCTTAGATCTGAAGACCTCAGACAGTTCAGGAAGCATCCAAAGAAAAATGGTTGTTTACTGGCAGTAATTCAAGCATAGGAAACAGTCAGAAGTGATCATCATTCATTCAAGAAGCAGAGAAAGCTTCAAGGCTGGGGTATTATAGTGAGGTGTGAAGAAACAATAGACAATGAGGCAGAGGCTGGGAGAAATCAGGTCACCCACAACTGTTTAAACTACCTTCAAGCAGGTCTGTGTCCTCCATTCAAAAGGCAAACTGACAAATATATCAGTAAATCTGTACAAATGAACATGTAACTGATAAACAGGTTCGAATGTGTATGGTTGATACCAAAAAATAAAAGTAAAGAGTAACTTTTGTTTAAGAACGTTGAATTCTTGAATTCTCTTATTCGTTTCTCCCATATTTGATTCCATACTTTCCCCTAGGGAGCTGAAGCACATGACCAAAAATGAGTTCTTCATAAAAACATTATTGAAGAAATATGTGAGCAAATATCAAATCCCAACATCTGTGAGCTGTGGGCGTTCAATATAATAGGGTCAGTGAAATGCACAGAACTGCTTCCCTGAAGCTTTATATAAGCCAAAAATGAAACAAGGGTTAGGTTTTTGTGGACTCTTCATGACAGGTATGCATGGCCAAAGGACAAGAACTTAAAAAATATAGAGAATTCAGAATTAAATAACTGGACTTTCAAAACAACTCAGTTGCCTAGACTGCGTTCTGATTTCAATAAGTCAACCACTTGTTTGGAAGCTGTAAGTCATTGTGTAATTCACTTGTAAATGACCATAGAGAAATAATACCTTAGGGCACCTTCAGTTTAAAAATTAGCATGAATACTGCTGGTCTCAGCTGGCTGCCCTTCCCTGGAGCAGGCATCAGAACTGTGTCTTCCCAGGTGCTTCTACACTACAAGTCAACTCCATTTGGTTGTTATCAGTGAGCCCTGTCTGTGACAGCAAGATTGTATGGTTGGAGAACTACAGTCATGGCTATGATGTCTTTATAGAACTGTACCCTAGAATCATGGCTTGTAAACCCTTGTTTTAATCCTTCTTAGTTGCCAACGTGTACATCAGAAAACATGAACAAAACTTTGCTTAGGGTCTCTGAATGGAGAGATACAACTTCACATATGGAAAGCTGAACTTCTAAAAACTTCTTTGTCTTCAGTACTCTTTCTTGGTGACTGCTATCACTATTAACCTAGTTTCTTAGAGCAATGGTTGTTAGTAGCTGTTTTGACTCCTTTTGTTCACAAATTATGTTCAAAGCATTTCAGATGCTCCTATAACAACCTCCTTCCTTGTACCTTCTCCTAAACCAAAAATGGCTGCAACAGCAGCATTGCTGACTGTCTACTTTTATTCTTGCCCTGTTGGTTAAGTTTTTAATATATATCACACATAGAGAAACTGTAATTTCTGTGAATGTACTTGATCTTCAATTCTTGTCTTGCTCAAGATACAGTTCAGGAAACCTCACCCTGAGCTGTGAAACATTACATTATCACTTCCCTTAACTGTTTGCATCTATTTCCGTGTCACTTGACAAATTCCTCTTTTTGATATTGGATGTGAGATATCAAAACTATTCCCCAAGTCAAAAGATAAGAAAATTCCCATTCCATGAATGGGCACGTTCATCTTTTTTCCATATCAAGAAAGTCACTAAGGCTTTTGCATATCAATTAAGTATTTGTTCAAATGCACATGCTACAATGAGTGTTCCAGTGATGGTTAACCAAGTCAGGTTAACTGTGGTGGACTTACCCCTCCCAAATGGTTAGAACAGACCCAAGCTATTTAAAATGAAAATAAAATAAATAATTAAAGGTAATGGTGCAGGGGTTAACTGCATTTTCCTGTCAAGGACACTGGAAATTAGATATGCGGCTGCAGGGCATGAACCCCTATACAGTAACAGTTGCAGATTCAAAGCTTTGGCTCCACAGTGTTTGATAGTTTCTATGGGAACAAAATAATTCTGTTCTGTTTATAAGCTTAAAATACATGCTGGCAAGGAATTGTTGCTGTAACAAACCACGTGTGGATGATTCAAAAGATGAAAGCCCAATAAACATTAATGATCAGAGAAGAATGTGGGTACGTAAATCAACAGCCACATTATTTAAAACAGGAAATGTAATTGACCTCATCCGGTTACAGTATAAAGAGGCACAAGGCACTCTTTAAGTCAGTTATGTATATACATTCACACGGGGCAGCATGCAGAGGGAGAATGATGCGCCTACAGCCTCACACAAAGGAGCTCTATCTTCTAGTAACACTTTTCATGACATCTAATTAGCAATTATGAAAACGGCTTAACAGTGAGAACAAGTAACTAAAGTAAAACCATCCTAATAAATTAGCACTGTCAGATCCACTTGTAAGTAAAGAAGGCTTTGGAAAGAATAAACCCCAGAGTTAAGAGACCAGGTAACAATTGAAATGCAACACCCCAGGGCTCTAGATCTTTCCTTAATTGCCTCAGATTGTTGAGGCTGAAAACCAAAAGCTTATTCTTTTAACAGGCCACTACAGAATTCCAAAAATAAAATAAGTTTTCTTGATTAAGGCACCAAGCTTAGAGATCTAAGTTGGATCCTGTAGCACTCGCCATGGAAGGGGTGTCTGTTTCCCTAAGTTACTACAATTTTTTTTTACAGTATTTTTTAAATTTTTTTCTATATTCTTTGTTTACATTCCAAATGCTTTCCCCTTTCCTGGTTCCCCCCTCCCCATCAGTCTCATAAGCCCTCTTCCCTCCGCCCATTTCCCAATCACCACCCCCTCCCATTTCTCTGTCCTGGTACTTCCCTCCAATGCTGGATCAAGTTTTTTCAGAACCAGGGCCCTCTCTTTCCCTCTTCTTGGGTATCATTTGATATGCTAATTGTGTCTTGAGAATTCAGAGCTTCTGGGCTAATGAATATCCACTTATCAGTGATTGCATTCCATGTGTATTCTTTTGTGATTGGGTTACCTCACGTAGGATGATATTTTCCAGTTCCAAACATTTGCCTAAGAATTTCATGAATTCATTGTTTTTAATTGCTGAATAGTATTCCATTGTGTAAACATATCACATTTTCTGTATCCATTCTTCCATTGAGAGGCATCTGGGTTCTTTCCAGCTTCTGGCTATTATAAATAAGGCTGCTATGAACGTAGTGGAGCATGTGTCCTTATTACATGCCGGGGAATCCTCTGGATATATGCCCAGAAGAAGTATAGCAAGGTCGTCTGGAAGTGTCATGTCCAGTTTTTTGAGGAACCGCCAGACTGATTTCCAAAGTGGTTGTATCATCTTGCAATTCCACCAGCAGTGGAAGAGTGTTCCTCTTTCTCCACATCCTCACCAACACCTGCTGTCTCCTGAGTTTTTAACCTTAGCCATTCTGACTAGTGTGAGGTGAAATCTCAGGGTTGTTTTGATTTGCATTTCCTTAATGCTTAATGATGTTGAACATTTCTTAAGGTGCTTCTCAGCCATACAAAGTTCTTCAGGTGAAAATTCTTTGTTTAGCTCTGTACCCGATTTTTTAATAGGGTTATTTAGTTCTCTGGGGTCTAACTTCTTGAGTTCTTTGTATATATTGGATATTAGCCCTCTGTCAGATTTAGGGTTGGATCAAAGACCTCCACATAAAACCTAACACACTGAAACTAATAGAAAAGAAACTGGGAAGACCCTTGAGGACATGGGCACAGGGGAAATGTTCCTGAACAGAACACCAATAGTTTACTCTCTAAGATCAAGAATTGACAAATGGGACTTCCTAAAGTTGCAAAGTTTCTGTAAGGCAGAGGACACTGTCAAAAGGACAAAACGGCGACCAACATATTGGGAAAGGATCCTTACAATTTTCTTAACTTTGCATTCTGCTCACAGTTTGGAGTACCACCAATATGGTATTGAAAATCTTTTACCAAACTCATTTATCGTTCTGTGAGAGTCTTGCCACTTTTTCTAAAATTTATCAGTATGCCAGAAATAAGATAGAGTTGAGTTGAAAAGATTTTCAGGTTTTTTTCTCCCAAAATTTGACTTTGCATAGGTACATTTTCTGTTTCATTTGGGTGAGATGGTGTTAATTTGCTCAGCTGCTGTTCATCAAATACTTTCCGTACGCAGCGAACAGCCTTTACTACAACCCAGCTTCACTCCTCTGTTGATGCTACTTGCCTCTTTATTTTAAGCAGCCTGGTAGATAATGGAGATTATCTGCTCTAGAGATTTACAGGTTGACATTCTGTTTCTTAGCCACACCAGATGAAGCTTACTTCTAAGAAATTTATTACTATAAATTTTAGATTGTGTATGTGTGTGTGAATATGTGTACGCATGTGCAGGTGCCCCTGGAAGCCAAAGGAGTTGGACTCCCAAAGCAGATACTATAGATGGCTGTGATCCTGATACTTGAACTTTTGTTCTCTAGAATAGCTGTAGGTGTTCTTAACCATTGAGCGATCTCTCACGTCTTCATTTTTCTTTGTTGTTTGCTAGTTTTTGAGACAGGGTCTTACTATGAAATCCTGACTGGCCTGGAACTCTCTGTGTGGAACAAGTGACACTCTGACTAGATTAACTTGCCTCTGCCTATAGAGTGCTCAGATTAAAGGTGTGCTCCAGGACACCACCTTGGCTTGTTACCCATACTATCGCCCAAGTTAGGGTGGCAGTGAAAATTTGGTGTCAAATTTGGAAAATGCTACCTTGTCTATAGAATGGAGAAAAAAATTTAAATTCAAGGGATCAATCTGCTTTCTTATTGTATCTATATCTTAGCAGCTCTTATCATTTCTACCGTCCTTTCTATTAGGATTACTAGGGTAGTCTTCTAAGTTCATATCCTTTTGTGAGTCTTGCACCTTGCCTGTTCCCGGGCAGGGATTCCTTTGTATACTTTATATTAAATTGGACTTCTTCTCTAATCTTCTTTGATGCTTGATTTCACTATACGTGAAAGTCAAATTTCTACAGCTGCCTACCAAAAATTCTTAAAATATTTTCCACAGTTATGTCTACCATCTTTTATAGTCTTACCCTCTTACTGGCAGTTCTCTGGATTCACTGTTTTCTTTCTCTTTCTAACTTGTTCCGGTTCAGCCACATCTACCTCCTAGCTGTTTTCCAAAATTGTCAAACACCTTTCTCATTCAGATGTTTGTTTTGCATTATCCTGAGGTGTTATTTCTAAAATTGCCACATAGCTGCCTCTCATTCCTTCAAAGACTTGATCTTTTCGTGTCTGTATAGCTTCCAGACATTTTTTTCTCCTTAAATCAATGTACCTGTGACAGACAACCTCCCATGTGGTCCCCATGATTTCTGTTCCTGTCATTTATAGTCCTGTACAATCTCTTCCTCCAAGTGTGGGAGTACTGTGAACCAGCTTAACACAGAAAAGGATTTAAGACTCTTCTATTACAGTATATCAGAGGGGACTATCCAGCCATCAGATTCAGTTCTGAAACTTCCCCATTGTTGACTTTGAAGAAGTTAGATGTCATAAATGATATAATACATATAAAAAGTAGCTCTGCTGACAATCTGAGGACACTGGACAAAGATTCTTCCAGTGTATGATCCAGATGAGATTGCAGCCTTGGTGATCATAGAAATTGCAACCTAAACAATTTGAACTAGAGAGTTCATGAGCCAACAACACTATGTATTTGAGATATAATATATATATATATATATATATATATATATAATTTAAGATTATCTATCTTTATATATATACATTTTAAATATATACATATATTAATCTTAAAGTTTGTGATTATTCATTATGCAGTGTACAAAAGCGATAGTGCATCTTTATGACTCAGATTAATCACAAACTCATTCACCTTGATATATACTTTCTCTATATGCTTCATAACCTTTTTTAATTGCTTATTTTATTTATTTACATTTCAAATGTTGTCCCCCTCCCTGGTCTCCCTTCATCCCTCCAATCCCCTATTCCATCCCCCCTTCTCTTTGCCGCTAAGAGGGTACTCCCCTCACCCACCCACCACTCCCACCTACTGCTCTGGCATCCTCCCTACACTGGGCTATCAAGCCTCCATAGGACTAAGGGCCTCCCCTCCCATTGATGCCAGATAAAGTAATCATCTGCTACATATGTAGCTGGAGCCATAATCCCATCCATTTGGTTGGTGGTTTAGGCCCTGGGAGCTCTTGGGAGCGAGGGTGATCCAGATACAGTTAGTTGTTGTTGTTCCTTCCTATAGGGTTGCAACCCCCTTCAGCTCCTTCAGTCCTTCCCCCAATTCTTCCATTGGGGTTCCTTGGCTCAGTCCGATGGCTCACTGTGAGTATCTGCATCTGTATTGGTCAGGTGCTGGCAGATCCTCTCAGAGGGCAGTAATGCCAGGCTCCTGGCAGCAAGCACTTCCTGGCATCAAGAATATTGTCTGCATTTGATGTCTGCTGAAAAGGGATGGATCACAAGATGGGGCGGTCACTAGGTAGCCTTTGCTTCAGTCTCTGCTCCATCTTTTTGTCCCTATTTCCTTTAGACATGAACAATTCTGTATTAAGAATACTAGGAGCCAAGCCTTTCTACTGGAGGTTTCTCTAAAGGCTTGGTCTCCCCTCTGTTGGGTTTTTCAGCTGATGTCATCCTGGTTGGATCCTGGAAACCTCTCGCTTCCCTGGCATGTGGGACTTTGAAGTGGTTTCTCTCCCTCACCGTTCCCCACCCCACACTGCAACATATTTCTATTCATTTTCTGACCCTCCAGATTTTTCTCCTGTCTCTTCCCATACCTAATACTGCCACCCCTTTTCCCTCCCCCTATTTTCTCCCTCCTAAATCTCTCCCTCTCCCGACCTCTCATGATTATTTTGTTGCCCCTTCTAAGTAGGTTTGAAGCATCCACACTTTGATCATCCTTCTTGTTAAGCTTCTTATGGGCTGTGAGTTGTACTGTGGGTATTCTGAGCTTTTGGGCTAATATCACTTTTTCTGTATCAACTTTTTTGTTGAGGGATATCAGGGTTATTTCCAGCTTTTGGCTATTATAAATAAGATTGCTATGAACATAGTGGAACATGCGTCTTTGTTATAAGTTGAAGCTTCTTTTAGGTATATACCCAGTGGTAGTATAGCTGGATCTTCAGGTAGAACTATTTCCAATTTTCTGGAAAATGCCCAGGTTGTCTTCCAAAGTGGTTTTACCAGTTTAAAGTCTCACCAGCAATGGAGAGGTGTTCCTCTTTCTTCACATCCTTGCCAACACCTGCTCTCACCTGAGTTTTTGATCTTAGCCATTCTGAATGGTGAGAGGTGGAAACTCAGGTTCATTTTGATTTGCGTTTCCCTGATGACTAAAGATGCTGAATATTTCTTTAGGTGCTTCTTGACCATTGCATATTCCATAGTTGAGAATTCTTTCTTTAGCTCTGGTATCCACTTTTTAAATAAGATTACTTGGTTCTCTCAAGCCTAGCTTCGTGAGTTCTTTGTATATTTTGGATATTAGCCCTCTATCTGATGTAGGGTTGGTAAAGATCTTTCCCAATTTGTCGGTTGCCATTTTGTTCTATGGACATTTTCCTTTGCTTACAGAAGTTTTTCAGTTTTGTTTGTTTGTTTGTTTTTGTTTTTGTTTTTCAGTTTTATGAGTTAACATTTGTCAATATTTGATCTTAGAGCCTGAGCCACTGGTGCTCTGTTCAGGAAAATTTCCCCTGTTCAGATGTGTTGGAAGTTCTTTCCTACATTCTCTTGTATTAGTTTCAGTGTGTCTGGTTTTATGTGGAGGTCCTTGATCCACTTGGACTTGAGCTTTGTACAGGGAGATAAGAATGGGTCCATTTGCATTCTTCTACATGATGACTGCCAGTCCCTTGAACCAGCACTATTTGTCAAAAATGCTGCCTTTTCCCCACTTGGCTTCTTTATCAAAGATCAAGTGAGCATAGTTGTATGGATTTATTTCTGGGTTTTCAATTCTATTCCAATAATCTTCCTGTCTGTATTTATCACTACTGATCTGTAGTAAAGCTTGAGGTCAGGAATGGCAATTCCCCCAGCAGCTCTCGTATTGTTAAGAACAGTTTTTACTATCCTGGGTTTTTTGTTGTTCCAGATGAACTTGAGAATTACACTTTCTTTCTCTGTGAAGAATAGATTTAGAATTTTGATGGAGAATTACAAGGAATCTGTAGATTGCTTTTGGTAAGATGGCCATTTTTACTGTGAATCCTGCCAATCCATGAGCATGAGAGATCTTTCCATCTTCTAGGTCTTCGAAATTTTTCTTCAGAGACTTAAGTTCTTTTTTTATATTCTACATTCTTTGTTTATATTCCAAATGATTTCCTCTTTCCCAGTTCCTCCCTCCCCATAAGTCCTTTAAGCTTCTTACAAATCTTTCAGTTGACTGGTTAGAATCACACCAAGAGAGTTTATATTATTTGTTACTTGGGAAGTGTATTGTTTCCCTAATTTCTTTCTCAGCCCATTTATCCTTTGTGTAGAGGAAGGCTACTGATTTATTTGAGTTAATTCTGTATCCAATCACTTTGCTGAAGTTGTTTATTTTGATTTTCTCAAAGAACCAGATCTCAAAAAATTATCTAGTTTTGTTGATTCTTTATATAGTTCTGTTTCGTTCTTCTTGGTTGATCTCAGCCCTGAGTTTATTTCCTTCTGTCTATTCCTCTTTGGTGTATTTGCTTCTTTTTTGTTCTAGTGCTTTCAGGTGTACTGTTAAGCTGCTAGCATATGCTCTCTGCAATTTCTTTATAAAGGCACTAAGTGTGATGAGTTTTCCTCTTAGCCCTGTTTTCATTGTGTCCTATACCTTTGGATATGTTTTGTCTTCATTATTCTTAAATTCTAAATAGTCTTTAATTTCTTTCATTATTTATTTCCTGACAAACTTATCATTGTGTAAAGAATTATTCAGCTTCCATGAGTATATGGGCTTTGTGTTGTTTTTTATTGAAGACCATCCTTAGTCTATGGTGGTCTAATAGAATACATGGGATTAGATCAATCTTCTTGTATCAGTTGAGGCTTGTTTTATGTCCAACTATAAGGTCAGTTTTGGAGAAGGTACCATGAGGTACTGAGAAGGGATATTCTATTGTTTTAGGGTGAAGTGCTCTGTGTATATCTGTTAAAACCATTTATTTCATAACTTCTGTTAGTTTCACTGTGTCTTTGTTTAGTTTCTGTTTCCATGATCTGTCAATTGGTGAGAATGGGGTGTTGAAGTCTCCACTATTATTGTGTGAGGTTCAATGTGTGATTGAGCTTTAGTAAAGTTTCTTTTATGAATGTGGGTGCTCTTTCCATTTGGGCCATAGATATTCCGAATTGAGATTTACTCTTGGTGAATTTTCCTTCGATGAATGTGAAGTGTCCTTCCCCATCTCACTTGATAACTTTGGACTGAAGGTCTAGTTTATTGGATGTTTGATAGCAACTCCCACTTGTTTCACCATTTACTTGGAAGACTTTGTTTTCAGCCTTTTATTCTGAAGAAGTGTCTGTCTTTTTTTATTGTAATGTGTTTCTTGTATGTAGTAAAATTCTGGATCCTGTTTGTGTATCTGTTAGCTTATGTCTTTTTATTAGGGAATTGAGTATTTTGATATTGAGAGATATTAAAGACAGAGGATTGTTAGTTCGTGTTATGTTTGTTGTTGTAGGTGGTATCATGTGTATGTGATCCTCTCCTTTTGGTTTTATTGTTGTGAGGTGGTTAATTTCTTATTTTTTTTCCTTTGGTGTAGATAGCATCCTTGTGTTGGAGTTTTTGTCCTAGAATCCTCTGTAGGGCTGAATTGGTAGATAGATATTGTTTACATTCAGTTTTGTTCTGGAATATTTTGGTTTCTCCATCTATCATGATTGAGTTTTTTTTTTTCAGGTATAGTAAACTTTGTTCTTTTAGAATCTGCATAACCTCTGTTCAGGCTCTTCTGGGGGTGTCAGAGCTTCTGTGGATCAAGCTGTCTCTGAGAGTAGGCTGTCTCTAGAGGGGGCTGAGAGTGGGCTAGAGGGGGCTGGGGCACCAGATCTTCTCCTGGGCTGGGTGCAGTTGCAAACCAGAAACACTTCATAACCTTTTAAAATACTATAACTTATTTGTTTATTTGATAGACTTTCCACATGTAATGTTATATTGGGAGACAAATTGAGAGTATAATTTTTTTATCTCCATGATTAGAAAAATGCCAGGTATATAGAAAACATCCAGTAGTTCTTTTTAAATGGTGTTATCTACCATTCTTTAAAACTTAATGTTAGAATTTAATTATTATCATTTTACACACACACACACACACAAATGCAAATACAAAGATTCCATATATCACCCTGTCAATGATTTTTATTTCACACAAATTCATGGGTTAAGCTTTTCCCTAGCAATCAACAGTCCAAGTCTGATGTAGATGAAACCCCAACTTCTGTTTAATACAAAACCCATGAAAGTATGCTTGGAATAAAGGATTCAGTAAAAGAACATCCATGCAGAAATTATTCTACAGCACAAATATGCAGAATCATCATTATAGACTGTTCAAATTAAGGCTAAGTAGATGCTTGTCTCTAGAGGATAATATAATTATATCTCTTCTAGAAGCCAGGGCTGTTAAACATGCAAGTTCATTTCTTCTCCAGGATTTTGTAATTGGTTGTTGACAAAAAAAAATGCACTAATTTTTTTATTGAAACAGCTGAAAAAGAGTACTTCTGTTTTCAGCCAGAGTAATTTTGAGTACCAGTGTATATTCTGGGTGGGCATCGTAGCCCACTTGTAACTGTAGCTTCAGAAGGCAGAGGACGATGGACCTCCAGAGAAAGCTGGCAAGTCATACTAGCTTTATCAGTGAGCTCCAGGTTCAACTGAGAAATCCTGATCAAAGAATAGGATGGAAGAGTAATACAAAATTATTCTTGGCATTAACCTCAGATATCATATGTGTTTCTGGGTATTTTGAAAAAAACTATGCATTCACATACATATATAACACATACAAAATTATGAAAAGGAAAGAATAATAATTCAGCTCATTTTCATTACTAAGGAAACTTAGATGTCACAGCAAAGATATTCATGTTCATATTAAATATTTTCATACTATGCTGTCTCTGTACTTCCTTTTTCTCCTAAAAGGCTAATTAGCTAGTATATCATTATATCCCATGCCTCATTTTTCTAAACCTGGAAAAGACCATTGTAAAGGAAGTTGCAGGAACATTATAGCAAAAACAAAATGGTGAGGTTCTTTGTATTCCCAGATTATTTGGTATTGAACTTTGTTGTTGAGTATATTATGGAACATAGCCAATGGAATAGTCAATGTGCTAGAAGTCATCAACAGGCCTCGACTTTTATATAGAAGCTTGTTTGTTAAGTGTGGATGAGAAACAACAACCTTCAAGAGTATGGCCATGTAGTGGTTTGAATTGTAATGTCCTGCATAGGCTCAGATGTTTGTATGCTTAGCTCCCAGTTGTTGGAGTTAGGGTAGGTTTATGAAGAACAGCCTAACTGGAGGACATATGTTACTAGGGGTGGTCAATGTTTCAGATCTTCCAACCATTCCCAGCTTGTTACCCCTGCTTCCTGCTGTGGTTTCAGATGTGTGGTCTTAGCCTGATTCTTCCATCACCATGTGTACTTATGACCATGCTTTCCCATCACAAATGTGATGAGCTTTTATCCCTCTTGAAAAAGTACAAATAATCCCTTTCTTTTGTTATGTTTTTTATCATAGCAATATAAAAGTAACTAATATAGGCAAAGACAATTGCTGTCCTACCACTCTCTGCCTGGTGGTTCTTAGTCCTTCTTAAAGGACTGCTGACATTCCTGACTCTAGTTTATGGACAGACACTCTGAGAAATTTGAGTTAGCTGTGTGAGCCAGTTTCCTCACATTGAGACCTAGAATTGCTGTGCTCTCTATAAGTTGTCTTCTGTGGAGCATCTTGAATAATTTCTTGAATTTTCTCTTAAAGCTTAATGTATGGTGTGTCATTGTTTGTTCAGTGTTTGAAACATTTGAACATTTGTTCAATGAATGAACAATGAATGAAATGAAACATGTAACATTTTCTTCTCTAGTTTGAATTACTCTTTCTCTACTGTAGAGCACCCTGAAAATTTAGGCATTTATATATATATGTTATCTGGATAACTGTGTGATCAAACATCCTGCAACAGCAGAAGGTCATAGTGCTCATGAAAAAAGCATGATAGGTAGTGTTCAAAACTGACATCAAATGTGTAAAAAACTTAACATGTGATACAAACTTGGTATTAAATACAACTCAGGCATTTAGCTGGAAATCCTGAGAAAAATTGTCTCATAATTTCTTCCCTAAAAATCAGCATATAGCAAAATATGGTTGACTGTATGAATTTTTATGAAGAACAAATTATACACAATATAAGAATATATCTGTTAGCTATAAACTGTTTCCAAACATTAGAAACCTGCATTCCTACTATATTAGCTTGGATTCTAAAGAAATAGAAATGACAGTATGGCTGGGCAAAGAATAGTAGATTGTTGGCTAGGATCTAGGAAAGGAAGGAAGTGGGAGAACAGCGATGGGAGAGGGCAGACATACTTTAGATTTGGAATTATGCAATGAGAAGAAATCGATAGTCCATTTGCAATATACATTTAATAGATTTCCCCCATGTCTATGAATGTTATTGCGATTTTTATTAACCTACTACCTTTGGTAGTATGACTATTTTAGCAATATTAATTTTACCAATTCATAAACATAGGATATCTTTGAATTTTTGAGTGGTTTCTGAAATTAATTGCTTTTTTTCATACCTTACAGCTTTTTGTTGTAAAAATATTTAGCATCTTAAGCTCAAACTGAATAATTTTCTTTTCCTCCTTTTTTTTTTTTTGGTTTTTTTTTTGTTTTGTTTTGTTTTGTTTTTTGTTTTGGAGCCATCAAAAACGGGAATTATTTTCCGATTTCATTTTTAGCAAACATGTTCATTGTTTATAAAGGGAAAAGCTGTGAATTCACTTCATTTGTGTCATGTTCACTTCAAAGGTCGTATCGCTTTATTTCTTTCCCTTAATTTATTGGTCAAGGTAAGATTTCACATCGTCTTCTATTAAATAGGTTGGTGATAGTGGATACTCTTATACTTCTACTGATTTGGATTAACTGTTTTAACTTTTTTGCTAATTCAGTATAACATTGCCTGTAGATCTCTCTCTCTCTCTCTCTCTCTCTCTCTGTCTCTCTCTCTCTCTCTCTGTCTCTCTCTCTCTCTCTGTCTCTCTCTCTCTCTCTGTCTCTCTCTCTCTCTCTGTATGTGTGTGTGTGTACATATATGAGTTTTGACAAATGTGCCCTAAGCTTATACTAGGAAAATAAAATCTCTTTGTCAATTAGTACTGGGAAAATTAGGTATTCACTTAAAAGACTGAACCTTGATCTTGACTTCAGAACCTATACAAAAGTCAATTTAAAATGGATCAAAAAAATCTTAAAATTTGAAACCACTCAAGGAACATAGAGAAAACTCTTCAGGCAATGAGTATAAATAAGACTCAAATGGCCATGTTATTAGCATCAAGCATACACAAATAGGATTGTATCAAATTTCAGATTTTCTATACACCTAATAGAATAAAATACAACATAAAATATAGTCTATTGATAGGAATAAAATATTTTTAAACCACTTACCCAATATTTGAGTAATATCCAGACCACATAACATACTCAAAAAAATGAAAACTAAGATATTACATTATTTCTTAAGTGAGCAGGTGGGCTGAACAAAGACCTGACATGAAGCCACACAAGTGGTCAACAAACACAGCTTAAAAACTTACCAGAATTAGCCCACAGGTGGACTCAAATAACAATGGCATTGAGGTCCCCTTTAACTGAAGTCAGATAGGCTACTGAGGAAGAAAACAACACACACATATTTTGAGGATTAGGAAAAAGAATCTCTGTAAATTGATGTTGGGAATGAAAATTAGTCTACTCATTATAGAATTCAATATGGAGGTTCCTCCAAATCTGAGAATATATCTTCCAAATGATTTAAGCCAGTTTTGGGTTATTCAAGTCAGGTTACTATGGAGGTACCTGAACACACACACACACACACACACACACACACACACACACACAGAGAGAGAGAGAGAGAGAGAGAGAGAGAGAGAGAGAGAGAGTGTTTATATTTTTCAGTCATAAAAAACAAACAGAACTAAATTATTTATATGAAAATCGGTGAAATTGAAAAATGTCATTTTCAGTGAAGTAAGCCAGTTTCACAATTTAAGAGTCATGAGTTGTGTCTGTAATTGTGATGTGCAATGGACTCATGCATTTGACCCCTTGGTCTCCTAGAGATAGTCTTGTTGAGAAAAGCTTCACAAATGGAGAAATTTTGGAGCCAGTGGGTTACCAGGGTCAGGCCTTGAAGCTTTATAACCCAACCCCACTTTCTGTTCACTTCCTTCTTGCTGTCTGTAGATGCAATAGGGCCAGCTACCTCCTGCCTTTGCACCTTGCTTTCCCACCATGAGGTATGGTAGCCCCTTGGATTTATAAGCCAAAGGGAGGTATTCCATTCCTTGAGTTCTTTACTGTCAAAAATTAATCACAGCAAGTAGAAAAATACCAGAATACACATTTTCTCTCATTCATGGGTCCAAGAAAAAAGCACATGGATATGGAAGTAAAAGAGTCTTTTAAGGTGTCATCATGAAGTGCCTTACTTTGAACAATTAAAACTATAAACCAAAACAAATGGAGTAAGCATTTGCCCTAATTCATGATAGAAATCTCTGTTAAGCAAATTCTTCTCAGAATTTCTTTTAAGAAAAGAATTCTCAGTTAATTAATTTAATAATAGAGATGAAATGATAAAACTGGAAGATGATTATTCTGAACTCCCCAAAGTAATAAACTCATATTAGAGCTTCCCGCTAACATTTAAGGAAAAACTGGAGCATATTAGAAGAAGAAGCAGACATTTGTGAAGCTCCTCTCTAGCTATCTTACAATCACACTCTGGACTCACAAGGAAAATTCTGGATAGGAAATGAAAGCATCAGACTTTCCTCATCTCTGTCCTGGGTTCTATCTTATTCTTATTACTGAAACAAGCATACAGTAAGTATCCACGGATGGGACAAAATGTGCCAGCAATAACAACACTAGAGCATGCTCTCAATACACGTCCATTTACTCCATCTAGCACTTAAGCTAATTGTCCATTTCTATCCCACAAGAAATGTAAGACAAGAACAGGAAGTTAAAGTTATTAAGAAGAAGCAACAAAATTCATATTGCCCAGTGCATTGTCTGGCATGTCCTGAGCACTGTGGAAATGCTCACTGACTGACATTAGCTAGACTTCAAAAACTCAGTAGCCAGAGGTCTAGCGGATACTGATTAACTTCCTCCCTACCCCCAAAATTACTTGGATGACCCTTAAAAAGAAAACAAAATTAGATTTTTTAGTGTTTTGCTGGATAGACTCTACTCAACAATTTTTTTCATGGCCAGGTGAGCAAAGAGAAATATTATATTTTGAATCTTCAAGTGATATAACTTTAGAAATAACTTCCAGAAATAAAAAATTTAGGAAAGCATTTTGAAAATTTTAAATGAGTTTAAAGAGGTAGAACTTAGTGTAGAAAGGTAGATAAATTGTGTCATCTCTAATTAATGGGAATATTATATATTTGCCTTGGTTGGTTTTGTGTCAACATGACACAAACTAGAGTCATCAGAGAGGAAGGAGGCTCAGTTGAGGAAATGCCTCCATGGGATCCAGATGTAAGGCATTTTCTCAATAGTGATAAATGGAGGTAAGCCCAGCCTCTGACCGTGGCGCTGTCTCAGGACTGGCTCCCTGAGGTTTTTTTTTTTTTTTAATATTTTTATTTTCTACATTCTTTGTTTACATTCCAAATGATTTCCCCTTTTCCAGATCCCCCTGCCCCATATGTCCCATAAACCTTCTTCTCTCCATCCATTCTCCAATCACCTCCCTCCTTTTTCTCTGTCCTTATATTCCCCTCCAATGCTATATTTGTTATGCGATTTGTGCCTTGGGTATTCACAGCTTCTGGGCTAATTAATATCCATTATCAGAGATTGAATTCCATGTGAATTCTTTTGTGATTGGGTTACCTCTCTTAGGATGATATTTTCCAGATCAAACCATTTGCCTAAAAACTTTGTGAATTCATTGTTTCTAATTGCTGAGTGGTATTCCATTGTGTAAATATACCACATTTTCTGTATCCATTCCTCCTTTGAGGGGCATCTAAGAAAGCAGGCTGAGCAAGCCCTGTGAAACAAGCCAGTAAGTAATACTCTGCTGTGGCTTCAGCATCAGTTTCTGGCCCAGGTTCCACCTTGTTTGAGTTCCTGTCTTGATTTCTTACAGTGATGAACTATGATCAATCCTTTCCTCCTTCAACTTGTTTTTTTGGTCCTGGTGTCTAGTCAAAGCAATAGAAACCCTAATTAAGGTAATATTGTCTTTTTCTTTCTTATTAAGAGGTAGGTGTGTGAGTGGGTAGGTATGTTTGTGTGTGTGTGTGTCTGTGTGTATGTGTGTGTGCATGTGTGCATATGTGTATGTGTATCTGTGTGTAACATTGTGTATGTGATATTATTCCTGTGTATATCTGTATGTATTTGTATATGTATGTATGTATGTATGTATGTATGTATGTTTATATCTGTATGTATGTATGTATGCATGCATGTATGTGTGAGTGCACATGAATGTAGAGTTGATTCACTGCTCCTAACACTTGAGTCCCAGGGCATGTACTCAGGCTGTCAGGCAAGTGCCTTTTGCACACTGAGACACTTCACTAGACCTGTTGCTCTATGTTGTTTAAATCTCACAAAACTTATTCTGCTTATATTTTAAAAATAGTCTTAGAGTCACACAGAAACTGGGTTGAAGAATTTTTCATTTTTCATAACCCTTCTGGTGCCTCTCACAGATAGCCTCTTCCATGTACACAATAGACATC
This sequence comes from Apodemus sylvaticus, assembly GCF_947179515.1. Taxonomy (NCBI): domain Eukaryota; kingdom Metazoa; phylum Chordata; class Mammalia; order Rodentia; family Muridae; genus Apodemus; species Apodemus sylvaticus. The sequence goes on along the minus strand of NC_067475.1, from coordinate 164,867,124 downwards.
TGTTTCAAATGCTGAATGTACGATGATACACCACAATGATGCCAAGCTTAGTGCACATTAGGACATACTCAGTGTTGTAAATGCAGTCTTGAACCACTGCACAGAGATTTGTACTCACCATTTAGGAGCAGACAGAATTGTCGCGGTTCCCTGAATGCCCACTTTGCTCTCCCCTCTCATCAGCCCTCCCAACTGCTTGAAACTATTGACAGATTAGTTACCTTGCAGTCTTTTCTAAAATATGAGTTATGTTATGCTATAGAACTGGGCTTTATCTTTACAATGTGCATTCAAGGTTCCTACATTCTTTCTATGCCTTGAATCTCCTTTCTCTACCACTGTCTAGATGTGCCGTGGTTTTCTTATCAATTCACTTACTAGAAGACATATTGTTTGCTTGCAAGTTCTGGCTACTGTGAATGAAGAAACTTCTATATATATCTCTGTGCAAGTCTTTGTACAGACATAAGCCTCTAAGTACTCCAGGGAAATACCACAGGGTCCAGTTGATAGTTCATTCTGTAAGTTTAGTTGTCTGTGAGAATTTTGAACGTTCCTCCCACACTGCCGCACCCTTCTGAAGGAAGAAATGAGACTTGTTGCTTCATAGCTTAGCCCCCAGGGCTTTCACCATCTGGGACTCTGGCATCAGAGATGGGTAGTGACAGCTCCTCTTCTCTACATTCATATCAATTGGCTTTATAAGCAGCACCGTTTTATATACTTACTTGATGTGTATCTTGGTGAAGTATTCTTTTTAAAAGATATGATTGTCCACCTGCCAAGAATAGCTCTCAGTGGCTGCTTTTGCCACAGATTGCCCCATGTCCCACCATTTGTAGCCAAGGAGAGGAATGCCTTGTCAAACTTCCAGGAACTCAGAGCCAAAACCCATGGTAGGGCAAGGATGCAAAGCCTGAAACATATATCCAAGTAAGGAGAATATTAAGTTGGTAATATTAAAAATGTTAGGATTAATGATAAAACAACCACAGACTGATGGTAAAGAATCAAAGCCCAATAACAGAAAAGAAGCATTCAAGGTGCCAAATGCTTAGCTCTAAAAATGTTAGACTATAGTTTCATTTTGCTTGTTACTATTGCTTTTCTGATACACCTTTAACCACATAGAAATACACTCAACCAGTGATATAACCCTTTTTTCTCAGTTTTGAACTTAAACTCTGAATTTAATAGAATTTTTCATCTAGTAAAAAAATTAATGAGTTTATGCTCCATCCTCTTCTATATATTCAAAGACACCGTAGAATTTCTAAAATTAACTTAACTGCCCAGCTTGGCTGCCCCATGCACTCAGTTTGATCTGACAACCCATCTACCCCATATATGCAGTTACCATCAGTTCTCATAGTTCATTCTAGGTAATCCAGATGCTCATTTTTTCTGGAAAGTAACTGACCCAGTTCTAGGTAGGGTGACATACCTATGATTGGAATGCAATTGGAAGGCAAGAGTATCATGACTCTGAGGCTTCAGCCTGGCTTATATAACAAGATCCTGTCTCAAGAGACAAAAGAGAAAAGACTTTCAATTGTGTCCCTTCAAATTATTTGCTTTCTGTATGACATGCCCTTGATTTTTCTACTCAAAACTCCTGATATCCTTCTTTCTTTCTGTGAACTACTTGGTTTTACTGGGAGCATTTTAGTGACTTTTCTCATTGATGTGGCCAATATCTGAATAGAAGCAATGTAAAGAATAGAAAGGGTTCCCCAGAGCTGGGTTTACCCAGTCCATTGTGTGAGGGGGCAGGGGGCAGTGCCACCTCTGCTTGGTGGCAGGGTGCTATTTGCTTATCTGGGCAAATCAGAAAGCGAAAAAAGGACTAATGTTAGTGCTCCATTTATGGTCTTTCTTTTCATTGTTACTGCTCGTTCTGTGACCCTGACCATGGAGGGTTCTGCTCATAGTCAGGGTGACTCATTCCCTCATAATTAATCATCCTTGAAACTATCTTCACAGATACACAACAGGTGCGATTCGATACTTCCTTATAAATCTCTTAGTCCAATCAAGTTGACAATCAAAATGTACAGTCATCAGTCCTCTTCTATTCAACCTAACACCCAAAATATGTCAGCATCACTTTTAAAACATAATATTCGACCTCTTGTTCTCAAAGGCAAACAATCATCTCACAGTGTGAAGTGTATTTTGTTCATTTCCAAGAGTGCTCTAAGTTTCAATGGACACAAGTCTAAGTTGATTCAAAGTCTTTTCTAAGACTGAAAGTAATACCTGAACTGTGAATCTCACTAACAATCAAAAACAAGCTATATACTTCCAGTTTGCTATGGCACAGGCAAAACACCCTGACTCCTACAATGGGGTATAAGGGCATACCAAAGAATGATTGGGCCAGAGTGAGACTAAAGATCAGCAAAGAAAACGTGACACCTTGATGCTCTGTGTCAGTCATCCAGAGGCATTACAGGCCCGTATTCTAACTGGTTTGGGGAATCTTGCACCTCAAGCTCCATTGCCTGTAACCCACACGCCTCTCTCTGAAGCTGCTCCACCCTTGCAATCCATGGGCAAATGACCCCACATTTCTGAACTCTGCAAAATGTTCAGGTCTTCATTAAAACTTAAACTTCTCCTCAGTATAGTCCACTCATGACGTTCATGCAGGAAGCATGATGCTTCCATATATTACTTGGCTTCAGTAGTTTTCTAAAACTCGATATAAAGCTTCTTACTCCAACAGTCTTCATATTTGCAAAAACAACCCCTTATGCTGGCGATGCTAAGTTCCATTATCAAGATGGAACTTAAAATGTAATATATCCCCAAAGATCATATCTGTGTGGTCTTTGTAAATCTTTCCTAGGGAACACACAGAAAACATTTATTGGTGGTCATTTTCCAGCAGGATATATAGGAGGCTTTGTCTTTTCAGCTTCCTTGTGTTAAATAAATATTGTATAGTAATTTTTCAATTGTATACTTGAAGAGTCTTCATTTAGAATTGTCTATTTTTTAAATTTTGTTAATTGAAAATACTTGTCTCTCACACAATACATCCCAACAACAGTCCCTCTCCCTCTGCTCTTCCCAGCTTCCTCCTACTTCTCCTCTTCCCCATATTTAATCTCCATTCATTTCCCTCCAGAAAGAAGCAGACAGAACAAGATACAATACAACGTTAAAAGCCTCATCATGAAGATGGAAAAGGCAACCCAGGGGGAGGAAGAGTCCCAAGAATAGGCAGGAGTGAGCAACATCCCCACTCCAACTGTTAGGAATCCCATTAAAACACCAAGCTAACACCATAAATTAAGAACTTGGTATATACCTTCCTTCTCATTTCTGTCCTTGTGAAAGTGTGTGAGCATTGCTTAGTTGATTCTGTGGGCCCTGTTCACCTAATGTCCTTCATGCCCTTGGACTCTTATAATCACTCCTTCTCTTCGTGAGTTACTCCTTTTCCCACCTGGTTGGGAACAGGCTGGGGTCTCTGCATCTGCTCCATCTACCGCCATAGGAAGCTCCCCTAATGATGATTGGAAAAGTCACAAATCTGAATATAGCAAAATATCATTAGGACTATTTAATTATTTTTCAGTCACATTTGGTTCTACCTTAGGTCTCTGGGGTACCCAGTCTCTGGTTCCTAGCCATTCAGACAGCATGGCCACAAGATAACCCACTCATTGATTGGCCACCCTACAAATTGTGTGCCACCATCATCCCAGTACATCTTGCAAGCAGGACAGATTGCAGGTTAAATTTTTGTGTCTGCCTTGGTGTCCAAGTTTCTCTCTCAATTGCATGCAGAGGCCCTTCCCACACCAAAGGCATTACAATGCTCAGTGCAGTGACTAGCTCAGTCTCTCTAAGTTCAATACGTGGACATTGTCCTTACCAAAGGAGCACCACTATCAGTTTTAAAAGAATGACATTCTTTCCTAGCAGCAGTACAGATTGTTTGGTGAGTCCACAGGACTCCACCACTGGAAACATTGCCTGACTACTAAAGATGGCTAGTTCAGACTCCATATCCTCTTATTACAAAAGGCCCTCAGAAGGATCACCTCATAGATTCCAGGAAGATTCCACTGCAGTAGATTGCAAAAGTTCCCTCCAATTATAGCCACAGATATACCCAATGTTGTTGCTCACTAATATTTCTTCAGCATTTCTTAATCTACTCGAGTTGATACATCATATTAACCATTACATGATACAGCACATATTCAATAAAAAAAGGCCTACCTTTCTTTAAAAATAAAATCTACTTCCAGATAGTGTTATCTTGATCAGATCTGGTTTAGTGTGAAGCAAGGCCAGTAGCTGTTGCATATTTGGAGTTCTGGAAAAATAGTTCTTTCTGGCTCCTTCACTTGGTTTTGGTTTGTGATTACAGCAAATGTGAGTAACAATGTAATATCAGGAAGGTGAAAGCAATGTTACGGATGATGGAATGGAAAGATAGCAGGACACGAGACAGAAGAACAGACTCTAGCTGCCTGCTCTTGAACTCTTAGCTTTGCTTATGTCTTATTGATTTTTTCTTAATCTAAATCAAAGGCAACTTTGTCTAATGTACAGAGAAGATAACATCTTACAGGGCAGTTTCAAATATGAGTATTATTATTAAATCTTTATGACTTAATGGCTGGAAGTATTCTAGGGTAGTCAGATTGTTCTTAATATAATTTTTAAGGTTATCTTACATAAAAAACAAAAGTTTTTATAAAAATTTTATGATTTTAATATTTATTCCTTTATATGTATTATACTTAAAATATACAACAGATATATGCTACTCAGGCAGAAATATAAAATGTATTTATATACTATCCAAAACTTCTTATTATCTGACGTATGCTGCCTAGTTAGTGGTGCAGTGTTTGAGAGATCTCTGGGATCCAGATTAATTGAGACCGCTGGTCCTCCTACAGGGGCACCCACCTCAGCTTCTTCCAGTTTATGCCTAATTCAGCCACGGGGGTCAGCAGCTTCTGTCCATTGAGTGGACACAGATATCTGCATCTGATTCTTACAGCTTCTTTTTGGGCCTTCTTGAGGACAGTCATGATAGGCCTTTTATGTGAGCATTCCCTAGCCTCAGTAATAGTGGAAGGCCTTCAGGCTGCCCCTTGAACTAGATCCCTCTTTAGGCCTTCTTTTCCTCAGGCTCCTCTCCCTCTCCATCCATGCTGTTCTTTCAGACAGGAACACTTATGGGTTGAAGTTTTGACTGTGGGACGGCAACCCACCCTCCCTTGAGGCCCTGACTCTCTGCTGGAAGTGAGCTCTTCAAGTTCCCTCTCCCCACTGCAGGGCATTTCATCTAAGGTCCCTCCTTTTGATTCCTGAAAGTCTCTCACCTCCCAGGTCTCTTGTACTTTCTGGAGCCCCCCCTCCCCAACTCCTATTCTGGGTTTTAAGCCTTTCCATTTAAAATTGAGAATTGCTCTTTCTAAGTTGAAGAACTTTGTTTGGATTTTGATGGGGACTGCATTGAATCTATAGATTACCTTTGGTAGGATGACCAATATTACCATGTTAATTCTGCCAATCCATGAACATAGGAGATCTCTCCATTTTCTGAGATCTTCAATTTCTTTCTTAAGATTCTTGAAGTTCTTGTCATCCATATCTTTCACTTGTTTGTTTAGAATTACCCCAAGATGTTTTATATTATTTATGACTCTTATGAAGGGAGTTGTTTCCCTAATTTCTTTCTTAGTCTGTTTATCATTTGCATAAACAAAGGCTACTGGTTTGAGTTAATTTTATATTCAGCCACACTGTTGAAACTGTTTGTCAGCTGTAGAAGTTCTCTGGTAGAGTTTTTGGGGTCACTTATATATATTATTATATCATCTGCAAATAGTAATACCTTTATTTTTTCTTTGCAAAATTATATCCCCTTAATCTCTTTTTGTTGTCTTATTGTTCTAGCTTGCACTTCAAGTACTAAATTGAGTAGATATGGGGAGATATGCAGTAAATCCATGTGGCCCTGGGCTTTTTTTTTTTCTTTTTTCGTTGGGATGTTAATCCCATGCATCATATCAGATCACCATGTTCTAAAGCTGGTCTTCAATAACAGCAAAACCAGAAGAACTGAACAACTCTACTCAATGGTAACTTGGTCAGGGAAGAAATAAAAAAGAAATTAAAGACTTAAAGGAATTTAATGAAAATGTTGACACATCATACCCAAACTTATGCTGCACAATGAAAGCAGTGCTAAGAGGAAATTTTATAGCACTAAGTACCTGGTAAAGAAACTGGAGAGATCTTATACTAGTAACTTAACAACACACCTGAGAGCTCTAGAATAAAAAGAAACAAACACAACCAAGAGGAGTAGATGGCAGGAAATAGTTAAAATCGGGGCAGAAATCAACCAAACAGAAACAAAGAAAACAATACAAAGAATCAATAAAGTCAGAAGCTGGTTCTTTGAGAGAATCAACAAAATACATAAATACCTAGCCAAACTAACACTAACTAAAGGGGACAGAGGCAGTTACCAAATTAACAAAATCAGAAACAAAAAGGAAGATATAACAACAGAAATGGAGAAAATGCAAAAAATAATCAGATCCTACTACAAAAGCCTATACTCAACAAAACAGGAAAATGTAGATTAAATGGATGATTTTCTAGACAGATACCATATACCAAATTTAAATCAAGAGCAGGTAAACTATCTAAACAGGCTCATATCCCATAAAGAAACAGATAGACTTCTAAGGGATGATAATAAAAGATAATCAGCCAAACCTGGTAGTGGCCGCACTTGTCTATAATTGTGAAGGAGAGGCAAGCAGACATCGGGGAGTTCAAGACCAGCTTGGTCTATACAGTATGTTGCAGGACAGCAAAGATATAGAGTGAAATCCTATTCTGAAAACCCCAAAATAACCTCCACTTTGGAATTGGACAATACAAACAGTAAAAGATTCCAAGAAAAGACAAGACATAGATCCACTCATTTGCACACTATATACTATATACTACATCTACTACATCTACTACATCTACTACATCTACTACATCTACTATCTATACTATATATACTATATTACTGTATACTATATATACTGTATACTATATACTGTATACTATATATACACTATACTATATACACTATACACTATACACTATACACTATATACTATATACTATATACTATATGCTATATGCTATATGCTATATACTATATACTATATACTATATACTATAAACTATATACTATATACTATACACTATGTACTATGTACTATGCACTATGCACTATATACTATATGATATATAATATATGTAATATATAATAAATATATAATATATACTATATTATATAATATGTTATATGTTATGTAACATATGATATTATATATATTATAAATTACATATAATTAAAAAACAGTAAGATAAAATGTAGAGACCATATCCAGTGGATAGGCCTGGCTCCTGGTTGAGGGGTGGGGCCACCTACCCATCTTAAAAATTTTAACCCAAAATGGTTTATATCTAAAGAAAATGCAAGGACAAAGAGTGAAGCAGCAACTGAAGGAAAGGCCACGCAAAGAACACCCCACCTAGGGATACATCCCATCTACAGACACCAAACCCAGACACTATTGTTGATGCCAAGAAGCACTTGCTGACAGGAGCCTGATAGAGCTACCTCCTGAAAGGCTCTACCAGAACCTGACCAATACAGATGTGGATGCTTGGAGCCATCCATTGGACTGGGCACAGGGTCCCCAATGGAGGAGTTAGGGAAGGACTGAACAATGGGATTACAACCACATAGGACAAATAACCCACAAATAACTGTACCACTCAGAGCTCCTAGGGACTAAACCACCAACCAATGATTATACATGGAGGGACCCAAGGTTCAAGCTATCTATGAAGAAGAGAATGACCTATTCTGGCATCAATAGGAGGGGAGGCCATTGGTCCTGTGAAGGCTCAATGCTCCAGTATAGGGAGATGCTAGGGAGGTGATGTAGGAGTGGGTAGGTGGGTGGGGGATCACCCTCATAAAGGCAGGGGAAGTGGGGATGAGATATGGGATTTTGGAGGGGAAACTAGGAACAGAGACAACATTTGATATGTAAATAAATAAAATAACCAATAAAAAATAAAAGGAAGAAAGGAAGGAAGGAAGGAAGGAAGGAAGGAAGGAAGGAAGGAAGGAAGGAAGGAAGGAAGGAAGGAAGGAAGGAAGGAAGGAACACTGCCTCTGACATGATACTGTGAGACAAGAAACCTCTCCAGGTGCCACTGATTTCATTTTCGGTTGGCTATCTACTGCTGGGCCTGCTGAAAATTAGTGAGACTCCTTTGGAGAAAATAAACCTTTCATTTACAAGAGGTTATCAACTGGAGATTGGTTTTGGGTTAAGGATGAGGACATGGGTCCATTTTTCCTTCCAGCTCCAGAACCCCATCTCGTGCAGACCATGCAGTCCGTGTGCATGCTGCCTCATCTCTGGGTGTTCAGACCTGTGTGGATCAAGTTGGTTTAAAGGGCTTTGTTTTCTTGGAGGCCTCCCTTCCCTATGATCTTAAACTCTTTTTGCCTTATCTTCCCCATCCCTTGAGGCAATGGATTTGATTAAGACATCCCATTTAGAGCTAAGTGTTCTAAGGCCTGCCCCCCTCCCGCCCCCAACTCCCTGCTCTCTCCATAATGTCTGTCTGAGGGCCTCTAAATGTGTTTCCATCTGATTTGTAGGAAGCTTCTCATATGATGGCTTTACCAGGCACTGATCTAAGAGCAAGATATTATTAACAGTCAATTTATGCTGTTTTTGAAGAATAGCATTTCGTTTTACTTTGATCTCTGAGCTATCTACTCTCAAGTTCTTGGTTACCCAAGACGTATCAGGTCCCACTTCATTGAAAGAGCCATAAGTCAAATCAGATATTGAATAGTTGGTCCTACAAGTTTGAGCCACTACTGCTCGAGAAATCTTGTAGGCATGTCACCACTGTAGATCAAAAGGTTTGTGCCTGGGGTGGTGTTTATATTTCTCCTTTAGTACTGTGAAGAAAACATTCCTGTACCTAAGATGCTAACTTGTAGTTGTGCAGACTCAATGTATGCAACAGTTCTAGTTCTCTGTGTTCCATGAATTGTGTGGCTGTTATCCTCAGCAATAGGACCCTCAGTTTGTAGAGAACAACCTATAGCCTTGGCAATAGTAGGATTCTTTGGGGGATTCCCTAACTTTTGGCCATAAGCTCAAATAGTTGTAACCTGATCTATGTACTGGAAGCCTCATGTTGTGGGAAGAGATGGCTAGTTGGCGGTCTGACATCCCCATTACTTGGTTATTTGCTTTAGATTGCCTTCATACAAATTATGTATACATATACATACATACATACATACATATTATGTGTGTGAATGTAATATATGTAAATGCTACATTTGCATATATGTAAATATGTGTATATATATGTATATGTGTATATATATATGGTTCATCTATACTAGGTTTCTTTTTTTATTTTGTTATTAGATATATTCTTCATTTACATTTCAAATGATTTCCCATTTTCCTGCTTTCCCTCTCCCCAAAAGTCCCATAAGCCCTCTCCCATCCCCCTGTTCCCCAATCAACCCCTTCCAACTTCTCTGTCCTGGTATTCCCCTACACTGCTGCATCAAGCCTTTCCAGGACCAGGGCCCTCTCCTTCCTTCTTCTTGGGAATCATTTGATATGTGAATTGAGTCTTTGGTATTCCAAGCTTCTGAACTAATATCCACTTATCAGTGAGTGCATACCATGTGTGTTCTTTTGTGATTGGGTTACCTCACTTAGGATGATATTTTCCAATTCCATATATTTGCTTAAGAATTTCATGAACCCTTGTTTTTAATTGTTGAGTAGTATTCCATAATGTAAATATACCACATATTCTGTATCCATTCCCCCATTGAGGGACATCTGGGTTTTTTCCAGCTTCTGGCTATTATAAATAGGGATGTTATATTCATAACATAGTGCAGCATGTGTCATTACATGCTGGGGAATCCTCTGGGTATATGCCCAGGAGTGGTATAGCAGGATCCTCCGGTAGTATCATGCCCAGTTTTCTGACGAACTGCCAGATTTAGCAATCCCACCAGCAGTGAAGGAGTGTTCCTCTTTCTCCACATACTCATCAATACCTGCTGTCTCCTGAGTTTTTGATCTTAGCCATTCTGAATACTGTGAAGTGAAATCTCAGAGTTGTTTTGATTTGCATTTCCCTGATGACTAAGTATATTGAACATTTCTTTAGGTGTTTCTCAGCCATTTGATATTCTTCAGGTGAAAATTCTTTGTTTAGCTCTGTACACCATTATAAAATAGGGTTATTTGCCTTCCTGGAGTCTAACCTCTTGAGTTCTTTGTATATATTAGATATTAGCGCTCTGTCGGATGTAGGGTTGGTAAAGATCTTTTCCCAATTTGTTGGTTGCCATTTTGTCCTATTGACAGTGTCCTTTGCCTTACAGAAACTTTGTAATTTTATGAGGTCACATTTGTCAATTCTTGATCTTATAGCATAAGCTATTGGTTTTCTGCTCAGGAAATTTTCCCCTGTACAGAAGTGCTCAAGGCTCTTCCACAGTTTCTTTTCTATTAGTTTCAGTGTGTCTGGTTTTATGTGGAGGTCCTTGATCCAGTGGACTTGAGCTTAGTACAAGAAAATAAGAATGGATCGATTTGCATTCTTCTGCATCCTAGCTGCCAGTTGAACCAGCACCATTTGTTGGAAAGGCTATCTTTTGTCCACTGGATGATTTTATCTCCTTTGTCGAAGATCAAGTGACCACAAATGTGTGGGTTTATTTCTGGGTCTTCAATTCTATATCATTGATCTACTTGCCTGTCACTGCACCTGTACCATGCAGTTTTTAACACTATTGCTCTGTAGTACTGCTTGAGGTCCAGGATACAGATTCCCCCAGAAGTACTTTTACTGTTGAGAATAGTTTTCACTATCTGGGTTTTTTGTTATTTCAGATGAATTTGAAAATTTCTCTTTCTAACTCTATGAAGAATTGAGTTGAGATTTTGATGGGGATGGTATTGAATCTGTATATTGCTTTTGGAAAGATGGCCATTTTTGCTATATTAATCCTGCTAATCCAAGAGCATGGAATATTGTTTTCCATTTTCTGAGGTCATCTTTGAATTCTTTCTTCAGAGACTTGAAGTTCTTGTCATATAGATCATTCACTTGTTTGGTTAGAGTCACACCAAGATACTATTATTTTGTTTGTGGCTATTGTGAAGTGTGTAATTTCCCTAATTTCTTTCTCAGCCTGTTTAACCTTGAGTATAGGAAGGCTACTGAGTTGCTTGAGTTAACTTTATATCCAGACACTTTGCTGAAATTGTTTATCAGCTGTAGGAGTTCTCTGGTGGGGTTTTTTTTTTGGGTCACTTAAATATACTATCATATCATCTGCAAATTGTGATAATTTGACTTCTTCCTTTCCAGTTTGTATCCCTTTGTTGTTTAATTGCTGTAGCTAGAACTTCAAGTACCATATTGAATAAATATGGATAGAGAGGGCAGCCTTGTCTAGACCCTGGTTTTAGTGGGATTGCTTCAAGTTTCTCATTATTGAATTTGATGTTGGCTACTGGTTTGCTGTATATTGCTTTTGCTATGTTTCGGTATGGACCTTGAATTCCTGTTATTTCCAAGACTTTTAACATGAAAGGATTTTGAATTTTGGCAAATGCTTCTTTTAGCATCTAATGAAATGACATGTGGTTTTTATTTCTTTGAGTTTTTTTATGTAGTGGATTGCATTGATGGATTTCCTTATATTGAACCATCCGGGCATCCCTGGAATGAAGCCTATTTGATCACGGTGAATGATTGTTTTGATATGTTCTTGGATTTGGTTGGCAAGAATTTTATTTAGTATTTTTGCATCAATATTCATAAGGGAAATTGTTCTGAAGTTCTCTTTCTTTGTTGGATCTTTGTGTAGTTTTGGTATCAACAAAATTGTGGCTTCATAGAATGAGTTGGGTAGTGTTCCTTCTGTTTCTATTTTGTGGAATCATTTGAAGAGTATTAGAATTAGGTCTTCTTTAAAGGTTTGATAGAATTCTGCACTAAAACCATCTGGTCCTGTGCTTTTATTTGTTTGGGAAACTGTCAATATCCATTTCTATTTCTTTAGGGGTTATGGGACCGTTTAGATGGTTTATTTGATCATAATTTAACTTTGGTATTTGTTATCTGTCTAGGAAATGGCCTATTTCATCCAAATTTTCCAGTTTTGTTGAGTATAGGCTTTTGTAGTAGGATGATGATTCTTTGAATTTCCGTGGTTTCTATTGTTTTATCTCTCTTTTCACTTCTGATTTTGTTAATTTGGATAATGTCTCTGTGCCCTCTGGTTAGTTTGGCTAAGGGCTTATCTATCTTGTTGATTTTCTCAAAGAATCAGTTCCTGGTTTTGCTGATTATTTGCATAGCTCTTTCTGTTTCTACTTGGTTGATTTCAGCCCTGAGTTTGATGATTTCCTGACTTCTACTCCTCTTGGGTGTATTAGCTTCTTTCTGTTCTAAAGCTTTCATGTGTGCTGTTAAGGTGCTAGTGTATGCTCTCTCCAGCTTCTTTTTGTAGGCACTCAGAGATATGATTTTTCCTCTTAGCACTTCTTTCTTTGTGTCCCATAAATTTGGGTATGTTGTGCCTTTATTTTCATTATAATATAAAAAGTCTTTGATTTTTTTTATTTCTTCCTTCACCAAGGTATCATTGATTAGAGCATTGTTCAGCTTCCATGTGTCTGTGGGCTTTCTATTGTTTTTGTTGCTATTGAAGACCACCCTTAATCTATAGTGATCTGATAGGAGGCATGGGATTAATTCCATCTTTTTTATATCTGTTTTGTGACCAATTATATGGTCAGTTTTGAAGAAGGTACCATGAGGTGCTGAGAAGAAGGCATATCCTTTTGATTTAGGATGAAATGTTCTATAGATATCTATTATATCCATTTGGTCCAAAACTTGTTAGTTTCACTGTGTCTCTGTTTAGTTTGTGTTTCCCTGATCTATCCATTGAGAAAAGTGGGGTGTTGAAGTCACCCACAATTATTGTGTGAGGTGCAATGAGTGCTTTAAGCTTTAGTAAAGTTTCTTTTACAAATGAGGGTGCCACTGTATTTGGAGCATAGATATTCACAATTGAGAGTTCTTGGTAGATTTTTCCTTTGATGAGTATAAAAGTGTCCCTTCCATGTCTTTTTGGTGACTTTTGGTTGAAAGTCTATTTTATTGGATATTAGAATGGCTACTCCAATTTGTTTCCTGGGATCATTTGGTTTTGGCCATAAGCTCAAATTGTTGTAACGTGATCTGTATACTGAAAGCCTCATTTGGCGAGAAGAGATGGCCAATTGGTGGTCTGACTTCCCAATTACCTGGTGATTTCCTTTAGATTGCCTTCATACAAATTTATATATACCCATACATGCATACATACCTATGCATATATGTTTGTGTGAATATATGTAAATATTACATTTACATATATAAAAATTTTACATATATTTGTAAATATATATACATATATATGGTTTCATCTACTTTAGGTTTCCATATTACCCTTACCCTTGTATTTCCTCTCACATCCCTTTTTCTTTTCCTTTTCCTATTGATCCTCTGTTCCATCCTCCACTCATCCAACTATCCTTTTACCCTTTCCTAGGGAACTGCTCCTCCAGCCAAGTCCCTTACTCTATGCTTAACCTTTCTGGTTCTAGAGATTGTAGCCTGGTTATTAACTTAACAACTGATATAAGTGAATACATACCATATTTGTCTTTCTGCTTCTGAATTGCTTCATTCAAGATTATTTTTCCTACTTTCATCTACTTTCCTATGTATATCATAATTTCACTTTTTTTTAACGCTATACACTACTCCATTGTGTAAATATGTCCCATTTTCTTTATCCATCTAGGTTGTATCTAATTTCTGGCTCTTATGAATAAGGAGCAATGCATGCCATTAAGGAAGTGTCTCTGTGGTAGGATGGAGTATCATTTGCATATATGCCCAGGAGTGGTATAGCTGGATCTTGAAGCAGATCAATTCCAAATCTTCTGAGGAACAGTCACATTGATTTCCATGATGGCTACACAATTTTGCACTCCCACCAGCAAATGGCGGAGTATTCCCTTTGTTCCACAGCCTCGCCAGCATGAGCTGTCACTTGTAGTATTGATCTTAGCCATATCTGACAATGTAAGCATCTCAGAGTTGTTTTCATTTGCATTTCCCTGATGGTTATGGGCATTAAACATTTCTTTGTGTGTCTTGGCCATTTGAAATTTCTCTATTGAAAATCCTCTGTTTAGATCTGCAATACATTTGTACTGAATTATTTGGGTTTTGTATGTCTAGTTTCTTGAGTTCTTTATCTATTTTGGATATTAGACATCTATAAGAAGTGGAGATAGTAAAAAAATTTTCCCATTCTCTGTCAGATTGATACTGTTCTTTGCCTTACAGAAGCTTTGCAGTTTTATGAAGTTTTAATTAATTGTTGATCTTAGTAATGCTAACAGTGCTCTGTTCAGAAGGTCTATTCCTGAGCCCATGAGTTCAAGGTTAGTTCTCATTTTCTTTTCTCTCAGGGCCAGTGGACCTGATTTTGTGTTGAAGTTTTGATATATTTGAAGTTATTTTTTGTGTAAGGTGATAAGAAGGGTTCTCATTGTATTCTTCTACATGAAACCATCCAGTTTGACCAGCACCACGTGCTGAAGATTTTATGAATTTTTCAGTGTTTATTTTTGGTTTCCTTATCAAAAATTTATTGTCCATTCCACTGGTGTGTGGATTTTATGTCCAGGTCTTTGAATCAAGTCTATTGACCAATGTCTCTGTTTTGGTGCAATATCATGCTACTTTATTACTATATTTCTATAGTAAAACTTAAAATTCAGGATAGTGATACATCCAGTAGGTATTTTTTTAGTTGAGATTCTTTTAGCTATCCTATTTGTTGTTTGTTTTTTTTAGTTTGTTTGTGTGTTTATGTTTCACTCTTAAGCTGAAAACTGTCCTTTCAAGATATGTAAAAAATGAATTGGAATTTTGATGAGATTGCATTGAAACTGTAAATCACTTTTGGTGGGCTAGACCTTTTTATTATGTTAATCTTACTGATCTATGAGCATAAGAGATTTATATTTTCTTATATGTTGTTCAGTTTTATTTTTCAGTCTCAAATTTTTTTTATAAGTCTTTTATTTGATTAGAGTTACCACAAGATGTTTTATATTGTTTGAAGCTTGTTTGTCCTTTTATGAACACTTGGGACTCCACTTGGGTCTCCTCCACTATTTGGAGTATTCAGTTAGATTGTCTTCATATTTGGATATATCTTAGGAAGCTCCTAGTGTATTGCTTCCATATTTCCCCTCAAATCACCTATAATTTTCGCTGTTTTCCTCCATACTTTCTCCTTCATCTCCCTCTCCGTCCCCCTTGACTCACTTGTTCTCTTCTCCCCCACTCATTCATTCATTCATTCATTCATTCATTCATTCATTCATTCATTCATATCTATCCTGTTTTTCATTTTCTAATGAAATCTCTCCTTCACAGTCCCTTACCCTATTCCTAAACTCTGTGTTTCTGTAGATCTTAGCTTCATTGCATTGACTTAAGTGATACAAGAGAACATATACCACATTTGTATTTTTGTATTGTCTGTATATCTAGGTTATTTTACTAAGGATGCTTTTTTTCTAGTTGTATCCATTTACCCGCAAATTTTATGATTTTATTATTTTAGACAGCTGAGTATTACTACATTGAGTAAATGTAGCACATTCTCTTAATGAATTCTCCTGTTGAGAGACATCTAGGTTGCTGATTTTAGTACCTGTGCTATTGCTAATCTGTTTAGAAAGACTTTTCCTGTGCCATTGAGTTCATGGCTATTCTCCACTTCAGGCTACTGTGAAAGGTATTTCCCTGGTCTCTTTCTTAATCTGTTTGTAGTTTGTCTATAAGAGGGTTACTAATTTTTGTGAGTTAAATTGTATCCAGCTGCTTTGCTGAGAATCTTTATTAACATTGCTAGCTTCCTGGAGAAATTTTTAGTGTCACTTATATAAATTCTTATATCCACTGCCAATAAAGGTACTTTGGCTTCTTCCTTCCCAGTTTGTAGCTCCTTGGTTTCCTTCAGCTGTCTCATTATTCTAGCTAAGTACTATATTGAGTCAGTCTGGAGAGAATGCACAACCTTGTTCCTGATTTTAGTGAAATTGCTTTAACATAATTGCTTTTGCATTTACGTTGATCCTGCCTATGGGTTTGCTGTAAAGTGACTTTATTCTTCTTAGGTATGTCCTTGTAGCCCAAGCTTTCAAGGATGTTTGTCTTGAAAGAGTGTTGGATTTTATCAAAGACTTTTCTGCATTTAATGAGATGATCATGTGGGTTTTTTAATGTATAAATTTGTTTATGTAGTACATTATATTTATGGATTTATATATGTTGTCCCATCCCTGAGTTTCTGGGTTAAAGCCTATTTGATTATGGAGGATGATCTTTTTGAAGTGTTCTTGGATTCAATAGTTGTCCTTCCCTATCTCTTCTGATGTTTCTTGGTTTGAAATCTATTTCATTGACCATTAAAATGGCAATGCCAGCTTGCTTCTTAGGCTCATTTGCTTGGAATATTTTTCAGTTGTTTTACTGAGATAATACTTATCCTTGATATTATACTGTGCTTCTTGGATATAACAAAAAAATGTATCCTGTTTTCACATCTATCCTTGTAATTCACTTTTTTAAACTGGTGAATTGGGAGCATTAATGTTAAGAAATATCACTGAACAGTACTTGTTCGTTCTTGCTGTTGGTAATGGTGGCAGCAGCGTTGGCATTAGTGGTGGCACTGGTGGTAGCACTGGGGGTAGTAGTGTGTGTGTGTTCTTTTCTCAGTTCATGTTTTGGTCTGGGATTATTTATTTCTTGTGTTTTCTTGTGTGGGGTTTACCTCCTTAAGCTGGAGTTTTTCTTCTAAGCCCTTTTGTAGATTAGACATGTAGACAGGTATCGATTCAATTTGGATTTTTTCTTGTGACTGAAAGTTTTTCTTAGAGCCAGAGAATTTTTTTCCAGGACCTAGTTTTTGGAGTCACGATTGAGAAGTCATGTGTAATCCTATAAAGGCTGCTTTTATATATTATTTGACCTTATCCTTTTATAGATTTTAACATTTTTCATTGTCCTGTACATTTCATTGTTTGATTATTATGTCCTGGGGCAATTTCTTTTCCGAACCAGTTTCTTTGGTATTCTATATGAACCTTGGACCTTGATAGACATCTCCTTCCTACTTTGTGTAACCCCTCAGGTTTCTTCAGTGTGTGTGTGTGTGTGTGTGTGTGTGTGTGTGTGTGTGTGTAAGAAAGAGAGAGAGAGAGAGAGAGAGAGACAGAGAGAGAGAGACAGAGACAGAGACAGAGACAGACAGACAGAGGAATTCTATCCTTTTACCTCTGTCTCTTAGAAATTTCCCCTTGTATAAGCACTTTTTTTCCCACAGTCTTAAAGTATGAAAAGTGTTTTTTTTTGTCTCATGAGTACACATTGTACCTTTGACTAACAAAAGCTTCCATATTTTCCTGGGGAATCTAGCTAGCTAGTCAGAGTTACACACACACACACACACACACACACACACACAGAGAGAGAGAGAGAGAGAGAGAGAGAGAGAGAGAGAGAGAGAGAGAGAGATGGAGAGATAAAGAGACACACAGACAGACACAGACAGACACAGAGACACAGAGACAGAGATAGAGGCAGAGACAGAAAGAGGTTAAATTAGAAAAAAATAAATGTAGAGACTGTGGCAATTATTCTGGAACTATGAAACAAAGCTAGGCTTATTAAACTGGTAAGCACAGACTTAAATATGCCTCTCCATATAGGAAGAGGATCTGCAAACAAAGCATTACAGAGACAATCCTAATTACAGGATGGAAGAGATTCTTACACTCAGCTTTCTTTGCATGAAACAGGGTGTTCTGTTCTGACTCTGAAACTTATGAAAAGCTGTGCCCATCCATTCCTAGTTAGGTCAGTTTGCACTTGTTTCTCAAGTGTCACTTGACTTTGTGTTCTCTTTCTTAATGTCCTCATGAGTGCACTAATAAATGACACACTTCTCTGGCTCTCAAGGACACAGTGGACGCTTACTGTACAGATATTATATTATTACGTGTTCATCTATATACCGCAGAGTTTAATGAAATTAAGCATCATGAAACATGATAAGTAGCAATGAGGAAAACAAAAGAATGAGGAATGGGATGTGAGGGGACAAAAAGATCACCCTACATTGTGGTGTTTAGAAAAGGAGTTTGTCCTTCATCATTAAGGACAATCATGAAATTTTACATTTGTATTTTGAATTTTCCAATTGTACACAGCCTACTCACATAGAGGCTGATAATGTTCTATAAATTTAATTGACAGGACTGATATTGTACATTCCATCTTATTGTCAGAACATATGCTGGAGGTTGCATCCTCATTTCTTTTTTTCAAAATGTGGTCATTGTACTGACTCATTGGCAAAAGAATTGCACTCGCCAAGTAATAAATCTCAGTTGTCAGCAGTGCCCACAGCCCAGTGCATTACAGGATGTGATGAGATCCTCCTGTATCGACCTTTCAGGGAAAGATCCCTGCAAGCAATGACAGAAGAGATAAAATCACTTTATCTTGCAGAAGTAGTCAGAGAAATGATTAAAAGCATGGTACCAAAACTGGAATAAAAGGAAGCAAATGAAAAAATACTGCTCAGGTACAAATACTGTTAACTAAGAGTCTGAATTAAAATGCTAGGCACAATAGCAAAGTTTACCTCTGTTTTATTTTTTAAAAAAATGCATAGCAGCCATTCTAGTTATTAGGTAAGTTATGTTCTTTTGTATTGATCTTTATATTGATTCACTAGAACCCTCAAGGCAGTCCAGTCCAACCTGAAATGCATCTCCACATCTTTACAACACTAAAATTTCCGAGGAGAGTAATAACTGTTCACATAAGAAACTCTTTATTAGATATTTTCTTTATTTATACTTCAAATGGTATCTTTTTCTCTATGTTAGTAAGATTCCATGGTTATTAGAGCACTCAATAAGAAATACGTTAGTTACTCAGGTTGGAAAACTGAATTTAAGCATTCATGTGATGAGCTTTATATATTCTTCTCTATCAATCACTAGTTAGAAATGTGTAACTGTTAGATAACTGGTCCCTGGAGCTGGACTGCTTATGCATAAAATCCACCTCCACTTGTATGGACCCTGGGACAGATCAGAAAACCACTCTGAATCCCAATTTACACAGTTTTAATGAGAGCAATGAAATAGTTGCTGTACCTCCTTGGTTAAAGTTGTGACGAAGTATAAAATATAATAAATATTTGTGAAGGTTCAGATACAAATAGTCCATGCATTCTATAATTATGTCTACAGCTATATATTGGCGGGCATGTTTACCTACATCCAAATATTTCTATCTATACCTAGGTATATGTACCCCAAGTTGATAAACCCTACCTTGTTTTGGCAAGATTAATTAAGGATCATTATAATTTTCCCCAGAGGAGCAAAACAGAAAGTCAGAATGTAGCTCAGAATTCCCCCAGTGACTCTGAGGAAAAAGTCAGTCTTGTTTCTTCAGCTTAATGAACAACTTAAATTTTCTTATGTGGTGACCTTGTGGCCACATTAGACATTACTTCAGGCCACTTGTCTATTTTTGAAGAGCACAGATACACAAAAGCAGAGTCTAGGGAACTTGGTGTTCAGATATGGAGTCTGTTAGTCATACACAAACATTCAAAAGGTTGCACTCGCTGGCACCTTGATCCTCTTGTCTATAAGATGGAGCTCACAGGAATCCCTGATTTATAAGAAGGTAATGTATTAATTCGCTAATTTAGACCTTTCTTGGAACAAAGACAACCAATTGAGTTGTTTAAAATCAACACAAATTAAGGTGGGTCAATATGAGCTTGTTTTCTTTTTAATTTAAACATTGGGGACTGATAACACCATATGTCAATAAATCTAAATATTAGATTACATTTTATTCATCTGCTCAGATACATAGAAATAGAGTGACATTTAAGCGAATTTCAATTCCAGTGCGTGCTATGAAAATAAATAGGTATGCAAACAGCTCTAAATGGATCTCAATTCTGCTTCTACCTTTCATAGCTTTTTAAATAGGCCATTAAATGTCATGTATTGGTATGTTTCAGCAGTGAAACTAATCTATGAGCTTCTCTGGCAAGTGAAATGTACTTATCAGAATGTCAGAGTCTACACACAACAGTGTAAAAACACAACTAGTTACTGTGCCTCTGGTTAAAATAAAATCTCTAAAAGGAATGATGGAACCACAAAACACTGTGGATAACCTTCTGCCAAGGACTCTTCCTCCCCAACATCCAAGAGAGTTGCTCTTCCTGGTCTAATACCAGTGTAAAGGGTTTAACATTTTGTCACAATTTCTAGTCATCCTGATCCCTGGCCCCTGGAGTATACAGCAAAGCATGAAAGAGCACAGATGTATCTCTCTCACATGAGAAAGAGGGTTTTGCTGAAGCTACAGTGAAATTTACATTATAGGAAAAGGGAATTAAGTTACCATCATGATTTAAGTCAATGAAAAAGACTACATCAAGAATGATGCTGGGGCTGAGGGTATCAGCTGCCTTGAATGTGTGATTAAAGTCATACATTAAAACACATTCATGGACTCCCTGGAGTCCTGTATGCTCTACATATAATTACTTTACCCCTAAATGGCTTCAGTACAGCAAGAAGATAGGGGTAGTGGACAATGACAAGCCAATCGGTTAGTATATCCATCATAAATCATTGTGATACAAGAAAGAACTTTCCAGAAAGTTTTGGTTTATATATTTGAAATACAAACAGGAGGTTTTGTTAGCTTGTCAAAAAGACATGTTCATCCAGTAAATAAATAAATAAATAAATAAATAAATAAATAAATAAATAAAAGCAAATGTTTCATGCTGTTAGAGGACTCATGTGTGTTTACAAAGATTGATTTTTGCTGAACAAATCCAAGATTTTTTTCTAAGTTGCAATTAATCAAGACAGTAAAATTATTTCAAATCAGCCTCTAATTCAAAGCTCCACTTACTACACTGTTTTTGTGTAATTGTTTCTGCAATATAAAAACTGGTTAAGAACAAATAGACTATTTCTGTATGACAGAATTTTATTTTAATTTGAGCAAATATTCAGAATTTTTCTTTATAAAGGATGCTGTTAGAATAAGCTACATTCAAATGTCCAAGAACATTTATATGTAATAGAATTTTCTACACTACTAAATACTTTGTGTAATTTTTTGTTAAATCTCAAGAACTATTCTAACATGATAAACATTCTAGTAGGAAGAGAATGTTCTAATGAATACTGACAGTGCATTTAAAGAAATAAATGACACTTAACACCATTAGGGAACCTGTCTCTTTGGCCCTCAGCTATGCTTGGGTACATCTTGGAGAAGGACTGGTGGGTGTGACAACCCAAGCTGGCAACCTGACAGCTGGAGGAGCATGGCAGAACAGCTTGGGTAGCTGCTGATTACTGCTTCAGTGGGTTCAGATTTGTATGTGATGGTCTCAGTCGAGATGTGGCTGTTTTGGAAAGTTATGAAGACACAAGATTACAGCAATTCACGCTTACAGGCAGAAGTTCCTGTCATACAGATCTTTCACTTGTTTGGTCAGAGTCACACCAATGTACTTTATATTGTGTGTGTCTATTGTGAATGGTGTCATTTTTCTAATTTCTTTCTCAGCCTGTTTATTCTTTGAGTATAGGAAGGCTACTGATTTGCTTGAGCTAATTTTATATCCAGCCACTTTGCTGAAGTTGTTTATCAGCTGTAGGAGTTCTCTGGTGGAGTTTTTTGGGTTGCTTAAGTATTCTATCATATCACCTTCAAATCGTGATATTTTGACTTCTTCTTTTCCAATTGTATACCTTTGTCCTCTTTATGCTGTCTAATTGCTCTAGCTAGAACTTCAAGCACTATATTGAATAAATATGGAGAGAGAGGGCAGCCTTGTCTGGTCCTGGATTTTAGTGGGATTGCTTCAAGTTTCTCTCCATCTAGTTTGATGTTGATTACTGGTTTGCTATATATTGCTTTTATTATATTTAGGTATGCGCTTGAATTCCTGTTCTTTCCAAGACCTTTAACATGAAAGGATGCTGAATTTTGTCAAATGCTTTTTCAGCATCTAATGAAATGACTATGTGATTTTTTTCTTTGAGTTTGTTTATGTAGTGGATTACATTGATGGATTTCCATATATTGAACCATCCCTGCATCCCTTGGATGAAGCCTACTTGATCATGGTGGATGATTGTTTGATGTGTTCTTGGATCTAGTTGGAAAGAATTTTATTGAGTATTTTTGAATCAATTTTCATAAAGGAAATTTGTCTAAAGTTCTCTTTTTGCTGAATCTTTTTGTGGTTTTGGTATCAGCAAAATTGTAGCTTCATAGAATGAGTTGGGTATTGTTCCTTCTATTTCTATTTTATGGAATAGTTTGAAGAGTGTTGGTATTAGTCCTTCTTTGAAGGTCTAATAGAATTCTGTACTCAAACCATCTGGTCCTGTGCTTTTTTTGGTTGGGAGATTGTTAATGACCACTTCTATTTCTTTAGAAGTCATGGGACAATTTAGCTGGTCTATCTGATCCTGATTAAACTTTGGTAATTGGTATCTGTCTAGGAAATTGTCCATTTCATCCAGATTTTCCAGTTCTGTTGAGTATAGGCTTTTGTAGTACAGTATGATAATTTTTTTAATTTCTTCAGTTTCTGTTGTTTATTTCTCCCTTTTCCTTTCTGATTTTGTTAATTTGGATACGGTCTCTCTGTCCCATAAATTTGGGTATGTTGTGCCTTCATTTTCATTAAATTCTAAAAAATCTGTGATTTCTTTCCTTATTTCTTCCTTGACCAAGGTATCATTGAGTAGAGCATTGTTCAGCTTCCATGTGTATGTGGGCTTTATGTTGTTTTTCTTGCTGTTGAAAACCACCCTTACTCCATAATGATATGATAGGAAGCATGGGATTTATTTGATCTTCTTATATCTGTTTTGTGACCAATTATATGGTCAGTTTTGGAGAAAGTACCATGAGGTGCTGAGAAGAAAGCATAACCTTTTGATTTAGGATGAAATATTCTATAGATAACTATTATATCCATTTGGTCCAAAACTTCTCTTCGTTTTCACTGTGACTCTGTTTAGTTTGTGTTTCCATGATCTGTCCATTGAGGAGAGTGGGTTGTTGAAGTCACCCACAATTATTGTGTGTGGTGCAATGTGTGCTTTAAGCTTTTGTAAAGTTTCCTTTACCAATGTGGGGAGCCCTTGTATTCTGGGTATAGATGAATTGAGAGTTCTTCCTGGTAGACTTTTCCTTTGACAAATATAAAGTGTCCTTCTCTGTCTTTTTTGATGACTTTTGGTTGAAAGTCTATTTTTTTTGATATTAGAATGGCTACTCCAGCTTGTTTCCTGGGACCATTTGCTCAGAAAACTGTTTTCCAGCTTTTTACTCTGAGGTAATGTTTGTCTTTGACACTAAGATGCCTTTCCTGTATGCAGCAAAATGTTGCGTCTTGTTTACAAATCCAATCTGTTAATCTATGTCTTCTTATTGTGAAATTGAGTCCATTGATGTTAAGAGATATTAAGGAATAGTGATCATGGCTTCCGGCTATTTTTGATGTAATTTTTATGTGTGTATGATTATCTTCTTCTGGGTTTGTTGTAAGAAGATTAATTTCTTGCTTTATTCCTAGTGTGTAGTCTCCCTCTGTTTGTTGGTGTTTTCCATTCATTATCCTTTGAAGAGCTAGATTTGTGGAAATATACTGTGTAAATTTGTTTTTGTCATGAAATACCTTGGTTTATCCATCTATGGTAATTGAGCGATTTGCTGGGTATAGCAGTCTGGGTTGACATTTGTGTTCCCTTAGGGTCTGCATGACATCTGCCCAGGGTCTTCTGGTTTCCATAGTCTTTGGTGAGAATTCTGGTATAAGTCTGATAAGTCTACCTTTATATGTTACTTGAGCTTTTTCCCGTAATGCTTTTAATATTCTTTCTTTGTTTAGTACATTTGGTGTTTTAATTATTATGTGACTGGAGGAATTTCTTTTCTGGTCAAATCTATTTGGAATTCTGTAGGCTTCTTGTATGTTCATGGGCATCTCTTTCTTTAGGTTAGGGAAGTTTTCTTCTATATATATTCTTTGAAGACATTAAGTTGGAAATCTTCACTCTCTTCTATACCTATAATCCTTAGGTTTGGTCTTCTCATTTTGTCCTGGATTTCCTGGAGGTTTTGGATCAGGAGCGTTTTGCATATTTCATTTTCTTTGACTGTTGTATAAATGCTTTCTATGATATCTTCTGCATCTGAGATTCTCTCTTCTATCTCTTGTATTCCGTTGTTGATGCTTGGATCCATGAGTCCTGACTTCTTTCCTAGATTTTCTATGTCCCGAGTTGTCTCCCTTTGTGATTTCATTATTGTTTCTACCTCCTTCTTTAGATCCTGGATGGCTTTGTTCAATTCCATCACCTGATTTGTTGTATTTTCTCTTAGTTCTTCAAGGGCTTCTCCCTGTATACTTGTGTTCTCCTGCATTTCTTTAAGGGAGTTATTTATGTCCTTCTTGAAGCCCTTCATCAGCATCATGACCTGTAATTTTTTTTATTGTTATTTTTTTTATTTGATATAATTTATTTACATTTCAAATGATTTCCCCTTTTCTAGCCCCCCCCCACTCCCCGAAAGTCCCGTAAGCCCCCTTCTCTTCCCCTGTCCTCCCTCCCACCCCTTCCCAGTTCCCCGTTCTGGTTTTGCCAAATACTGTTTCACTGAGTCTTTCCAGAACCAGGGACCACTCCTGCTTTCTTCTTGTATCTCATTTGATGTGTGGATTATGTTTTGGGTATTCCAGTTTTCTAGGTTAATAACCACTTATTAGTGAGTGCATACCATGATTCACCTTTTGAGTCTGGGTTACCTCACTTAGTATGATGTTCTCTAGCTCCATCCATTTGCCTAAGAATTTCATGAATTCATTGTTTCTAATGGCTGAATAGTACTCCATTGTGTAGATATACCACATTTTTTGCATCCACTCTTCTGTTGAGGGATACCTGGGTTCTTTCCAGCATCTGGCAATTATAAATAGGGCTGCTATGAACATAGTAGAGCATGTATCCTTATTACATGGTGGGGATTCCTCTGGGTATATGCCCAGGAGTGGTATAGCAGGATCTTCTGGAAGTGAGGTGCCCAGTTTTCGGAGGAACCGCCAGACTGCTTTCCAGAGTGGTTGTACCAATTTGCAACCCCACCAGCAGTGGAGGAGTGTTCCTCTTTCTCCGCACCCTCTCCAACACCTGCTGTCTCCTGAATTTTTAATCTTAGCCATTCTGACTGGTGTAAGATGAAATCTTAGGGTTGTTTTGATTTGCATTTCCCTAATGACTAATGAAGTTGAGCATTTTTTAAGATGCTTCTCCGCCATCCGAAGTTCTTCAGGTGAGAATTCTTTGTTTAACTCTGTACCCCATTTTTTAATAGGGTTGTTCGGTTTTCTGGAGTCTAACTTCTTGAGTTCTTTATATATATTGGATATTAGCCCTCTATCTGATGTAGGATTGGTGAAGATCTTTTCCCAATTTGTTGGTTGCCGATCTGTCCTCTTGATGGTGTCCTTTGCCTTACAGAAACTCTGTAACCTTATGAGGTCCCATTTGTCAATTCTTGCTCTTAGAGCATACGCTATTGGTGTTCTGTTCAGAAACTTTCTCCCTGTACCGATGTCCTCAAGGGTCTTCCCCAGTTTCTTTTCTATTAGCTTCAGAGTGTCTGGCTTTATGTGGAGGTCCTTGATCCATTTGGATTTGAGCTTAGTACAAGGAGACAAGGATGGATCAATTCGCATTCTTCTGCATGCTGACCTCCAGTTGAACCAGCACCATTTGTTGAAAAGGCTATCTTTTTTCCATTGGATGCTTTCAGCCTCTTTGTCGAGGATCAAGTGGCCATAGGTGTGTGGGTTCATTTCTGGATCTTCAATCCTGTTCCATTGATCCTCCTGCCTGTCACTGTACCAATACCATGCAGTTTTTAACACTATTGCTCTGTAGTATTGCTTGAGGTCAGGGATACTGATTCCCCCAGATTTTCTTTTGTTGCTGAGAATAGTTTTAGCTATCCTGGGTTTTTTGTTGTTCCAGATGAATTTGATAATTGCTCTTTCTAACTCTGTGAAGAATTGAGTTGGGGATTTTGATGGGTATTGCACTGAATCTGTATAATGCTTTAGGCAAAATGGCCATTTTAACTATATTGATTCTACCGATCCATGAGCATGGGAGGTTTTCCCATTTTTTGAGGTCTTCTTCCATTTCCTTCTTCAGAGTCTTGAAGTTCTTGTCATACAGATCTCTCACATGTTTGGTAAGAGTCACCCCAAGATACTTTATACTGTTTGTGGCTATTGTGAAGGGGGTCATTTCCCTAATTTCTTTCTCAGCCTCCTTATCCTTTGAGTATAGGAAGGCCACTGATTTGCTTGAGTTGATTTTATAACCTGCCACTTTGCTGAAGTTGTTTATCAGCTGTAGGAGCTCTCTAGTGGAGTTTTTTGGGTCACTTAGGTAGACTATCATGTCGTCTGCAAATAATGATAGTTTGACTTCCTCCTTTCCAATTTGTATCCCTTTGACCTCCTTATGTTGTCG
Source organism: Apodemus sylvaticus (assembly GCF_947179515.1). Lineage (NCBI taxonomy): Eukaryota > Metazoa > Chordata > Mammalia > Rodentia > Muridae > Apodemus > Apodemus sylvaticus. The sequence goes on along the minus strand of NC_067475.1, from coordinate 164,840,233 downwards.
AATTGCCCGAGCTAGTACCTCAAGTACAATATTGAAAAGATAAGGAGAAAGGGGGCAGCCTTGTCTGGTCCCTGATTTCAGTGGGATTGCTTCAAGTTTCTCTCCATTTAGTTTGATGCTGGCTACCGGTTTGCTGTATATTGCTTTTACTATGTTTAGGTATGGGCCTTGAATTCCTGTTCTCTCCAAGACTTTAAGCATGAAAGGATGCTGAATTTTGTCAAATGCTTTTTCAGCATCCAATGAAATGACCATGTGGTTTTGTTCTTTGAGTTTGTTTATGTAGTGGATTGTATTGATGGATTTCCGTATATTGAACCAACCCTGCATTCCCGGGATAAAGCCTACTTGATCATGGTGGATGATCATTTTGATGTGTTCTTGGATTCGGTTGGCAAGAATTTTATTGAGTATTTTTGCATCGATGTTCATAAGGGAAATTGGTCTGAAGTTCTCTTTCTTTGTTGGATCTTTGTGTGGCTTTGGTATCAGCGTAATTGTGGCTTCGTAGAAGGAATTGGGTAGTGTTCCTTCTGTTTCTATTTTGTGGAATAGTTTGAAGAGTATTGGTGTTAACTCTTCTTTGAAGGTCTGGTAGAATTCTGCACTGAAACCATCTGGTCCTGTGCTTTTTTCGGTTGGAAGACTTTCTATGACTCCTTCTATTTCTTTAGGCTTTATGGGACTGTTCAGATGGTCTAGTTGGTCCTGATTTAATTTTGGTATTTGGTATCTGTCAAGGAAATTGTCCATTTCCTCCAGATTCTCCAGTTGTGTTGAGTACAGGCTCTTGTAGTAGGATCTGATGATTTTTTGGATTTCCTCAGTTTCCGTTGTTATGTCTCCCTTTTCATTTCTAAGTTTGTTAATTTGGATACTTTCTCTGTGCCCTTTGGTCAGTCTGGCTAAGGGTTTATCTATCTTGTTGATTTTCTCAAAGAACCAGCTCCTGGTTTTGTTGATTTTTTGTATGGTTCTCTTTGTTTCTACTTGATTGATTTCGGCCCCGAGTTTGATGATTTCCTGCCTTCTACTCCTCCTGGGTGAAATAGCTTCTTTTTGTTCTAGGGCTTTCAGGTGTGTCATTAAGTTGGTAATGTATGCTCTCTCCATTTTCTTTTTGCAGGCACTCAGGGCTATGAGTTTTCCTCTTAGCACTGCTTTCATTGTGTCCCATAGATTTGGGTATGTTGTGTTTTCATTTTCATTGTGTTCTAAAAAGTCTTTAATTTCTTTCTTTATTTCTTCCTTGACCAAGGTATCATTGAGTAGAGTATTGTTCAATTTCCACGTGTATGTAGGTTTTCTATTGTTTCTGTTGCTATTGAAGACCACTTTTACTCCATAGTGATCAGATAGGAGGCATGGGATTAGTTTGATCTTCTTATATTTGTTGAGGTCTGTCTTGTGACCAATTATATGGTCGATTTTGGAGAAGGTACCATGAGGTGCTGAAAAAAAGGTATATTCTTTTGTTTTAGGATAGAATGTTCTATATATATCAGTTAAATCTAATTGGTCCAAAGCTTCAATTAGTTTCATTGTGTCCTTGTTTAGTTTCTGTTTTCCTGATCGGTCCATTGAGGAAAGTGCAGTGTTGAAGTCACCCACAATTATTGTGTTAGGTGCAATGTGTGCTTTGAGTTTTAATAAAGTTTCTTTTATGAAAGAGGGTGCCCTTGCATTTGGAGCATAGATGTTCAGGATTGAGAGTTCTTCTTGTTGTATTTTTCCTTTGACCAGCAAGAAGTGTCCCTCAGAGTCTCTTTTGATGACTTTGGGTTGAAAGTCAATTTTATCTGATATTAAAATGGCTACTCCAGCTTGTTTCCTGAGACCATTTGCTTGTAAAATTGTCTTCCAGCCTTTTACTCTAAGGTAGTGTTTGTCTTTGACCCTGAGGTGTGTTTCCTGTAAGCAGCAAAATGTAGGGTCCTTTTTACGTATCCAGTCAGTTAGTCTGTGTCTTTTTATTGGGGCATTGAGTCCATTGATGTTAAGAGATATTAAGGAATAGTGATTATTACTTCCTATCATTTTTGACGTTATTTTTTAAATTTGATTGCGTAACTTCTTTTGGGTTTGATGAAAGGTTACTATCTTGCTTTTTTCAGGGTGAAGTTTCCCTCCTTGTATTGGTGTTGTCCTCCTATTATCCTTTTTAGGGCTGGGTTTGTGGATAGATATTGGGTAAACTTGGTTTTGTCGTGAAATATCTTAGTTTCTCCATCTATGGTGATTGAGAGTTTTGCTGGATATAGTAGTTTTGGCAGGCATTTGTGTTCTCTTAGAGTCTGCATGAGATCTGCCCAGGACCTTCTAGCCTTCATAGTCTCAGGTGAAAAGTCTGCTGTGATTCTGATAGGTCTTCCTTTATATGTTACTTGGCCTTTTTCTCTTACTGCCTTTAATATTCTTTCTTTGTTTAGAACATTTGGTGTTTTGATTATTATGTGACGGGAAGTATTTCTGTTCTGGTCCAGTCTGTTTGGAGTTCTGTAGGCTTCTTGTATATTCATGGGCATCTCTCTCTTTAGGTTAGGGAAGTTTTCTTCCATAATTTTATTGAAGATATTTGCTGGCCCTTTAAGTTGTAAATCTTCACTCTCATCTATGCCTATAATCCTTAGGTTTGGTCTTCTCATTGTGTCCTGGATTTCCTGGATATTTTGGGTTACAAGCTTTTTGCATTTTGCATTTTCTTTAACTGTTGAGTCCATGGTTTCTATGGAATCTTCAGCATCTGAGATTCTTTCTTCTATTTCTTGTATTCTGTTGTTGATATTTGCATCTCTGTCCCCTGATTTCTTCCCAAGGCTTTCTATCTCCAAAGTTGTCTCCTTTTGAGTTTTCTTAGTTGTTTCTACTTCTGATTTTAGATCCTGGATGGTTTTGCTTAGCTCCTTCACTTGCTTGTTTGTGCTTTCCTGTAATTCTTTAAGAGATTTTTGTGTTTTTTCTTTCATGACCTCAGCCTGTTGACCAAAGTTCTCCTGTATTTCTTCAAGAGATTTTTGTGTTTCGTCTTTCATAACCTCAGCCTGTTGACCAAAGTTCTCCTGTATTTCTTTAAGTGTTTTTTGCATTTCCTCCTTGTTGGCTTTTGTATTCTCCTGGATTTCTTTCAATGATTTTTGTGTTTCCCTTGCAAGGGCTTCTAACTTTTGATCCATTTTCTCCTGAATTTCTTTATGTATGTCCTTCATGTGCTCCTGTACCAGCATCATGACCAGTGATTTTAAATCCAAATCTTGTTTTACTGGTGTGATGGGGTATCCAGGACATGCTGGTAGAGGAGAATTGGGTTCAGATGTTGCCATATTGCCTTGATTTCTGTTAGTGACGTTCCTGCGTTTGCCTTTTGCCATCTAGCTCTCACTGGTGTTACTTGGTCTTGTCAGTGCTGGACTCACCAGTGCAAGCTGCCCCTTCCCCGTTGGCCTCTGGTGCACAGCTTACACCCTGCACTGCCTGTAGACAGGGTGCTACTGTCCAGGCTGTTCAGATCCCGAAGCAGGCACCTGAAGGCTCCGGCTGGGGCCCGCAGGATTTATTGGAGCACACCGACTTCTCCCAGCTGGCCGCCTGGAAGCCCCCACTAGCCTCTTGAGGGACCTGGAGATGTGGTGCGGCCGCCCAGGCTGATCTGAAGTGGAGAGAGTTGACCTGAGGGCTTCTTCCTGAGGCCTTGCGCCAGATTGTGTCTGTGGACCAGATGGAACCCGTGTGCACCCCCAGGGAGCTCCGAAGGTGTATGCTGCTGTGACCTCCCCTGTGTTCAGCTCACTCCGCTGGGCAGCCGATTTCCCCAACCGTGCTGGCGCACACTAGGTTAGCCTTGTCACCCAGGTCCTGAGTCCAGGCAAAAGCCTGGGAGGCCAAGGTCTGAGCAAAGTTCCCCTAGGGCTATGACTGTTAATTGGGTCTGCCAGGTGACCCGGATGGCGGGCGTGCGCGTCCGCGCTCCCCGAAAGCACCGGGAGAGTCTGTTGTGCTAATAACCTCCTGGGCGGGTTGACACACAGATGGCCCACCAAGCCACCCAGTTCTTGGGGTCAGTCCTGTGCCTTTTGGGGCCTAGACCCCCGTTTTGTTAGCCTCAGGCTACGCTTGTTAGCAGTCTCTGCCCTCCCGAGCACTCTGGGTCCTGTAGGCAAAATGGCGGCTTGTGCGCCGGCCAGTGCAAAAAAAACTCCTGGCTGGGTTGGCGCCCCGATGGCCACTCGAACAGCCCAGGGCCTGGGTGCAGGCCAACGCCCGTCAGGCTCAGACCCCTGCGGTGTTGGGCCTAGGATTATGTTTGTGTACCTCAGTCTGTCCGATCTCTGGAGCCCGGAATCAAGATGGAGGTGAGGCTCTCCTGACTGGCGGGAAGCCGAGTTCTGAAGTGGCTTCCGTGCAGTGAAAGGCTCCGCAGAACCGCAGCTGCTTGCCGCCCGGCTGGTCAGCAAAGGTCAGTAGTCGTGGGCGCAGGGCCTAACTGGACCCTGTGTCGCCTTGGTTCCACCGCTGATGGTCCTTCAGCTGGACCAGCTACTGCTGCCGCCGCCGCCGCCGCCCTGGTTTTTCTATTTTTTAATAACTCAGTCTGTCCGATCCCTGGAGTACGGAACCAAGATGGATGCACCTCTCCTGACTGGTGGGAGGCCGAGTTCTGAAGTGGCCTCCGTGCAGGAAAGGCGCAGCACAACTGCAGCTGCTTGCCGCCCGGCTGGTCAGCAAAGGTCAGTGGTCGTGGGCGCAGGGCCTAACTGGTCCCTGTGACGCCTTGGTTCCACTGCTGATGGCCCTTCAGCTGGAGCAGCCACTGCTGCCGCTGCCGCCGCCACCGCCCGAGAGCCATGACCTGTAATTTTAAGTGTAGGTTTTGCTTTCCTGGTGTGTTGGGGTATCCAGGACTTGCTGTTGTGGGAGAATTGGGTTCGGATGGTGCCATATTGCCTTAATTTCTGTTAGCAACCTTCCTACATTTGCCTTTTGCTATCTGGTTATCTCTGGTGTTAGTTGGTCCTGCTGTTGTTGGTTCGTGCTTGCGGCTTCTGTGAGCCTGTAAGCCTATCTCAACAACCCTGGATACCTGCTTTCCCCTGGCACAGATTGCTGTGGTGTGGCTGAGTTCCTGGGTGCAGGATAGTCCTGGTGGGTGTATCCCAAGTGATCCTCTACTCTGGTGACTCCTGCCTATTATTCTGCCCCTCTACACAGTTACTGGAGCACAGATGGGGGGGGGGGCTTACCTCCAAGGGCTGAACTCCCTCTACCTGCCTCCCTGCAGGGCAGACAACTCTCAGCCCAACTGGCTAGCTGTGCTGCTGCTAAGCTTCAGTGTGCAGGCAGAGTCCTGGCGGGGTGTGTCCCAAGTGATCCTCTATTCTAGTGATCCCTGCCTACCAATCTGTTACACAGTCACAGGAGCAAAGATGGTAGCCGGGACCCACTCTCTTATAGTTGTATTTGGGTATGTCGCTCTGTGGCCCCTATCAGCCCTGGGTGCAGGTTGTGCTTGCTGGGTGTCTCCTCCACGCCACTGGGGTATAGCTGGCTTCCTGGGCCACTTGGAGATGGCAGTGGGAGGGGATGTTCCTGATCTGGAGGCAGAGACCAGAAGACTCCTGCCAGAGGCCTCCGGACAGCATCCTCCCATCTGCAAGGCAGGTCTCACCTGTGTTGGCTGCCTCCTCTGCTCTGGCTGCTGGGTGGATCTCTGGCTTCCTGTGCCACTTGGAGATGGCGTGCTGTGGCAGGTGATGTTCCAGATTTGAAGGCAGAGACCAGAAGGAAAATTTGAGTCTTCTTAAAAACATATTTTGATGTGAAATGGGTTCTTTTGTTTCCTGTAATACCTCATTGGGACAGAAAATTAAAGCAGATCACATATTTACTAGTGATCTGCTTGTATGCCCTTCCACTGACCTTTAGCCTGCTTTAGTGGGATGAAGGTAGATTTTGTGGATTCTAGTTGTCAAATTATTTCTGCTCACTTATAAACTAAGATTAATGCCTTGTTCTCCCATCTTCTCATGGCCATTTTTGGTAATTTCCTTCAAGGAGAAGGGCCCTATGCATAATTTCTATTGTTTTATTCCTTTTTTTCTTGACAATAGTTTTGAAGGACTTCCTTATGTATAGTAAGAGTGATGCCCTGTCAAAAATGTCTCCTTACCAACATCACAGAGCTAAATCGAATTATAACTGAATAAAACAATAGAAACAATTTAAAACTGCATCCTGTACAATCACTCCTGTGTTTGGGTCCTCAGTTTATTTCAAGTGGCCTTTTTCTTTATTTAACTTACTGTCCTTTTATTAGTAATCATACTGAAAATATTAAATCACAAAGTTATAAACTATTGTGTTATTATTATATCCTCTTATCATTTTCTTCATGACAAGACTATAGTACCTTCACTGACACCAGAATCACAAATTTATAATTATACAATGTCCAACACTATCCATGCCCTATGCAGCTCAAATATATCTTTACCAAGATTGTTGGGCACCTGCCTAATGTGTCTTTTCTGGTCATCATTCTACTTTCTGGTTCTCATAACTAAAAACTTCCCATAGCACAGAAGAAGAAGAAAAATTCCTGGTCTTTGCTAACTTCAACATCTGAAGTCTCTGATGTTTGATTCCAATTATAGTCTCCAACTGCACAAATTTTTCAGTATAGCCAATAATTATGCCTCTGGGAGTTTAAATTATTTAATAGTGTTTAATTTAAGATTTGAAATTGATTTTTTGTTTACTCTGCCAGTTTTTTGGAAAATATAATTGTGAACTCTACAAAATCTATTGCGCATTTTGCCTCTCATCCCTTTTCCTGAGGAAGGCAATGCCTATCACCAAGTTTCTTACTTGAACATTCAGCTTTAGGAATTTCCTGCACTTATTTGTCCTGTCTGTGGGTAAATGCCATATCAATACTCCTATACTGTCAACTTCAATATTTCACTTTCCACCATAAGATAGCTATGCACTTGGGCTGGCAAGATGACTCAGTGGTTAAAAGCACTGGCTGCTCTTCCAGAGGTTCTGAGTTCAATTTCCAGCAACCACATGATGGCTCACAACCATCTGTAATGAGATCCATGCTCTATTCTGGTGTGTATGACGACAACTACAGTGTATTCATATAAATAAAAAAAAATAATCATGCACATGCCCACATGCATATACATGCACACACACACACACACACACACAGAGAGAGAGAGAGAGAGAGAGAGAGAGAGAGAGAAAGCTTCCTACTATATATTTCATCTCTGTTCTCTTCTTTATCTCAGACACAAAACATGGGTACTCAATTTTTGGGTGAACATTTTCTAATGTCTTTCTATTGGTTCTTCTCTTCTCCACAGTGACCAGTGTATAATTATTTTCTAATTGTTTCACTCAGCTTTAGTGTACATGTTTCTGTTCAATGAATAGACCCAAGATGTTCATGTATTTATTCAGTACTCGATGACCAGGATTCATCAGGTTTTGTGCAAGAAATGAAAGCTATGGAAAACATGCCACCCTCTACTGTTGCATATACAGGAGACATTGCTAATTGATCTCAAGACATTATTGAGATTGTAGATGGCTTCAAAAACATTGAATCAGTCATTACCAAACAGTTATTTTAACAGGCAGCGGGGAATCTATTTGATGTGTCTAATCTATAATATAAATGAAGTGTGTGTGTGTGTGTGTGTGTGTGTATGTGTAGAAAATCTCAATTCAGCTTTTTACAATGTAAAAATAAAGCCTTATTTTTGTGTTGAAAACTGAGTCTGAGGACATTCAGTAGAACATATGAATACACTCTTGAACATGCCTGATTCAGTAAGCTTCATCTTCACGGAGAACTCCAAATGCGTCTCTGCATAATACAACATGCCTAACATTAAGAATGCTGTAGATGCACAGAGACCCACAAGAAACAAACACAGTATTACAGCACAATGAGTGAGCGTGGGAGGATGTCAATCCAAGTTTTAAATAACATCATCCCAGATGTGTTTTCTATCAATATACAGCTTGTGGAATTATATATGAGGGAGATGATATATGAGGGAGAAAATGCAGACAAAAGAAACAATCTCACTGGCTGTGTTAGGAGGAAAGAGCTCAATGTGACAATGTTTTGAATGTATTATAGCACAGGAGAGTTGCATTTTAGCATCATTATGATAATTAATAGGTGTTTGAGAGAAATGTACATCTGCACTACACAGATATGTCTGCTATAAAAATATTGTTTAGAGAGAAATTTCTTCTAAAAATATTAATAAACATGCTTGACTTGTTTTAGGATTACAAGCTGTTCTTTAGTTTTCAAAGAAAAAATACTTCCCATTCCTCACAAGGTTTCTGATTGTTCTTGGCTGTTTCCAAGCTCTGCTGCTGAATTGGTTTGGAGAAACCAGGAGCCTCCTACTCTTGCCTGCTGTGATGAAAATCATCAAGTGTGATACCTATGGCAAAGGAAATATGGGGCCTCTATGTTCACATATTGTTTTTCACTATTGTCAATATGTTGTGGATAGGACTAGACACACAGTATCAAGTGGATCACTTGGAATAAAACTTTGCTGCTATTGATTGTGTTCTATGATTGACTTTATTGTGCTTAATATTTTATCATAACTTTTAACAGACACAACTTTCCACACAGGTCCAAGAAAATGCATTGAACCAAATAAGTACACAGCATAAACCCACAGAAGTGAAGACAGTCCTTGCATTAATACAAAGATATAGTGTTCCAGGTTACCTTTGAAATAAGCCCATTGTGTTATATAGTCATGATAGGCTGGTAACTTCTAGACCTCTACAAATGGATAATCTATATAAGTTTACCTTCTTAATATTGATGTGAATTAGTGAATTCGATCAAACTTACCTAGAAACTATTCAAATAAAGTTACATGCATACTGTACATATTCTTTTAAATCTTCAATTAACAATTTAAAATGACTATATTCATAGATTTGATGTCAGGTAATTATCTAGAAAGGGTTTAAAATATAGGCATGGATATACATCAATTATACATGGTGAGTATCTACAAATTATGGTAATTCTGGAGGGAAACTTGAAATAATTATCTATTAGATATTATATTATATTGTATTAATTATAGTATAAATATATCATATACTATATATCATGTTACATATTATATATTATATATTATATTTATTATATATTATATATTACATCTATTATATATTATATATTATATATTATATATTATATATTATATATTATATATTATATATTATATATTATATATTATATATTATATATTATATATTATATATTATATATTATATATTATATATTAATTATATATCACATATTATATATCACATATTATATATTATATACTATATCATATATTATACATCACATATCACATATCATATATTATATATATTATATATCACATATCACATATCATATATCACACATTATATATCGCATATCACATATTATACATCTTATATTATATACCATATATTATATACCATATATCATATATCACATATTGCATATCACATATTATATATCACATATTATACATCATACATCATATATTATACATCATATGTTATATATTATATATTACATATCATATATTACATATCACATATCACATATTACATATTACATATTACATATTATATATTACATATCATATATCATATATCACATATCATATATCATATATCATATATTATATATTATATATTATATTATGTGTTATATATCATATATTATATATCACATATTACATATCATGTATTATATATCATATACCACATATTATATGGTCACATATTATATGTTACATATTATATGTCATATATTATATGTCATTTATTACATATATATATTATATATCACATAGTATGTATCATATATTATATTTCACATATCATATATGTCACATATTATATATTGCATATTGTATACCATATGTTATATATTATATATCATATATCATATATTATATGTTTATTATTTGTTATATATTATATATTATATATTATATATTACATATTATATATTATATATTGTATATCACATATTACATATCATACATCATATATTATAAGATATCTTGCTTGTACTGACTACAACAATTAAAACCATTATTTGGCTAAGACAAAATAAATTATTGCTTCATTTTTTCTTTTGACAGCTTCTATTTTCAAACAACATTTCATCTTCAAGTAAGTCACTCTTATGCACGTATACTTACTGGAACAAAAACAGCTATTGAAAAGGTAATGAGACTAATAACATCTGTATGAATCAGTACGGTCCCCATTATTGTCTTCCTCTGAGCAAAGAATGAAAAGAAATTTGAAAATAATAATCAGCCTCTCTACACATGGAGAAAAAAATCTTTTTATTTACCCTAAAGGATTTCCCCCCAAATTATCCTGTTTCTTTGTCCCCATGGGACGCTTCCTGTTCTGGTTCATGTTTTCCAAATTTTATTGAAAATCTTGCTGCTTGGGACACACAACTACAAGCCTGATTTCAGGATCACCAGTGTCTGGTTTGTAGAGATGTTTTTCCTTAACATATCTCATGTCTTCTGTCTCCAGGAAGCCCACTATCATTATGGCTTCTTCAAATCTATACTTTATGATTTATACAACAATGACTTATATTTTAAGCTTATTATATGTATGTATATATGAAATGTGTGTACATGTATATCCATGTTTCTGTGTGTGTGTGTGTCTCTGTGTGTGTGTGTGTGTGTACACATGCAGGCATGTGTTTACTCATTAGAAGACTGAAGCTGATGTTCAGTATCTTTTTGATTGTTCTTCCCTTGTGTATTGAGACAAGTTCTCTAGGTGAATCTGGAGTACCCTCACTCATTTTTTGACAGTCTAGCTACGCATCTTACTAGAGTCTTCCCTATCTCTACCAAACATGTTGGAACTATGTCAGGCTGCTATGCCATCTGCTTTTTATGTGGATTCTAGGGATATGAACTCTAAGTCTCATGGTTTCACAGCAAGTTCATCCTATGTGTCTCCTCTCAAGTCTTGGTTCATCATTCAGATGTTAAGCATATATTTGAAATATAGTGTAAAGATGTCACTGAACAGAAAAGTCTTATAAATGAATGGGGTCATTTCCCTAACTTCTTTCTCAGCCTGCTTATCCTTTGAGTATAGGAAGGCTACTGATTTGCTTGAGTTGATTTTATAACCTGCCACTTTGCTGAAGTTGTTTATCAGATGTAGGAGCTCTCTGGTGGAGTTTTTTGGGTCACTTAGGTAGACTATCATATCATCTGCAAATAATGATAGTTTGACTTCTTCCTTTCCGATTTGTATCCCTTTGACCTCCTTATGTTGTCGAATTGCCCAAGCTAGTACCTCAAGTACAATATTGAAAAGATAAGGAGAAAGGGGGCAGCCTTGTCTGGTCCCTGATTTCAGTGGGATTGCTTCAAGTTTCTCTCCATTTAGTTTGATGCTGGCTACCGGTTTGCTGTATATTGCTTTTACTATGTTTAGGTATGGGCCTTGAATTCTAGTTCTTTCCAAGACTTTAAGCATGAAAGGATGCTGAATTTTATCAAATGCTTTTTCAGCATCCAATGAAATGACCATGTGGTTTTTTTCTTTGAGTTTGATTATGTAGTGGATTGCATTGATGGATTTCCGTATATTGAACCATCCCTGCATCCCTGGGATAAAGCCTACTTGATCATGGCGGATGATCGTTTTTATGTGTTCTTGGATTTGGTTGGCAAGAATTTTATTGAGCATTTTTGCATCGGTATTCATAAGGGAAATTGGTCTGAAGTTCTCTCTTTGTTGGATCTTTGTGTGTTCTTGGTATCAGCATAATTGTGGCTTCATAGAAGGAGTTGGGTAGTGTTCCTTCTGTTTCTATTTGGTGGGATAGTTTAAAGAGTATTGGTGTTAGGTCTTCTTTGAAGGTCTCAGAAAATAGAAAAATCTGCCATGCTCGTGGATCAGCAGTATTAATATAGTTAAAATGACCATTTTGCCAAAAGCAATCTACAGATTCAATGCAATCCCCATCAAAATCCCAACTCAGTTCTTCATAGAGTTAGAAAGAGCAATTCTCAAATTCATCTGGAATAACAAAAAACCCAGGATAGCTAAAACTATTCTCAACAACAAAAGAAATTCTGGGGGAATCAGTATCCCTGACTTCAATCAATACTACAGAGTAATAGTGTTAAAAACTGCATGGTAATGGCACAGTGACAGGCAGGAGGATCAATGGAACAGGATTGAAGACCCAGAAATGAACCCACACACCTATGGCCACTTGTTCCTCGACAAAGAAGCTGAAAACATCCAGTGGAAAAAAGATAGCCTTTTCAACAAATGGTGCTGGTTCAACTGGAGGTCAGCATGCAGAAGAATGCGAATTGATCCATCCTTGTCTCCTTGTACTAAGCTCAACTCCAAATGGATCAAGGACCTCCACATAAACCCAGACACTCTGAAGCTAATAGAAAAGAAACTGGGGAAGACCCTTGAGGACATGGGTACAGGGGGAAAGTTCCTGAATAGAACACCAATAGTGTATGCTCTAAGATCAAGAATTGACAAATGGGACCTCATAAAATTACAAAGTTTCTGTAAGGCAAAGGACATCATCAAAAGGACAAATCGGCAACCAACAAATTGAGAAAAGATCTTCACCAACCCTACATCAGATAGAGGGCTAATATCCAATATATACAAAGAACTCAAAAGGTTAGACTCCAGGAAGCCAAATAACCCTATTAAAAAATGGGGTATAGAGCTAAACAAAGAATTTTCACCCAAAGAACTTCGGATGTCTGAGAAGTATTGTATAAAATGCTCAACATCATTATTCATTAGGGAAATGCAAATCAAAACAACCCTGAGATTTCACCTTACACCAGTCAGAATGGCTAAGATTAAAAATTCAGGAGACAGCAGGTGTTGGTGAGGATGTAGAGAAAGAGGAACACTCCTCCACTGCTGGTGGGGTTGCAAATTGGTACAACCACTCTGGAAAGCAGTCTGGCGGTTCCTCAGAAAACAGGGCACGTCACTTCCGGAAGATCCTGCTAGACCACTCCTAGGCATATACCCAGAGGATGCCCCAGCAGGTAATAAGGATACATGCTCCACTATGTTCATAGAAGCCCTATTTATAATAGCCAGAAGCTGAAAAAAAAAAACCCAGATGTCCCTTAACGGAAGAATGGATGCAAAAAATGTGGTATATCTACACAATGGAGTACTATTCAGCCATTAGAAACAATGAATTCATGAAATTCTTAGACAAATGGATGGAACTTTAGAACATCATACTAAGTGAGGTAACCCAGTCTCAAAAGATTAATCATGGCAAGCACTCACTAATAAGTGGATATTAGTCTAGAAAATTGGAATACCCAAAACATAATCCACACATCAAGAAGAACGGAGGAGTGGCCTGGTTCTGGCAAAACTCACTGCAGCAGTATAGGACAAAACCAGAACAAGGAAGTGGGAAGGGATGGGTGGGAGAACAGGGGGAGGGAAGAGGGCTTATGTGACTTTCGGGGAGTGGGGGGGGCAGAAAAGGGGAGATCATTTGAAATGTAAATAAAAAATATATCAAATAAAAAAATTAAGACATTAAAGAACTATTATTTGAAAAAAATGAAACTTTAGAAGCTGGGATATGGTTCAGTTAATGAAATGCTATCACAAAAGCAGAAGGACTTGAGTTCAGATCTCCAGAGCTTTAATAAAAAACTAGGTTTGATGGAACACTAGGAAAACAGACTAGAAGGTCCCTGAAGTTTCTGGGGTAGCTAGCTAGATTTTCCAAATCTGAGTTCCATGTCTATTTAAAGGCCAGTATAAAAAATTATGGTGAAGAGCTATGGATGAAGATACAGGTCATCCTCTAACTGTCATATATACTTATATGCACTGGCACATTAATATGCACTTGCACACATATTTCTACACAAATGCATCATGCAAACATACACAATGTTCAGATAATATGATTTTGATATGAAGGTATATGCTTGAGTAGTAATATTTATATAGCTATACAGCCAATTAAATGATGATAAAACAGTGTGCTTTCATGTAGATTAATGTAAAATATTGTTTAGAAAATGTTAAATACTGTTCAAGTATTTCTGAATTTGAAGTATCAGATATTTATATTATGATTTATAACAGTAGCATAATTACTGTTGTGAAATAGTAACAAAATAATATTATGGTTGAGGTAACCACGACATAAAGAACTGTATTAAAGGGTCACAGTATCTTAATGACCATGTCGGGGAATTAAATTTGACACACAGAAACAGTTATAAAAATAATGACATGCAATGATGATGCATATTGCATATGTAATAATCAACAGCACATTTATGACATAAGTTCAAGTATATATAATCATATTTCATTTTGATAAGAAAAACCAAGTCCCTTTTTTAGTCAGAAAAGTCATTGTTAATACAATTATTCTACAGCACTTCTTCAGCATTTTATCTTATTCAAAGTAGAATATTCTATTTAAAAAGGACTTCTCTAGTGTGTCTGTTGATCACCACTGATGTCTTGCTACCTTTGCTTGTGAAATACTTGAAGTTTGTTGGCTTTCAGCATTGGAAAAGTCAGTATTGGAGATTTTTATTCTAAGACTAGCAATATTTTCTAGGGATTATGCCCAAAGCTCCACCAATAAACCCACATTTCTGGGGTCTTGATATTACTTCTTAGCTCTCTCACAAGGCAGTTCCTGTAGGAGCCCTCCTCGCCAGTCCTTCAACACATTCATCCATCTTCCTACAAAGTTGTAGGAAATTTGTCTCTTCTACTTTCTCTCTCTCACCTTCTCTTTCTTCCATCGAACAAACATAATATACATTTAATCTTCCATGTCTGGGAGCCTTGATCTTTACAAAAGCAACTAAATCAGAAGTGCCAGCCACAAGGGTGGCCATGCTTGATGGGGAACTTGAAGAAAACTGTGGGAATACATGGCTACAAACCCCAGCACATCAACTTTACCAGCAAATCAAAGACTCACTCTCCCCTTCAGTATCAAAGGCTATCGATGATGTAAGACTAATTTCTTCCTTCTCATGGCAAAGTTTGAACCTGTAGAATCTTGGTTCTCAACCTTCCTAATTTTGTGACACTTTGATACAATTCTTCATGTTGTAGGAAATTCTTCATGTTATTTTGTTACTGCTGCATGACTACAGTTAAGCTGCTGTTATGAATCATAATGTACATATTTGATATTCATGATGTCTGATATGCAACCCCCAAGAGATATGCAACCATACAAGTTGAGAACAACTGTTCTAGGGTTTGCTAATGGTTAAAAATAGAAAATAGGGGTTTTTTTCAATTTTTGAGATGGAGTCTCTCACATAGTTCTGACTGCCAGCGCTCGCTATGTTGATGAGGCAGGACTTGAACTCTCACAGAAATCTGCCTGGCTCTGGCTCAAGTGCTGAGATTAAAGGTGTACACCACAATGCCTGGCAATTGAAAATAGTTTTCTTAACTTAGCATTCATAGACTCATGCAAGAGAGACCACTGCAAGGGAACTCTACATTAGAGGAGCCTCACTATTAAAAGTGGATGCTATAAAGGTATCTCTAAAGATAATATTATGCCATTAGGTTATCTTGCTCAAGATTATCAACAGTGTGACCCAGAGGCTGAGACTTCTCTTTTTAATAAAACAAGTATGACCAAGCAAAAGTGCTTGTGTCCTTAATTCTACATGCCTTAAAGTAACCACATCTATGTCTGAATACTTTTTGTCCCACTGGACACACTAGAAAGAGACACAGAAAATATTTCAGTATTAAAGTGCATTGGACTAGGAAAAGTATTTTTGCAAATTCTTGAGCATGAATGTAGTAGGTTATTACATATAAACCGTAATTTTCTGGTATGATGAAAATACAGTTTCTTCTTTTTCTTTGTTCTCCAAATCATAATTCCTAAATTAGTAGTGTATTAATGAAGTCATTGCAGCAGCTGTGCAAGGCAGCTTAGGAACATTTGAAAAATGATGCATGTTACCCATGAATCTCTACATATGTTAGTATAGATATATTATATCCCATATCAATAATTCTTTACATTGACAGAAACATTGGATGATGAAAACAAGTGAGACTATCTCAAAGGTGAACAGTTTCTCTGATGATGATACCTGAGATTGTTCTCTGACATCCACATGTACACACAGACACGTGCACTCTCATACAATTATACCTATGAGTGTGTGTATGTATGTGCACCCACATACACTGCAGAATATGCACCCATTAAAACAAAAACTAAAATTGTAAAGCTTCTTATAATCCTGGTACATGGGAGGCTTAAATAAGACAGATTCAAGCCCGTGGCCAGCCTGAGCTATATTGTGTGAGCTCCTGCCTTCTGGAAAAGCATTCAGAGCAAGTCTTTAAGCAAATTTGGGGTGGTCTACTTATGGCATCAGGGGCACTCAAATGTCAGAGTTTCAAAATTGTGGGTTCTTGGGTAGTAGATGCTCACCCTATACAACAAAGTGGAAGCAATCGTATTGTTATTTACAAGCTCTGTTAATAAGGAGAATGAAACATGACTTAAGTTATAATACAGACCACTTTTTTCTGAATGTAGATGTGTGAACGCACCTTAGAAGTATAGCCTCCATTACAGTTATTTTGGAGCACAGTTTAAGTTCAAACAAACAACAAATATACATTTTTAAAAAGCTGCTAATAGATTCAACTCCCAATCCTTACCTTTCAAATAACAAAGAAACCTGAGATGAATTGATTTCCTTGCCTCTAAAGGTTAACTGCTAGCCCTGCAGGGCACGTCAAGGATTTCCTAGGCTTCTTTGAAATTCCATTTCTGTTCTGGTGCGATGTTAGTTCCCTTACTTCAACCTAGTTACTCACATCAGCTTATATCTTAGCTCTTTACACACTCTCCATTTAGCAGTTAGTAGAATTTGTCTAGATTGTCAGTGGAGGTGTCAGATGACTAAGATCCTTGTTTTGTTATCATGCAACCAAAACAAAAGAAATCATTTTACCACAGACAGAAATCTATTTTTGCATATAAAAACCTCAAATGCAAAAATGCTGAAAAGTCTGTGCCGACACCAACTCCTACAAATGTGTTGTCTCTTGTGGAATTCCTTTTCTTTCCTCAAATTACTGAAGGTGCCTGTCTCTGAATAGAGCTGCTAAATAGTATCTATCACGAGTATGTGTATGGATTGTCTTATGAAATTTTAATGTTTGGCTGCTCAGGGGAAATAGCAATGAATAAGTCAATGCAAATAAGCATTAGCTTCTACAATTCCATGCCCTGCATACTTATCTGCCACCTCAGAATGGTTTTGGTTGTTGTTGTTGTTGTTGTTTTGTGAGTGTGGGTGTGTATGTGCTTTAAAAACATAGATAATTCAATTACCAAGATACACATAATAAAAAGAAGCTAAGAACTTAACACCATGCTTTCTGGTGATGATAGTCATGGTGATTCAGGCTTTCACCCCCCCACTCTTTTTGACTCAGGTTCCTTCCCTTGTGTTGGCTACATAGTCTTTCCTCTAATCTCGGAAACCTGTAGCTACATACTCCTTGAGCTTTTTCCAGTATGTAGTCAAGAATGGTTTATGTCCTTTTAAATACAAAGCATTATGTAGAGACTTCATTCTGGGCTAGTATTAAAATACATTTTCCTCCAAATTCAAACATTCCCTCAAGACCCTCAGGAGGTAAAGGTCTTTCTTTGCTTGTTTAGACTTATATTTTTTCATTTTTTATTGGATATTTTCTTTATTTACATTTCAAATGTTTTCCCCTGTTCAGGTCTCTCCTTTGGAAACCCCTTTTCTCATTACTCCCCCCCCCCCCCCCGCCACTAGGAGGGTGCTCCTCCACTCGCCCACCCATTCCTGCCTTCCTACCCTGGCCTTCCCCTACACTGGGACATCGAACACCCCCAGGACCAAGGGCTGATCCTCCCACTGATGTCCAACAAGGTCGCCCTCAGCCACATATGCAGCCAGAGCCATGGGCCTCTCCATGTGTACTCTTTGGTTAGTGGTCAAGTCCCTGGGAGCTTCAAGAGTCTTGCCAGTTAACACTGTTGCTCCCCCCATGGGCCTGAAAACCCCCTCAGCTTTGTCAGTCCCTTCTCCAACTCTTCTAATGGGGACCCAGCACTCAGTCCAATGGTTAATTGGAAATATCTGCCTCTGTGTTTGTTAGAATCTGGCATAGCCTCTCAGGAGCGGACCGTATCAGGCTTCTATCAGTAAACATTTCTTGGCATCCACAGTAGTGTCCAGGTTTGGTGACTGTATATGGGATGGATCCCCAGGTGGAGAAGACTCTGGATGGCCTTTCCATCAATCTCTGCTCCCCCTTATAAGAAGCACTGAAGCATCCACACCTTGGTCTTCTTCTTAGACTTAATATGGTCTGTGAATTGTATCTTGGGTATTCCAAACTTTGGGGCTAATATCTACATGCTGTGAGTGCATACCATGTGTGTTCTTTTGTGACAGAGTTACCTCACACAGGATGATATTTTCTAGTTCCATCCATTTCTCTAAGACTTTCATGAAGTCATTGTTTTTAATGGTTGAGAAGTACTCCATTGTGTAAATGTACCACATTTTCTGTATCCATTCCTCTGTTGAAGGACATCTGGGTTCTTTCTGGCTTCTGGCTATTACAAATATGGCTGCTATAAATGAAGTGGAGCATATGTCCTTATTATATGTTAGAGCATCTTCTGGGTATATGCCCAGGAGTGTTATAGCCAGGTCCTCAGGTAGTACTATGTCCAATGTTCTGAGGAAGTGCCAAACTGATTTCTAGAGTAGTTTTACCAACTTGCAATCCCACCAGCAATGGAGAAGTGTTCTTCTTTCTCCACATAATGGCCAGCATCTGCTGTCACCTGAGCTTTTGATCTTAGCCATTCTGACTAGTGTGAGGAGGAATCTCAGAGTTTGTTTTGATTTCCCTGATGACTAAGGATGTAGGACATTTTGTTAGGTGCTTTTCAGCCATTCGATATTCCTCAGTTGAGAATTCTTTTAGGTCTGTGTACCATTTTTAATAGGGTTATTTGGTTCTCTGGAGTCTAACTTCTTGAATTCTTTATATACATTGGATATTAGCCCTCTATCAGATGTAGGATTGGTAAAGATCTTTTCCCAATCTGTTGGTTGCCATCTTATCCTATTGACTGTAGGACATAACCCTGTGACCATCAGTCACACAGGGCAATGCCTGCCCCAAGTTCCTGGTACTCCACCCCCACATTTACCTGGCTACAGCCAGATATGTTCCACTCCACAGTAACAGCCAGGCAGCCTGGTCCACTATAAAAGGAGATGCTTGGCCCGTCCTTCCTCTCTTGCCCTCCTCTCTCTCCCTCTCCCTCTCTCTTCTCTTACCTTTCTCTTTTCCCATTCCCTTCCCCCTCTTTCCATGTAGCCATGGCTGTCTTCTATCTCTCTACCTCCCCTCTCTCAGTCTACTATTCTACAATAAAGCTTTAAAATCATAGGCTGCCTCTCCTTCCATCTAAGCCTGCCATGCTGGAGCAATGGAACAGACCTCTCAACATTTCCAGCAGCCAGACCAGACCAAGGGTTTGAACCCCTAACCGGGTCTCCTCCACAGGTACCCAGGCCCACAATTGACAGTATCTTTTGCCTTACAGAAGCTTTGCGATTTTATGAGGTCCCATTTGTCAGTTCTTGATCTTAGAGCATAAGCCCTTGGTGTTCTGTTCAGGAACTTTTCGCTAGTGCCCATGTGTTAGAGTCTTTTCCCTCACTTTCTCTCCTATTAGATTCAGTGTATCTGGTTTCATGTGGAGGTCCTTGATCCACTTGGACGTGAGCTAGGAACTGGAAGATAAGAATGCAATCTTCTACATACTGACTGCCAGTTGAACCAGCACCATTTGTTTAAAATACTGGCTTTTTTCCCACTCGATGGTTTTGGTTTCTTTGTCAAAGATCAGTTAACCATAGATGTGAGGGTTCATTCCTGGGTCTTCAATTCTATTCCGTTTATCTACAGGCTTGCCATCATGCCAATACCATGCAGTGTTTATCTCTGTTGCTCTATGCTTGTGCCTGCTTGTATCCTGCCCCTGCTTGTGGTCAGGGATGGTGATTCCTCCAGAAGTTCTTTTGTTGTTGAGAATAGTTTTTGCTATCCTGGGTTTTGTGTTATTCTAAATGAAATTGAGAATTGCTCTTTCTAAGTCTAAGAATAATGAAGTTAGAATTAAGATGGGGATTGCATTGAATCTGTACATTGCTTTTGGCAATATGTCCATTTCACTACATTAATCCTGCCAATCCAAGAGCACGGGTATCTTCCCATCTTCTGAGGTCTTCTTCAATTTCTTTCTTCAGAGACTTGAAATTCTTGTACATATCTTTCACTTGTTTGATTAGAGTTACACTAAGATATTTTATAATGTTTGTGACTACTATGAAGTGTGCCATTTCCCTACTTTCTTTCTCAGACTGCTTATTCCTCACATAGTGGAAGACTACTGATTTCTTCGAGTTAATTTTATATCCAGCTCCAGGAAAGGGGGCAACATTTGAAATGTAAATAAATAATATATGTAATAAAAAATGTTTATATCGAGCCACTTAGGTGAAGTTATCAGGTTTAAGAGTTCTCTGGTAGAATTTTTGGGGTCAGTTAAATACACTATCATATCATCTGCAAATAGTGATATATTGACTTCTTCCTATTCAATTTGTATACCTTTGACCCCCTTTTGTTTTCTAATTGCTCTAGCTAGAACTTCTAGTACTATATTGAATAGGTATGGAGAGAGTGGGCAGCATTGTCTAGTCCCTGATTTTAGTGGAATTCCTTCAAGTTTCTCTCCATTTAGTTTGATGTTGGCTACTGGTTTGCTGTATATTGCTTTTACTATGTTTAGGTATGGGACTTGGATTCCTGATTTTTCTAAGAATTTTAACATGAAGGGGTGTTGAATTTTGTCAAATGCTTTCTCAGCATTCAATGAGATGGTTATGTGGTTTTTTTTTTAATTTGTGTACATACTATATTACATTGATGGATTTCCATATATTGAAACATCCCTGCATCCCTGGGATGAAGCCCACTTGATAGTGGTGAATGATCATTTTGATGTGTCCTTGGATTTAGTTTGCGAGAATTTTATTGAGTATTTTTGCATTGATATTCATAAGGGAAATTATTCTGATCTTCTGTTTCTTTGTTGGGTCTTTGTGTGGTATCAGTGTAATTGTGGCTTCATAGAATGAATTGGGTAGTGATCCTTCTGTTTCTCTTTTGTGGAATAGTTTGAAAAATAGTTGTATTACGTCTTCTTTGAAGGTCTGATAGAACTTTGCACTAAATCCATCTGGTCCTGGGCTTATTTGGTTGAGAGATTTTAATGGTTGCTTCAATTTCTTTAGGGGTTATGGGACTGTTTAGATGATTTATCTAATCTTGATTTAAATTTGATATTTAGTATCTGTCTAGAAAATTGTCCATTACATCCAGATTTTCCAGTTTTGTTGAATTTAGGCTTTTGTAGTATAATCTTACGATTTCTTGAATTTCCTCAGTTTCTGTTGTTATATCTCTCTTTTCATATCTGATATTGGTAATTTGGATACTGTCTCTGTGCCCTGGTTAGGCTGACCCTTAGATTTGTCTATCTGTTGATTTCCTCAAAGAACCAGCTCCTGGTTTTCTTGATTTTTTTTATAGATTTTTTTTCTTTCTACTTGAAAGAAGATTACTTTCTTGTTTTTTCTAGGGTGTAGTTTCCCTCCTTTCATTGGACTTTTCCATCTATTATTCTTTGTAGGGCTGAAAAGATATTATATACATTTGGTTTTGTTATGGAATATCTTGGTTTCTCCATCTATGGTAATTGAGAGTTTTTCTGGACATAATAGCCTGGGTTGGCATTTGTGTTCCCTTAGCATCTGTATGACATCTGCCCAGGATCTTCTAGCCTTCATTGTTTGGTGAGAAGTCCAGCATAATTTTGATAGGTCTACCTTATATGTTATTTGACCTTTTTCCCTCACTGCTTTTAATATTCTTTCTTTGTTTTCTTTATTCTGTGCATTTGGTGTTTTGACTCTTATGTGACAGGAGGAATTTCTTTTCTGGTTCAATCTATTTGGAGTTCTGTAGGCTTCTTGTATGTTTATGGGCATCTCTTTCTTTAGGTTAGGGAAGTTTTCTTCTATAGTTTTGTTGAATATAGTTACTGGCCCTTTAAGTTGGAAATCTTTGCTCTCTTCTATACCTATTATCCTTAGGTTTGGTTTTCTCATTGTGTCCTGTATTTCCTGGATGTCTTGGATTAGGAACATTTTGCATTTTCTTTGCCTCTTTTGTCAATGTTTTCTATGGTATGTTCTGCACCTGATATTCTCTCTTCTATCTCTTGTATTCTATTGGGTGATGCTTGCATCTGTGACTCCTGATCTCTTTCCTAGGTTTTCTATCTCCAGCGTTGTCTCCCTTCATGATTTCTTTATTGTTTCTCTTTCCATTTCTAGTTCCTAGATGGTTTTGTTCAATTCCTTCACCTGTTTGGTTGTATTTTCCTGTAATTTTTTAAAGGATTTTTGTGTTTCCTCTTTAAGGGTATCTGCCTGTTTTCCTGTGTTCTCCTGTATTTCTTCAAGGGAATTATTTATGTCCTTCTTAATGTCCTCTATCAATGTCATGAGATTTGACTTTAAATCAGAGTCTTGCTTTTCTGGTGTTTTTGTGTATCCAGGGCTCACTGTGCTGGGGGAACTGGGTTCTAATGATGCCAAGTAGCCTTAGTTTCTGTTGCTTATGTTCCTGCCCTTGTCCCTCTCCATCTGGTTATCTCTGGTCTTAACTAGGCTTGTTGTCTCTGTCTATGGCTTGTCTCTCCCAAATCCTGTGTGTTATTACCTCTGGGAGGCTATTTCTTTCTGGGAGGAATTTGGGTATGGAGAGCTGTGGCATAGCTCCAGGGTGCAAATGGAAACTGGAAGGATCCTGTCCCCAGCTGTTCCTTGTTTCCTGTGTCCTGATGGCTCTGGTCTGGTTCCTCTTGGGCCAGGAATTTGAGCAGAAGTGGTGGTCTTACACATGCTCTCAGGTACGAAGGCACTCCTGGGAGACCAGTTCTCTCTGGGCAGTATTTGGGTATGGAGATCTGTGGCGCAGGGTCAGTTCTGGGTGCAGACAGAAACCAGAAGGGTCCTATCCCAGGCTGCTCCTTGTTTCCTGTGTCCTTAGGGTGGCAGGCGGGTCCCTCTGAAGAGCAGTGGTAATCTTACCTGTGCTCACATGCATGTCTGCAATCCTGGGAGACCAGCACTCTCCTAGTGATATTTGGTATTGAGCGCCATGGCACAGTTTCAGCTCTGGGTGTATGTTGTCTTTCTTAACCAAATTTGTAAGATTCTTGAGGATTCTGCCCCCAGCAATATAAAAATGAGTAAATGAATTATAGGGTGAGCATAGAGACACTGGCCAGCTACGCTGCAGAGAGTGGAGGTATTCAGATCCTTCAGTTGTCAAAAAGATGTTAAGAGAGTTCTACTGTTGTAGCTGTCAGAAGTCACCACCAGTGTTTAATCCCCAGAGTTCATATGACTTCTTTAGAGTTATTCATGCTTCTTGTAGGCAACCCTTTGGCCATACATAACCATATTTGGATATCTCAGTATAAACTTCATTGGATCACCCAATTTTGTGTGTGTGTGTGTGTGTGTTAATGCCTTTCCAGAAAAAGTCCTACTAAACAATGAACACGGACCTATGTGGCCCTGCCACATTTATTAAATATTTTTAATAAAGACCATTCAGATTATTTAACATTCACATTGTGCAATAATTTTTGTGATTTGAAATGTCACTTAATTTTGACTATGGAAATGTATTCCAGAAACACTAATTAGTGCTGCTAAAGTCTTCAAGAAAAGACTGGATTTCTTTACATTTGTATATAAAGCAATGGGTTTTATTAAGGCCTTTTCTTGAATACTCTGTTCTTACCAACCCATTTCCAACCTCCATCTCCTACCTCCATCCATGTTTCTCTACTCTCTATCCCCCTCTCCTCCCCAAGAGCCTCATTTCTTTGTTCCTGAAGCATGTATTCTATTATCCTACCCTCAAGAACATTTTCTTACTCTAATGATCTGGCACTTTTTATAATTTTGTTACCAATACCCACCTATTCACCCACCCAAACATTCATGAGCACAGAAATATAATTTGAAACCTAGGATTCCCATATTATAGAAAATACTCATCATATTTCTCTTTTTGGAGGTGGTTTATGTGACTTAATGTAGTCATTTCCAGTTTTATCCATTTTGCTACAAATGTTTTAATTTCATTTTTATTTACTGCTGAATGAAATTCCACTATCTATAGACTAGTAATTTCTTTAACCATTCATCTGGTAATACAGGCTGATTCCATTTTTTTTTTATCTATTATGAATAGGATAACAATAAAAATGGTTGTACAAGATCGCTGTGCTGACTTGGAATCTGCTTTGTATATACCTAGGAGCAGTATAGGTAGAACATAGGTAAGCTCTATTTTCCATTGTTTGAGAAACCTCCTTAATGACTTCCATTATGGCTGTACTCTTAGTTTACGTTTAACTGCAATGAATAAGGGTTCATTTCCTACTTCCTTCCCAGCCTTTGTTGGCTTAATTTTAGCCATTCCCTCTGGGTGTGATAAAATAAAAAAGCAGCTTTAATGTGCAGTTCCCAGAAGGCTAAATATGCTGAACATTTAAAAAAATATTTAATGGGCTCTTTGTGTTTCTTTTTTAAGAACTGTATGCTCAGTTCATTAGCCAAGTTACTTATTAGAAGACTTGGGGGAAGCTCTGTGTTCCATTTTTGCAGTTCTTGCTGTATTATGGATATTAAAACCCTGTCTGAAGGGTAGTTGGGAAAGATTTTCCCCATTCTATAAGCCACACTTTCATTCTGCTGATAGTTCCTTATGCTGTGCAAAGTTCTTATAATTTAAGGTAATCCTACGATTCATTTCCTCAAGCTATTACTTAGGTCTTTCAGTCCTTTCTGCCTATACCCCTACCTCCAAATGTTTCCTCTAGCAACTTTAGCATTTCAGGCTATATACTAAGGTCTTTCTCTTACTTTGAATTGATTTTTATGCAGGAAGAGAAATTCAATTCTAACTTCATTTTTATTCATCTGGAAATTCACCTTCACAGTGTCACTCACGGAAGACAACCTTTTTCTTTTTCTTTTTTCTTTTTTTGCCAATGTATCTTTTTATGTACCTTCATCAAATATAGGTGAACATCAACACTTTTATATTCTATTCTTGTATATTTTCAAGTGTCTCTCAAAATCTTTGTGATGGACACATACCGTGAGTTTCATTCCGTTGTAAAGCATTGTTTTGTATTTCTCATTCCCTCAGGATAGGTGAATAAATGCCTACTCACCCTGTATAAGAAACCAACACTACTGAATTATGATGTCACCACAGTTGAATGTGCTGTGCCAGAGTTTACTGGGGTTATTTGTAGGAGTTTGGGTGAGGGATTACAGGCATTAGTAGGATAGCTGTGTCACTGAGAGTGTATTCTAGCACAGTGACCACTCATAAAAGTTGAAACTGCTTTATGAGGAACACCAGTGAAGCAATGGAGATATCAGCCCACCTCCAAAATTTTCAACCCCAAATTTAACCTGTCTACAATAGCGTTTTATGGCATTTTATATATTTTAAATTATTTTTATTTAGTGACATTCCAAATGTTGCTCCCCTTCCAGGTCCCCCTCCCCAAATTCTTCACCCCGTCTAACCTCCACTTAATCTCTTAAAGAGTGCTCCCACACATACCCACTGACCTCCACCTCACTCCCCTAAGCATCTCCCTTCCCTGGAGTATCAAGTCTCTACAGGATTAGGCACATCCTCTTCTTAGAGATAGAATATCATCTTAAGTCCTAAGCAATTTAAGCATAACAAAACCTCTGACTATCTAGTCTTCATCACATGAGAGGCCCTAGAAGAAATAAATATTACCTGAGTATGCAGAAAATGCAGGGACATAGGTAATTTTCAAATTTATAGAAATAACAGACACTAATGACTTTCTGAACTGTACTCAATATTATCTCTATAACACTGGAGCATCTTTAGCCTATCTAACAGGCTTTTGCTGAAGCCGGAATTATGAAGGACTTGCTTACGCTGACTATGCAGAGCTTTTCAGTCAACTTCCCTGTATCCTCTTATCTTTTCTAGACAGATTTGTTTGTAGTTGAAGCATGGGTATTTTCTTTGCCAGTGACTAACTTCACACAAGCAAATCCATATTTAGGTAATTGGTACTTAACATCTTCTTTGAATGGAATGGGGGTACTATCAGGACCACATCTACATATAGTCAGAATCTTCTGATAATAAAATAAATTTGAATGCCATATTCTTTGGATCTCTTAGATTTTTGAAGACTGTATATAGTATATTTGAATAGCCAAACATTGTTTATTCTTAGCTGTTTACTATCTGAACAACCTTGAAAACATATTATTGTGATCAATTAAACTAGTATCTACTATGACTGTGAGTTTTACTATTAACATGCATTACCTAACAATTCCTAATAGTTCCTAACTTGCATTTTTATCATCTCTAATAATTTGTAATAGCAGCTTTTAAAAGACCTAGAATTTTATATTCTATCTTTAAGAATTACATAAATAAAATATATCAAATAAATGTTAAAACTTAAATATGTATGTCTATCAAAATTAATCTTAAATTTGTATCAATATACAATAACTCGTACCAATGTATCAAAAATAACCTTCTTGTATCAATATACAAAATTTTATACCAATATAATAAAATATAGCCTCAATTTTGCTTCAAAACATAAAGATCTTTATCAATGCAAGATTATGGCTATAAAATGTTGTTTGGTTTAATAGTAGATTCAATAATTGATCCATATTTATCTGATTTCTTACAATATTTCTATATTCCCCCTTTTTCTTCTGAAACCCCTTTCCCTTACCTCAAAAAGAAAGAAAGACAGGGAACAGAAAAGGAAAAAAAAAAGAAATCCCTAGATCTAACCTCTCAATTTTGGTGGTGGATACTTTTCCATAGGAAACTCTGCAGGTTGCTATAGTTCATTCTCACGTCCCCAGAGGGGGAAAAAGGTTTCACTAGAAACAAATCCCAGCTCCTCTACTGCTGGCGGGGCTGTAAGATGGTACAACCACTTTGGAAATCAGCCTGGCAGTTCCTCAGAAAACTGGACATGACACTTCCGGAGAACCCTGCTATACCTCTCCTGGGCATATACCCAAAGGATTCCCCGGCATGCAATAAAGACACATGCTCCATTATGTTCATAGCAGCCTTATTTATAATAGCCAGAAGCTGAAAAGAACCCAGATGTCCCTCAAAGGAGGAATGGATACAGAAAATGTGGTATATTTACACAATGGAATACTACTCAGCACTTAGAAACAATGAATTCACAAAATTTTTAGGCAAATGGTTTGATCTGGAAAATATCATCCTAAGTGAGGTAACCCAATCACAAAAGAATATACATAGAATGCAATCTCTGATAAGTGGATATTAATTAGCCCAGAAGCTCTGAATACTGAAGGCACAAATTGCATAACAAATGACTCCCATGAAGAAGTATGGAGAGGGTCCTGATCCTGGAAAGGTTTGATCTAGCCTTGGAGGGGAATATAAGGACAGAGAAAAAGGAGGGAGGTGATTGGAGAATGGGTGGAGAGAAGAAGGTTTATGGGACATATGGGGAGGGGGGATCTGGGAAAGGGGAAATCATTTGGAATGTAAACAAAGAATACAGAAAATAAAAATATTAAAATGAAAAAAAAAGAAACAAATCCCAGGGTATTCAGTGTAAGACAAAACCCATAAAAGTGCAGATTCTGCTTTATTTTGCCTACTTGGTTTAGATACTTCACCTAACAGAATACTGTGTATTCTGTAGATTTAGAGTAATGAATAAAGAGGCAAAGAAATAGCTACAAGCCGGCCCATAATCCCGTATCTATGCACCCAAGGCAGAATACTTTGCAAGCAGTGTGGGCATCTCCACAGGTCATGAAATAGGTACAAAGTATGCTGAACCCTGAGGATTCGAATGATGACTATTATGTTTGAAAAGAATATAAGTAGAGAGTAGATGACAGAATATCAATATACAATGGATGATGCTCTTGCATCGGTTTGCCTTGCTTACTTCAATGAAATTTGCTTGTTAATGCTTCTGCAGATTCATGACAATCAATGCAGCCTCAAGGTTTCTTCTTGATCAAGCTGGTGCTACTGATTTGTGTTTGGTGTTTGCTGATTACACTGGACTGCCACTATGACTCATGTTTTGATGTTTTCATCTGGATTGATGATATCTTGACAATGAAGACTGGAATCAACCCAAAGAACTGCTACCAAAGAGGTTCACAACTCCCATTTTCCATTAACCTTTTTTCTTTCCTCCCTCTGGTAGGTGGGCTAGAAGGGAGGTTGACATGTTAAAGAATCATATTTAAAGTAGGTTTTGTAAAATTTAAGCCTAAAATCTGTTGTTACAAATAAATATCAAGAATTTAAATATCATGTATGACACAGATGAGAAATTTGACCACTTAACTGGAATACCAACATTGTGAGACTTGACAGACACACCTCCCTCCCTTGTTCTCTCTGCCTCCACCACCTCTCTATACATGGATGTATGTTTGTGTGTATGTTTTGTTCTAAAAGAAGTTCTGTACCATAGAAAGAGTTTTAAATATGGGAACATTTGTCATGTTATGATATGTAACCTGACTAACTGCCCAACATTAATTATAGGAATTACAGAGGAAAATAATAAACCTTTTTTAAAAAGTGGTATTCTACTTGTAAACATGTGATTGAAATAATGCTGAATGAGAAAATGATTTCTATAACCTTATGAGCTTATGACACTTCTTACCCATTATTGTACTGAAGGACAAATAATACGCTATTTTTCCATGAAGAGTGAGAACTTGATGTTTATTTCTCTGTTATCCACAAATAAAGATTGAGCACTAAGCACTGAATTGCTTTGAGAAAGGGGATACCATTTGAAATGTAAATAAAGCAAATATCTAATAAAAACAAAAACCAGAAAAACCATGTCCGCCATTGTCTGCTAGTCCACTGGGGCAGAGGCACAAGTGCAGGAATGTGCTGGGTCTACTTTTTAAAAAAATTTCCTGCAACACATCACATGACACAAATGAATCGCCAAAGAAAACAAAATTTTCCATTTCAAAAGATAAGACATTCTCCCCCAAGATGGAATTCTCCACTTGATCCTACTCACTTTAACATTTTCACCAAGTCAAAGGACCAGAGCTCTGAACTTAACCAATAACTGCTACCAATGTGTGTGCCCTTCCTTAACCTAGCAGGCCATGGGATAGGCTTATATTCAGCCTCTCTCAGGCTCCTTAATATTTCATTGCTTGTGCTTCCCCCTGTTGCACCTCAGAGCCTGTAGGCCTGGCTTCACATGGCTGAGGTGGACTAGGCTAAATACTGACTAGCATTATTTCAGGTGGGATTCCACTGAGTATGAACCCTAGATCGGAAGCAAATAAAGCAACATAGACCTCTCTATCTAGCATCCTAAAGGCTATGTTGCAGGTGGTTTGTCACAGGTTTGATGGTGCATGTGCTAAGAGATACTTTGATACTGGGCAGAGTGTGTATCCGAGAATGTCCTGAGACTTTTCTCATTTGGCTCAGCCAACTCCATTTGGAAATCTACATGAGAGCAGAGAAATGGGACAAAGGCAACGGTTTCTCTGCCAACTGGCTAAGTGCTCTTTTCCATAGTCTTCAGTTCCTTGAAAATGATCATTTTGACATGAAGTGCTGACACGGATTCCTGAGGACACACACTAAATTATTTGCCCTAAATTATTTTCTGGGGCTTTTGTAAGCAGAAATTCCAGTCACCATCACAGCCTGGCCAATGTTTGCTACTTCCCGAATCTCAGAGCTTAAATTTAATTTTTTGAAGATGTCCAGCATTCCTGGTTGCATAAGAAAGTTTGCCATCATTCCTTAGGGCCTTCCACTCTATTGACTTGAGCATGCTCTCCAGGTCTACATATTCTTTCTCTCCTGTTCCAGCATGCCTACATCAACATGCCGTCCTCTGCTTGACAGAATTGACACTGCATTCTTAATTATTATTTTCATCCAGTAATATTTTTCTCATCATTCAATACTCAGATCGTTTTTTTCTATTCTTGGGCATCCTGCATTAGATTTATCTATTCTGAATATCTTCTGAATCTATGCATGTTGTTTTGTCATCTGAGTGTTGAAATGACAAGTATTCTATGATATACTTGTATGTCCATGATGCCCTGTACAACAGTGTTCCAACATTCACATAATCACATATTGATTATATGTATGTGACTATATATCCACATGTTATCTATAAGCTTTGCAGAGAGAGATAGATGGGTTTTCTTCTATCTAATGTGTATCTATCTATGGCTAACTGGCTAAATCTGTACATATTCACATATAAATGTGATATATATATATAAACAAAAATATATGAAAATACTCATTCATAACCTCTCATACATAATTTGACTGTGAGGTAAAATTCATATATAAATTGATATTCACATATAAATGTGATATATATATAGCTATATAAACAAAAATGTATGAAAATACTCATTCATAATCTCTCTCATACATAATTTAACTGTGAGGTAATATGAATTACTTTGTTTAGTCTTCTTTAATAAAATACTATATACCACTGTTAAATGACAGTGGACACACACTCAAGAAAAAGACCCACAAGAATGCCAACTGCCCCATGGAGGCAGACCCACTGTAGCCACTCAGAGCCACACCCACCTCTTTGTGGTAGTTTATGGGCAGGTACCACCACAATAAGCAAGAACATAGTGAAGAGTTATGAGAGAAAGAGAAAGGAACTATTTTCACACTATGAAGCAAGCAGGAAATGGAAAGCAGAGGTAGATGAAGAATAGCCTGGGGAAACTAGCCTGTCCTGCTACCTGAGGCTATGCTGAAGTCCCTGACTGTATGCTGCCAAGAACCATATCTGGGTCCTTGTCCCTGAAACAGCAGGGGTCTGTTTCTATGTCTGGAGCATGTTATCACCAAAGACCATGTGGATGTCCCTGGTCCGGGCTGCCTCCTGAGGCCATCTTGATGTCTGAGGGCTGTGCACACCTGTCTCCAAGCCCTCACTCTCTGAGCTGGTTGGAGCGCTGGCCCAACACTTCACCTGAACACTTCACCTGAGCTTGGGTTAAACTGGATGAGACCCTCTCAGCCAAGTGGTGGCATACATAGTAAATAAATGGCCCCGCCCCTCACCTGGGCACCTTAGGAGAGTTGGCCTTGGGGCATGAGAGTGAAAGTCCTGGACCTGATCCTCAAAGGCTTCAGCACTTGGGAGAATGCCTCATACCTAGCCTGAGCACCACAGTATAGGTGGTTCTAACGATATGGTTACAGATGATCTAGTCCAAACTACATAAACCTAAGAGAGCTTCCATCACCCCCACCCCCACAGCCCATCTCCTGGACAGAGTGGAAGAGCCGAGCCTGTCCCCATGGTGCATGGGGGGCATGTTGGGGGATGACAGAGAGCTGGGGAGATGACCAACACAAACACCATCCAGGCCAGATTCTAGGACTGCGGAATGGCCCTCCGCAGCATCTACCCTATCTAGAAACTGCTGGAACCGTGAAGGGAATGGTCCTGCACAGCCAAAGCTGCAGAATCTCCATGACACAGGGCAAGGACAGGATACCAGAGAGGAGTCCCCGAGAGCATCCGATATTGATGAAGTAGCAGAAATTGTGATCTCAAATCAGTAAGCCTTAGCAAAAAAGTTTGGGCAAAAGTATACTGCAGCTTCCACAGTAAGAGTTTGTTGGTGATGTTTTGTTTTGTTTCTTAATATTTATTTATTTTGTTGTTGTTGCTATTGTTTTAATTTTTATTTTTTGTTTTCATCTAGAAGAAGTTGCAAGGGCAGAGGGGTGGACATGGAGGGATATGATTAAGATTTGGGTAAATGATGTAAAATTCACAAAGAATCAATAAAAATTCAATAAGCAAAAGAAAAATACTATAGACCATATAGCTTACAAGCAACAATAGTTTATTTTTCACAGTTTTATGGGCTATAAAAGCCATTTCTTGTGCCAGTAAGTATGCTGTCTGCTAAGGGTTTCTTCCTGTTCTGTCCATGTTGTGAAAAGCTAGAGAACTCTCTCGTGTTTCTCTTTCATATGGCCACCATGAGGTCTCCAGTATCCTTTTCTCACTAAAGACTCACCATTTAAAACAATAACTTTAGGGTAAAAATTGTAGTGTGTAATTTCAAGAAGTAAAATCATCCAAGCCATTAGAGGGCCACAGCCTTGCTTCTCCATTCATCCTGCTTTATACTTGTTTGTGTGCCAAGACACCGATAACGACCACTATCTTTATCATTAGTTCCTGTTATATGTTTAAGCCCTATGTATATTACTTCATATAACCCATGTGATTCTCTGTAAGAGACAGCATCATTGATATATTAGGAGTGAATATTTTCTCTTGGGCTAAAAGAAATCAAAGTTTACATTTTTTGAGTAATGGAAGGAATAATAATCAAGAGCAGTGGAATCTTTATCACAATACCATTTTAAGAAACAGGAGAACATGATATTTCACTTTCGGGGTCTGGTGTGCCCTCATGGGCCCTCCTGGCCTGCAAACTTCAGGTCTGCCTTGAGAAACACAGCTGCCTCTATACCGTTTATCATGTATCTTCCCAACCTTGAGAATTATTTTGTTCCCTTCCATTCTATTCTCCATCTCTAAGTTTGTGTATATGTGGGAGTGTGTTTGTGCACATCCACTACATCTGTGTACAGAAAGGAATATATAAATATGTAGAAGCTAAAAGATAACATATATGCTACAATTCCTCCCATGGAAACTGGAGTACCCCCATTTGGCTAGGTTCCCTGTTTAAAGAATTTTAGAGATCAACCAGTCTTTTCCTCTTCACCTGCAGGGTTGCATGAGCACACAGACACATCTAAATTTTTATGTGGATGGCAGACATCTGAACTAAAGTCATCATGCTTGCATCGCAAGCCCTTTACCAACAGCCATCCCACAATCCCCAACTCAAATTTCTTTTTTTATTTTTATTAGAAATTTTCTTTCTTTTTTTGATATATTTTTTATTTACATTTCAAATGATTTCCCCTTTTCTGGGTCCCCACTCCGCCCAAGTCCCATTAGCCCTCTTCTTTATTACATTTCAAATGTTATCTCCATTCCTTTTTTCCCCTCCCCAAACTCCCCATCTGTTCCCCCCTCCTCCTGCTCACCAACCAACCCACTGCTGCTTCCCTGTCCTGGCATTCCCCTACACTGGGGCAATGCTCCTTCACAGGACCAAGAGGCTCTCTTTTCATTGATCCTTTCAAGGCCATTCTCCAATTTTATTCCCACTTGTTTTTCCTGAGGTGTCAGCCTTGCGCATCTTAGGAGAGACAGTGCTCCATGGTACCCGTGTGTATTCATTTGTCATTAGTCATTTGTACCAAAGTGAGTTCAATAATTACAATTCTTTTATTGTTCTAAAGACATTCTGATAAGAACAACAGCAATAGCCAAATCATTGCTACCACAAAGTGTTTTAACAGCTTCTTTCAAATCGTATTCTGTAAGGCATAGCCAGGGCACAAGAAAGGAGAATGTCTGACTTTAGCATCCACTGATTTCTCCAAATCTTCCCCTTGGGGCAAAATAAAATCAGCAGAGTATAATAAACAAATTCTCCCACTAAGATCCTTCTGAATGCTGCTATTCTCATTCCAGGAGTCTGAATTTCAGGATATCCATTTATTGGGGTACTGTTTGTGAAATAAGTAAATTTTATCTCAGGAATGTTGCTTCCACAAAACCTGGCACATCATCTGATGCTCACTGCTGTGGTACCAACACTTGCATCTCTACCTGGCAGACAAAAGTTCTCAGTGTATATCAAGGAATTTATTCCTATGGCCAACCATGACAAACTAACACCTATGGAGCCAAGTGCTGGCCAGACACTCCATGAGCACACTCTGTCCACATCAGTTTCTGTATAGAAGAATGGTTTGTGTTCTCTCTGTAATGACGAAGAAACTGAAGTATTAGATATTAAGTCAAGCAAACTCATTAGTTACAGACCTCAGTGTGGAGACAAAAAGGGTCTAGAGAGCTCTTACAGCTAGGGAGAGCTTGTGATTTTCCTGATACCATTCATTGTTCAAGCTAGCTGCAAAATTCATCTTGTGAGGTCATTGCATTGCTCACTGTGTAATATAGCTGCGATCTCTTAGAAATGGCTTAAGTTTGTCTTTAAGTTACACGTTGACAGCTTTGTTCTCAGCATGGCAATTTTGGAACATGGAGTCATCCTTAAGGACTGGGGTCTATTAAGAAGTAATTTAGTTCCTAGGGACAGTGAACTCAATAGAAGATAAGATTGTTCTTGTAGGACCTGACTTGGCTATCACTAAAAATTGTCATCAAGTGTAAGATTAGGTCTGGAAAGATGCCTCTAATGTAAATGCAATTGCTACAGAGCATGAGAGCTTGAGTATTGAACACTTGTGTGAAAACAAGAGTTGGCAGATCAAGCCTTTAATTACATAGCTGTACAGACAGAAAGATTGGTAGAGTTTTCTGGCTACCAGCCAAACTCCAGGTTCAGCAAGAAACATTGACTCAAATAAATAAGGTGATTGATACAGCAGAATGCCCTAAGGTTCTCCTCTGGACTATTCATTCTTAAGTGAAAACAGGAACCTGCACATATACATGGTTGCATATATGCACACAAAAAATGTTAAACTGACACACTCCGTGTCTTCCTTCCCCTCTACACTCCCCTTTCCCATGTGCTTTCTCTAGGATGCCATCTGCCATGATATACTGGAGCCAAGGGGAGCCTCACCAGAGCCTGAATTAATGAACATGTTCAATCTTAGATTTCTGGGGTTTTTTGACTTGGGATTTTTTCTTTGTTTGCTTCTATAATTTTCACCCAAATAATCTTTTATTTTTAAAGCACCCAAACCTTATGTATTTTTGTAGCAATGGAAAAATGGACTAGTGCCATCCCATAATATTTTCTAATATTTACATTATGTTCAGCTTGCTACTCTGCTTAGAAATCTGTGGGCCTTAAGCTATTTAGCAAATAAACATTGCAGTGTTCAGAGTAGGATGCTTCTTTATGCATTGACCTAGGAAACACCAGAGACACCTGAACAAAACACCTGCTGCTCATCAGAACTGGTCATAAGACCCTATTGTTCCACATGTTATAGATTTGGTGGCAAGATGTAGAGAAAGCCTGATAGAACTGAACTCGAAGCTTCCTTTCTTTTGACTAGCGTCACGGTGCTGAAGATTGCTATTTAGGTTTCTGGGAGAGTATGGGAGGTATCAATGGTTTTACTATCTATGAATCCTGGGCGCGATAACACTGACGTTTTGAGCAAGGTATGCTCACTGGTACAACAGTGTTGAATTGTTGTGGGGTAACCAAAACTATTCTTAGATTGAATTTGAAAATCAATATGCTGGAGAGAACACAAACTTGGTACTATAATGTAACTAAAGACCTATGGCTAACGTTATAGAACCAAGGGAAAAAATATTTGTTTTTGTAACCATGGTCAAATATTATTCTCAGCCTTAACCAAAAAATGTTCCCTTTGTTGAGGTGATGGTGTACGTAAAGATGTATGACTATTCAAGCAGCTTAGACTAAATGACAGCTAAGTTCTTGGTACTAAAAAGGACCTTTATAACAGCTCCCTAATACTAACAGAAGATTGTGGAAAGAGAGCATAAAGAATAGATATATGATCCACAGATAGGAAAACTAGATGAGAGATCCTATCTTAGGTGCATGACACAGTCACTGCAAACATGATCCTCAGAGCAGCTCTACTTGCCTGCCTTAGGCTGGCACATGACCGAGCCTGTCATGGATCCAGGTAATGCACGGATTTGGGGAGGGGGATAGTCATTGCCTTCAGTTGTATACTGCTCTGAACTCTCCAGGATCCAGTGGATGTTTCTCAACAAATGGTCACAAATGGTCCTGCTTAAAATCAATGGGTTGCAAAACAAATAAAGCAAAACATAAACCAGCAGGACCTGGGCGAGGCAAAGGTGGAAGGTGATGGGTAAGAAGCGATGAGTGGCTGGAGGCAGACGAGCAGAATACATGTAATACACGCAAACGAAGTTGAATTGTCAAAGAACAAATGTAATCAACACAAACGAAATAAAGCCATTTGTAAGGAAATATGTGGAAACATGAAACAAAACATGAAATTAAAGGTCAAATTGGGGTAAGTTTAGATAACTCGTATTTTATACAGAAATTAACCTTAGTTTCATTTAAGTGATCGTGTTTAGAATAATAAAAGAAACTGCCATCCTACAAAGCCAAATAATTCTCGGTAGTGGTACAGTTGTTTCTGTCGATTGAATGTGATGAGGAGTGGTGTCTGATTCTCATGCTAACTCCAAGTTACATCAAATATCGCTTGCCACAGACAAAACTCAATTAGCACTGAGTTGTACGTCAGGTGCTCATCTCTTCTTGCGTTATATGGTGGGCGTACACACCTTTGTTCTTGAGACGTCTGTACTCTGCTTTAGCATTATGGAAATTCAGGAAACCCTGTCAGTGGCATAGTGGGTCAGGGAAGAAACAGAAGGTCCCGCATGGCCACAGACTCCCGCAGAGGCAGGTCTGTTGCTAGGCAACTCCATTGATCTTTCTCTATTCCCTTTACTGATGACCCCCCTCTGCTTTCCAGGGATTTATTGTTGTCATTTCCAGCAGTAGATGGTTAGAAGCTTTTTATTTCTTCAGTATTTATAGCATCAAAGACTCTTAGAAGCAAAGTATTCTCAGGAATTCTGACTTTACACCCAGAGTATATATGATTAAAAATGTTTCCTCATTCAGAGTGTGTAATCTTTGGTATATCATACCAGAAGATACCAAGTAGACATGTATTTTCCTGTCTTTACCTAAATACTTGTTGGTTATCAAAACCATGTTGTTCATATTAACTAAAATGCAAGTATATTTCTTTCTGAATGAAACTGATGTGTTTTGTCTCTGCCCCACATACCTGTTTGTGTTGGAAGAAAAGCATTTCTAGACCTAATTTTGTGTCAAACCTTTAAACATCTCACCCACTTGAAATAGCACCTTCATGCCAGGGTGCTCTGAGGTCTGCATCCTAAAGGTCAAATTAGACAACAATGCAGTCCAACGCTCAGGGGCTGATCACACAAGCAGACTGCTTTCCTCTCTCAGCCCTGCAACTGAGTGAAGGAGTTTTCTTGATTAGAACACTTCCTGAATCTGTCAGGTGGGGCCTTTACAAAGTTAGGTTTCTGATTACATCTTGCAATAATTAAATGCCTGATTTAAATATGGTTCTGCTCTATATTTTAGGATTAATTTCAAAAACCAAGCTTGAGGAGTATATCTTTCATTAAATCTGAGGAAGACTTTATTTGAAGACTAACCTCAACAACACTTAGTCCTCCTTGACGGAGAGGGAATCCAAGGGGCCAACATTCTGAGAATCTCAAATTCTTTAAAGCTGAAAAATGGAGATATGTGATAGAAGATACCATGAGTTAAAGACTAGAGATTGGGAAATGACTCAATCAATGAAGTTCTTGCCATATAAACCTAAGGCATTGTCAATCTTGGCACTCAAATAAAAAGTTCTGTGTTGAAGTTTTGTCCAGGCCCATGCTCCCAGAAATAAGACTCAAAATATATTTACAAATACTATAGCCATATAGCTAGACTCTTCTATGACTAGATCATAACTTAAATAACCCATTTATTTTAATCTACATTCTGCCATGCACCTGGTTACCTGTGCTCTGGTACCATGTGTTTGTCCCATCGTCCCTGGTGAATGTCTCCATGACTTGCTTTATCCTAGATTCTTTCTGCCTTCTGGATGTCCCACCTTCTATTCTACTCTTTTCTATAGGCCAGAAGTCTTTTAATTGACAGGTGACACATCTATACAATATACAAAATAGTCTCTCTACAGATCAGCACAGTGGTGCATTTGCAAGTGAAGTGCTGAAGAGTTAGAGATAGGAAAAAAGTGGGGCTCCTTACCCAGCCAGTCTAGACCCACATCTATGCAGTCAGAGATCCTCTTTCAAAAATTAAGGTAGAAAACTCATGAGGAGCAATACCCAAGGTGGATCGCTGGCCTCAATACTCGCAAGCATGACATGAGTCCACCTACCTCCCCTCACACACACACACACACACACGCACGCACACGCACACACGCACGCACACTCACACACGTACACATGCACACGCATACACACACACATATGCACACATATGACAGAGAGAGATACTTGTTCTGTGTCATATAATAAGCTAAGAGATAGATAGCAGATAGATAACTATAGATACAGAGATAAGTGGTTATTATTTTACTTACCCACCATAACTAGGACATTGTGTATTAGTTTGAACTGGAAGAAGTTGAATCACGGATGTTTCAAATGATTCACTCATATCTATATAGCTGGAATGGGTTGGTGATGGCAGATTCGAACCCTGTCACTTTGAAGGCAGAGTTATAACCCATAAATGCAAAAGATCCTGATGTTTCCTTTAGGCATGGTAAACCACATCCACCTAAGCCCATGCCTAGAGCACAAAATCTTTGTAACAGGGCTTCTATGTAAACTGTGAAACACTCTAGGTACTTCCATCACTCCTTACCATCTAGACTTTGGTACAACTGGTGGTAATGATATCCATCAAATATGCTGCCAAGCACAAACCACAGGTCTCAGCACTGAGCCAGGCAGCAGGACTTCTCTGTCATCATTGACAAACTGAGACAGGACAGCATAACTCTCAGACCCTGGAATAGTTCCATCCCAAATAAATAGATGGCATGGAGGTTTGGATGCGAATGGCACCAAAGGTTCATATTTTTGAATGTTTGGTCTTCAGTTAGTGGAACTGTTTAGGAAAAATTAGGGGTGTATGGCTTTGTTGAAAGAGATTTGTGAGCAGGCATGGGCTTTGCAGGTTCAAAAGCCTATACCTGACGAACTCTTGATCACTGTTTGCTATCTGCCTGCACATTGTGGTACAGATATGAACTCTCAGGTACTGCTTCAGAGCCATGCCTGTCTGTCTGCTGCCACACTCTCAGGTTTGATGATCATGGAAACATTTGAGGGCTGGAGAGATGGTTCAACAGTTAAGAGCACTGACTGCTCTTCTGGAGGTCCTGAGTTCAAATCCCAGCAACCACATGGTGGCTCACAAACATCTGTAATGAGACTGGATGTCCTTTTCTGGTGTGTCTGAAGACAGCTACAGTGTATGTACATATAATAAATAAATAAATAAATAAATAAATAAATAAATAAATCTTAAAAAAAACATTTGAAACTATACTACCACCAGGCAGTGGTGGTGCATGCCGCCTTTAATCCCAGCACTTGGGAGGCAAAGGCAGGCGGATTTCTGAGTTCAAGGCCAGCCTGGTCTCTAGAGTGAGTTCCAGGACAGCCAGGGCTACACAGAGAAACCCTGTGTCAAAAAACAAAAACAAAAACAAAAACCAAACAAGCAAACAAACAAACAAACAAAACTATACAACCCTAGTTAAATACTTCCATTTGTAAGCTGCCTTAATCAGTGTTTCTTTTTTTATTAGATATTTTCTTTATTTACATTTCAAATGTTCGCCCCTTTCCTCATTTCCCCTGCAAAAAAAAAAACCTATGTCATCTGCCCTCATCCTGCTCAGCAACCCGCCTACTCCCTCTTCCCTGTCCTGGCATTCCCCTACACTGCAGCGTCGAGCCTTCACAGGACCAAGGGCCACACATCTCACTGGTGTCTGACATGACCAGCCTCTGCTACATATGCGGCTGGAGCCATGGGTCCCTCCATGTGTACTCTTTGGTTGATGGTTTGGTCCCTGTGAACTCTTGTGGGGGTGGAGGGGTACTGGTTGGTTCATACTGTTCCTCCTATGGGGCTGCAAACCCCTTCAGCTCTTTGGGTCCTTTTTCTAGCTCCTCCATTGGGGACCCTGTGCTCAGTCCAATGGTTAGCTGAGAACGCCCACCTCTATGTTTGTCAGACACTGACAGAGCTTCTCAAGAGACAGCTATATCAGACTCCTGTCAGCAAGCACTTGTTGACATACACAATAGTCTGAGTTTGGCATCTGTATATGGGATGGATCCCCAGCTGGGGAACTCTCTACATGGCCTTTCCTTCAGTCTCTGCATCTCCAAAGTGAATATACTTTGTCTCTGTATCTCCTCCCATGGGTATTGTTTTTTCCTTTCTAAGAAGGATCAAAGTATCCACACTTTGGTTTGTCTTCTTATGCTTCATGTGGTCTGTGAATTATATCTTGGGTATTCAAAGCTTCTGGGCTAATATCCACTTACCAGTGAGTACATACCATGTGTGTTCTTTTGTGATTAGGTTACCTTACTCAGTATATTTTCTAGTTCCATCCATTTGCCTAAGAATTTCATGAATTTATTGTTTTTAATAGCTGTAGTTTTATTGTTTTTAATCATGTAGTTGTACCATATTTTCTGTATCCATTTATCTGTTGAAGGGCATCTGGGTTCTTTCCAGCTTCTGGCTATTATAAATAAGGCTGCTATATACATAATGGAGTATGTGTTTTTGTTATATGTTGGAAAATCTTTTGGCTATATGCCCAGGAGTGGTATAGCTGGGTCCAATTTTCTGAGGAACTGCCAGACTGATCTCCACAGTGGTTGTACCAGCTTGCAATCCCACCAACAATGAAGGGTTGTTTCTCTCTCTCTCTCTCTCTCTCTCTCTCTCTCTCTCTCTCTCTCTCTCTCTCTCTCTCTCTCTCTCTCCATCCTTGCCAGCATCTGCTATCACCTGCGTTTTTGATCTTAACCATTCTGACTGGTGTGAGGTGGAATCTCAGGGTTGTTTTGATTTTTTATTTCCCTGATGACTAAGGATGTTGAACATTTCTTTAGGTGCTTCTCAACCATTTAGGATTCCTCTGTTGAGAATTCTTTGTTTAGCTCTGTAAAACAGTGACTGAGACAAAAACTGATACCAGAGATTGGTCTTTGGCTGCAATAGTCCTGATCATGCCATTTGTTGCAGAAATATGAAAAAACCTTGGAACATTTGACTAGAAATTCAATTGAATATTGTAAGGGCTTACTTAAGAGGCCATTAGCAGTACTGAAGACAGGGTGTACTGTGCAGGTCCAGCTCAAGAGGTTCCAGAGGAAAACAACAGTGACTACATACAAACCATTCTTGTGATATTTGGCAAAGTGTGTGGATTCTTTTTGCCTTTGATCCAAGAAGTTAGATTGGAGAGTTTTGGATTAGTGATACTGGCAGTGGAGATTTCAAGACAGCTTAGTATTGGCTGTGTCAGATGGTTATTCTTATGCAGGACTACACTGAGAGAAGACAAGCAGGGCAAAACAAAATACAAAATTCATAGTTTGGGAAGAGAAAGAGAAGCTGGAACTGTAACATTGAAGCCAAGACCTGTGCTTCAGGAGATGAGAAGTTTAAGAAAAGCCTATGCTAATGGAATAAAGGGAGTGGTAATCTCAGGGAAAGACCTCACTCAGCTAAGCTTTAACTTGGGGGAAAGAAAGCAAAGCTTACTGAATAAGTTAAAGTTTATGCAACTATAAATCATGGAGGCAGTGTTTCAGCCCAAACAGGCTTCAGAAATTAGCAGCATTAGTGGGTATATGCTCCTAGTCAGAAAAGATACAGGGCAGGCTCGGGAAGTCTTCCTGCATGGTTAAGGAAAGCTATTTGAAGCCAGGTATGTACCACAGATATCCCTGCAGTGGAGACCCAGAAAGACCATCGTGTGAAACTGTGAAGGTAAAATCGATATTGCATTGGACACACCAAGGCACTGAAGTTTCTAGATCCCTGAGAGAGGCAGAATGATCATGCAGCTCAAGAATTTGGAGTTTTCCCTGCTGACCTTTGG
Source organism: Apodemus sylvaticus (assembly GCF_947179515.1). NCBI lineage: Eukaryota > Metazoa > Chordata > Mammalia > Rodentia > Muridae > Apodemus > Apodemus sylvaticus. The sequence continues at coordinate 164,797,963 of NC_067475.1, read as the reverse complement.
TCTTGTTTCAGTTCAGAATTTTCTCACTCTGCCCCTTTCCTCCCACTTAGAATGGTAACATATATTTTGGAAGAATTGAATGTTGGTTTTTTTTTTTTAATTTTTTATAGGGAGTTACAGTTAAGATATTTCCCTTATTGTCTCTCTATCTCTTTATTGGATATTTTCTTTATCTAAATTTCAAATATTATCCCCTTTCCCTGTTCCTACTCCAAAACCCCTTATCCCACCCCCATTCCCTGCTTCTATGAGGGTCTTCCTCCACCCATCCACCCACTCCTGCCTCCCTGCCCTCAAATTCCCCTACACTTGGGCATCAAGACTATACAAGATGAAAACAGTGCTGAGACTGTGAAAGACCATGAGGACTTTTGAAATTATACTGAATGTATTTTGCATTATTCTGGCCTATGGGGGCCAGGAGAGTAGAATATGGTGGTTTGAATGATAATGGCCCCTGTCTTATTCAGGATGAAAAGACACCATAGCCATGGCAATTATTATAAAAAGAAACATTTAATTGGTGTTGTCTTACAGGTGCAGAGTTTTATCCCATTATCATTGTATCAGAATGCATGGCAACACACAAACAGACACGGTGCTTGAGAAGGAGCAGAGAGTGCTATATCCATATCAACAGGCAATAGGAAGATAAAGTGAGCCACTGGGAATTGCTTGATCTTCTGAAACCTCAGAGCCCCATCCCACCCCCAGGAATAATCTTCCTGTAACGGGATCTCATGTCCTAATCCTTTCGAATATTACCTATGAGCCTATTGGGGGAGCAGGCTTCTTCATTCAAACTACCAGAGACTCCAGAGGCTCAGATCTTTGGATGCTTGGTTCACAGTTCATTAGTGAAACTATTTGAGAATGATTAAGGAGTTTTAGCTTTGTTAAGAGTAGGTGTGGCACTGTTGGAAGAGGTATATCACTTAGGGTAGGCTTTGAGTTATCTGGCCCTGTCTCTCTCTCTTCCTCTTACAATTTATGATTTATGTATCATATATGAACTTTCAGCATACGTGTTCCTTGCCTCAGTGGTGATGGACTATCTGAAATTTTCTGGAGTACCTCAATTAAAATATCTCTTTTATAACTTGTATAAGTTGTCTTTGTTGTGATGTTTCATCACAGTGAAAGAACAGTGACTAAGGCAGATAGTGACTGCTAACCACATATGGACCTCTGAAGAACTCATCATTATACTCAATTCTTTCTAAATGCCTTTCAGTCTTCCACCATAAAAGCTATTGAGGCCATTAACATCTACTGAGAACTCTAACTTCATCCAACTTTAAAGAATGATCTACAATGCACACACACCTAAGTTCTTAGCTCACTATGAAAGTCTGTGAGTATAACTTCTTTCATAAAATTTCATTCACATGAGCTAATTCATTTTCCTTCATTCTCTTCCTGGTTTTTAAAACATTGACATTTAAATTCATAAAAACACTCTAATAAGTATTCTAGGATCATTATTATCTTTTTATCTCCCATGTTAAATAAGTCATTAGATAATTTTGAGCCTTATCAGTAAACCACTACATAAAACATACAAATATAAGGCAACAAATAGAGACAATGTAACTATCTCAATGGTGGCATCTATAAATTATCACAACAGTAGCTAGCATATGTTTCAGAATTACTCTGTGACAGACATTGTTCTAGTTCATTTTGCATTAATTCTTCATGTCCAAAACTACACTGGGATAAATTATCATCATTTTTAGCAGCTAGTGGGAGGAGTCCTGGAAGTGTTCAGAATCTTCCCAGCAGATACACCACAGCTGGTTGACAGAAATATAGTTTAAATTGGGACAGTCAGGCTTGAGAGCCCATTTTGTTAAGCATAATGTTTACATTAACTTCCTTACAGAACGTTCCTTTCTATAAGGTAAGTCATCAGAGCTAAATCTTCATTGTAATAGGTTTTTATAAGCCACGAAATAATGGCTCATTAACTGGGTTTTAATTGTAATTTTTATTTGCTCAAATTTTATTTATAACAGAACTATCTCATATCTTCGCCACAGATAATCAACTTTCATAGCAAAATTTGAGGCCTATCTACAGAGAATCTGTTGAGCCAAATGATGTTTATTTTAGATACTAACACTAGTGGGATCACTGCAATATAAGTTCTGATCAGGTTGTAGTTTTATATGGAGTAACATATAGATTTTATGATAAGAGTCATATAGCTACATATTACAACATTATAAATAGAGAGAAAATATGTGTTTGGGTCTGTTTGCCCATGTGTCTGTGTCTGTGTCCGTGTCCGTGTCCGTGTGTGTGTGTGTTTGTGTGTGTGTGTGTGTATGTGTGTGTGTTTATGCTGTAGTAATGCAGATGGTAATGTATCAGAAGAAATCATGATAGTTAGGTCCAGCCCCAGGCACAGGAACTGAGTCTCAAGCAGCCTAAATAAATTAACATAATTGCACTGTCTTTGCCACTGGTTAGTTTACAAGTGACATTTAGCACAATTATAGCCAATGAGACAAGTTGGGAAAAGAATTGTGCAGGTTTCCAGCAAAGTTTTTCTTGTTCCACTAAATTAACTGACCCAGAAACCATGAGCCATGAAACCTGGAGATAGGTTAATATGTGAGATAAATTTTTTCCTGTTCCTTTGGACAGTTTGATTGTGCCACATATTATTTAGACAATTTAACTTCCCTTTTATGTGGTGAACCCAAAAAAGATGATAAACTCTAACACCTGACTTTGACTTATGCTGACATCTTTTGAAGCCAAGATAGGAAAACTTATCAAAGACACAGTCATTGTATTTTCAGTGCATTATGAGCAGCTGCAACAAGATTTCTTTATTTATGCAAAGGATTTTGCTTCACCCTGGCATGGTGGTGCATGTCTATAATAATCTCAGCTTTCAGAACTCTTTAGGGAGAGGCAGCTGTTCTCAACTACACAGTAAATACAAGACCAGCCTGAGCTGCTTCAAAATAAAATTAAAAATAGATTTGGCCATAGTATTGCTAATTTATGTTTTTTGTTTTGTTTTGTTTGGGGGATTTGTGTGGTTTTGGTTTCCAAGACTAGGTTTCACTGTGTGTTGTATTCACTGTGTGTATGTATGTGTGTTGTATGTGTGTTGTAGCACATTCTCCAGACCTGGCTGGTCTCAAATGCAGAGATCCACCTATCTCTGCCTCCCAAGAACTTAGAGGCATGTACCATCACCACCCAGCCATATGGTATTCTTTTTTTTTTTATTAGATGTATTCTTTATTTACATTTCAAATGTTGTCCCCTTTCCTGGTTTTCCCATCGAAAATCCCCTAACCCATCTCCCCTCCCCCTGTTCACCAATCCATGCTTCCCTGTCCTGGCATTCCCCTATGCTGGGACATTGAGCCTTCGCAGGAACAAGGGCCTCTCCTCCCTTTGATGTCCAACAAGGCCATCCTGCTGCATATGCATCTTAGGGTCATTTTGATTTGCATTTCCCTGATGACTAAGGATGTTGAGTGCTTCTTGGTCATTCTCTGTTGAGAATTCTCTGTTTAGTTCTGTGGCCATTTTTAAATTTTTTTTTTTTTGGAGTCTTACTTCCTGATGAACTACCATCGTACCTAGTTATACCACACCTGGAAATAAGCACAAAGGATACTATATCATACCAAAGAGATATTTGCCCATTCATTTTTACTGCTATTCTACTCACAGCAGCCAAAAATGCTATCTCTATATGTCCATCAAATGATGAGGTGATTAAAATGTATCATATATAGACAATAGAATTTTATTCAGTCATAAACAAAAATGAAATTATGAATTTTGTAGGAAAGTTGATGTAACTGAAAAACATGGCTCTGACTCAGATAGACAAACACAGATTGCTCCCTCTTACGCTGATCTTTCATTCTGATAATTTATATGTGCATTTGTGTGGGATGAATAAGAACAGAGTCTGGAAAATTAAAACAAAAATCTCTATAACAGGTGAAAAGGAGGTTGTAAGAGTCAGGGATGAAGTAAGAAATAGGACATGTGTGATACGAAATGAGAGGAGATACCAGGAGTAAAATGGGTCAGTGTAACAGGGGTCAGGAGAATGGGGAATAGAGGGATGGGAGAGGCATCAGCGAAAACTAAGTATGCATGTAAATTCCATAAAGTAATGTGTTCATTTATGTTAACTTATGTTAATTTAAAGATAAAACAAATATCAATTGTATTATGAATAGAAACATTGTTAAAATATATTTTAATTTCTGAGACTATGATCTAATTGCAGCCTTCTCCCTTTCCTATCCTCTCTCTAAATTCTATCATATACCCTTACTTTGTTCTACTTAAAATTTATGATACATGTACATTCCTAAATAATAGCTACAATTGTCTCAGTCTATACAGTGTTACTTGCATATATATTTTCAGGGCTGACTACTTGGTTTTGGATAAACAATTGATAAGTTCCTCCCTGGGAAAGTCTACGTCTCTTGCTTTCAGTGTTCGTCAGTTTCCTGTGAAGATGAGATAAGGGGTAAAGGGAAAAACTTCAACCCTTGACAAAGAAAAGATTTTTAATCCATATATTAAAAGTGCCTAGGGTTTTTGTATTTTCTAATTGGTCCCATTAAAAAGAAATAAACCATAAATTTTTAAGTGTATAAAGGCAATTTTATCTTATAGCAATATACAAGTTGCAACTGGAAGAATACCAGGTAGAATGAGGATGTACATCATGAAGGTGATTGAACATCCGTGACTAAGGACTTTACCCAGCCCAGAAAGGCTTGAGGACCTCAAGAAATCCACCCAGTGCCTTTGGACATTAGATTCTTCCTAAATAAAATAGACCATTTCAAATATGTGATCCTTAGACTCCATTCTATATCACCTAAGTTGTGATTCTATATCTCAAGGCTACAAAAATGTGCTCCTTAAAAAATGTGTGTAAACCAAATAAGTAAAGAAATTTTTAAATTAAAAGTGTATGTATGTGTATGAGTGAATACAAATTTGTAAAATACATCCTTTATTTCAATGTAAATATTTTACACAAAACCAAAATTGGTAGATTTCCTTTACTCTATACCTAAACTCTTTTAGTAATCCTCTAAATTACTTTGATACATTTGTAAGTTAGTAAGAAATATTCATACAACATTTATAAGATAAAGTTCCTGTTGTAACCAAATGCTTTCCCCTGTTCTCCAGCCCATACAGAAAGGTTGATCTTATTTAATAGTCATTTTGATCTTGACTGTGACAGGTCTTTACACTTTTCTTGACGACCTTGACAGTTCTGAGAAGTACTGGCCAGGTATTTTGTAAAGCTTATTATTAGCTACTTATTAACTAAATAATTATTAATTAATTAATAATTAATATTTTTCCTCATACTTTTTCAGGAGTAGACAGGAACTATTATCTTTGGGAATGAGGACCATGAAGTAAACTCACACTCAGGGCAAACACTGTTGTCGTGACAAATATGGAGCTGTCCTGGATGGCCTGGCTAATGTCAGTAGACTTGAATACTTTTTTATTGAAGTTTATTTTGTTCTGTCTGTACATCAGGTACAGAAAATACGTTCAGGCTGGATGCTGAACAAATCGCAATGAACTTTGATCTCGCAGAGCACACAGCTAAGTAAGTATATTTACAAATAATCTGGCACTATATGTAACATAGGAGCATCTCACTAAAGCACATCTAATATAAACATAAGTGATAGGCAGGAGAAACCTTGATAAAGAGAGATTTTCAAAGAATACTTAAGATGGCAGCGATAGGATAGCCTGAACTGATGAAGCAGAAATGAGACTGAGGGAGAACTTTAGTATTCTACTCTGAAGCTTTTAAACTTTTCATTGCTCTCTTGCTGAATGCCGGGCCCCTGACTGTGCTTTTTAGGATTATTTACTTTAGACAGTACACACGTGTCAATACTCTCTCAGATTCTTTGAAGTGTAAATCTTTGCAATGCAGAAAAGCCTTTCTTCAGGTCCTGGGGGCCAGCCTTATGAATACTCTTCTGGAGGAGGCAGTACTCATGGCTCCCTGAGGCTGAAGCACACTGGGACTCTGATGTCAGGAACACATCATGACCTGGAGGAGGTGCTTCTCTCTCCTGCATTTTGTTTCATCTCTCCCTTACTGTAGCATTCTTGAATAAAGGCTTGTTTGCCCATTTACCTAGTCTCTAGCAAACCTCCTTCTATACGGTTGAGGCAGTATTAAGACCACTCCAGTTTTCAAAGGCCATATTTAGAATGCAGACCCCAACCTACACATGACCGGTGGTGATACAACAGCTGGAGCAATGATTGTCTTATTAAAAGAATGTCTACCCTTTGCTTTGAATACCAGCATGCTGGCTATTTTAATAAAAATTTTATACTTTGAGAGTCAAAAAGTCTATAATGAATAGAAAAGCCAAATCTCCAAAAAAGAATCAAGGATGACAGACGCATCCTCCCACAAGCAATCTGAGTGATGGGTTTGCTGACTGAGTAGCTGATGTGCTGACTACAATTTACAGAAGACTTGAGTGCCCTGTATTTCTACTCTGTCCTCCACACTCCACTCCTCTGAAACCGAAATGACTATACTTAAGATTGCTTTCCAAGACCAAAGCCTTGGGAATAAACTTTTCAATTCCTCAGGAAGCATATGGGCCCTCAGAAGGGGCCACTGACAACGTGCCTTTACTCAATGATGGCCCCGACTTAGGGAGACTAAGTCTAGAGCTGAGTCAGCTCCTGGAGCCCCTAGCTGAAGGAGATGACAAGGCCAGAACTAAACTGGTTTCCAGAATTCTTCAAGGTCTCAACAAATATAATGAAACTAACTTAGCAACCAATCAAAATTATACTAATGTCGCTGCTTTGCCCCCTATCAATCATATTAGAGGTTACCTGATCCTTCTGGAAATTTTCCCTAGTCCTGCAGAAAAGGAGGCCTGCAAGCTCCTCTGGCCAGTTGCCTTTTTTGATGAACGGTTGACCTCTGCAAGCTGGTAATATGTGCAGAGTGAACACTCTCTGCATTTGCATACTATTTGAGTCTGGAGTCATCCTTCAGTGATTCTTGAACCCTAGCAGAAGCAGAAGGAGGAGCAGGTTTCTTCTTCAAACAGCCAAAGTTGCTGGGTGGTGGTAACATGTCTGTAATCCCAGCACTCTGGGAGGCAGAGGCAGGCAGATTTCTGAGGTCAAGGCCAGCCTGGTCTAAAGAGTGAGTTCCAGGACAGCCAGAGAAACCCTCTGTCGAAAAAAAAAAAACCAAAAATCAAAACAAAACAAAACAAATAAAACCAAATTAAAACAGCCAAAATACTGTGAACAAACTAAAAACCTACAACAAAAACTCAACACTGAACACAAGGGCAGAGAGATGGTCATGCCTGTCCTATGCATCATCTGCAGCTGAAATGTAATGTTTACCAACACTGAAATGAGTAAACAGATTTTGATACAGTCACATGTTAGGATAGTAGAGTTAATTAAAATGACTACATATCGTAGGTGGAGATTCCCTAATTGGCTCTTGATTGGGCAAATAAAGACAGCAGAAACCAATTGTTGGGTGAAGACATTGAGGCAGGGTCTCAGGAGGAAGAGGAGAAGACAACATAGAAAAAGGGCTTTTTCAGCCAGGCCGCAGACACCATGTAGGCCTGGGGGCTATTAGATCCTGCAGCAGCATTCACCAGAGGAAGCACTCTAACACAGAATAGCTGATGAGTTTAGGATAAGAGATTCTGAGCCCAGGGGCTGTAACGTCTGACTAGTGGGTGTTTTGTTTTTTGTTTTTGTCTTGTTTTGTTTTGGTTTTGGACTTGGTTTTTTCAAGACAGGGTTTCTTGGTATAGCCTGTATTCTCTGTATGTTCTGGAACTCACTCTGTAGACCAGGCTGGCCTCGAACTCAGAAATCTTCCTGCCTCTGCCTCCCAGAGTGCTGGGATCACGGGTGTGTTCCACCACTGACTGTTTTTAATATTTAGATTGTCTGGTGTTTTCCATTCGCAATGATTCTGATGGGCAAGAGAGAGAGTGCAACTCCGGGCTGATCATTGGCATTTGATGGCACCAACAGCAGTGCAGGCATCCAGAGGAACTCAGGCACTAGCTCCAGGCATCTGGGGACTATAGCTGAGTTCTGAGTTAGCTAGCTATGGGAGCTGAGTGAGGCTGGGGCAGTTGTTCAGAGGCTGGTGGAGCTACTCTTGAGAGGCTGAGAGAGCTCGGGCGGAGCTCTTGAGAAGGAGCAACCACGGATACTAAAATTACAGGCAACAACATATAACAATGTATATGAATCAATGCAGTAGTAAAAGTCAGTAAGCAAATTTGTCAAGTTGGTAGCTTTCCTTAGAGCAGAAGGCAGGAGCCATGTGTGAGAGATTCCTTGCAGTTTATCTACTAGTGAGACTATTTTTCTATCTCAGTGATATCCCCATGAGGGTGCTCCTTCTTTGACAGTTCATTGAGCTATGTTCTCTATTACAATAGCAGCAAACTTACCACAAAAAGTACTTTTAGATTCAACCATAATTGTATGCTTAGTCATGGCTAACAAAACAAAACAAAACAAAAAACAAAAACTGTGTTAGGAAACAGGAAGAGAAAATGGAATTGTAATAAAGAAGTACTTTGCACTTCAATAAATTCTCAGTAGAAATTGTGTATAATTTTAACAGTCTACAGTGCAATGAAATTTGTGCTACTTAAAAAAAATCTCATTCCTGTTGTATTGGTTGTACCCTTAAAAAATTTGAAGTCTATAGGACATAGGGTCTTTGTTTACCTGCTGGGTTGCTTTTCTACTTTATAACTAGATCTCACATTGTTTTCCTTTCCATTCACCGACCGTATTCTCTTATAGTAAATGACTTGTCTTCTGGACCAAAGCAACGCAGGAGGAAATGCTCTCTTGTCCGATCTTTCACATGTTTTATAATTCACATTCTCTAACTCGTTTGTGTCTTTAAATGTCACACTCTGGCTTGATAGCTTTCAATCTGCAGCCTAAACTTTCTGTGTTTTCTTAGAGGGAACAACCTTGTCTGCCTGTCAGGAATGAAGTATCACAGAGAAACATGTATGCAGCTTTTTCAGTTCAGGGAGATTTGTCTCACCTGTTCATTTAGAGCCTTTAAACCCTGACAGCTTCCAGCCCTCAAATGATCATGTGATGGTACAGTCTGTATGTATTTTCTGCCAACCATGTAGGTTACAGAAGTTATGCTAGGCTGTTTCCTCTCTGTGGAAATCCCACAAATTCACTCTCACTTCAAAGTCCATTTTCATATCTACATGTGTACTGAGCTTCTAGGCACATTTCTGTACCATTTGTTGACAGAAGAACTTATAGTGCCCTCCAGCTTTCTATGTTCATGTTTACGCTAGGAGATTCTTGCTGTCTCATCCTAAACTATGAAAGTAAACGCTGACAATCCACAGCCCCACAGTAATACTTGTCGATTAGACACAGTCAGCTTGACAAACTCTTGAAGAGCCATGCAAAGCAGCAATATAACGTGAAAATCAGACTTCCAATAATACAGATCACAACACGTACGGAGATAAAGTGTCTTTGAAGAACAACCAAACTCACAGCCTGAGACAAATGTCATTCTATAACTGAAGCAAATGAAGAGCAGATGGCTGCTCTTTCCACTTAAGGGATGAATCAGTGCTAAGACTCTACCCAGTGCACACAGTAACAAGGGCTAAAGTCCAACAGAAAAGCCTGCTTAAAGCTGGCAGCAGGCAGATCAAGTTTGCACAGCATAATTGGATTCATCTGTTAGGCAACCTCAGATTTCCCCAGTGAGTAATATTATTTGACCTGTCTTTAGCTTAGAATGAAAAACAGGGATGACCCTCTCAGTACCAGATCCCAGGAACAAATGTCTGCAAACAGCATCATAATACTATTTTCAAAAAAAAAAAAAAAAAAACAAAGAAGAAGAAGAAGAAATCAATACCAACTGATTCCAAATTAAAATTAGGTTAGGTAGAAAATGTACTTGCTAAAGAAAAAGGGAGATAGAGAAATGGAAAAGAAAGGAAAGGAGGGAAAATGCAAAATAGAAATCAATGAGTGAAATGAAGCCTAGTGTGGAGCCCTAGGCTTGCAGTCCCAGCTCCCAGGAAGCAGAAGCAAGAGGGTCACAAGGCCAGCCTGGTGTAGATCGCCTGTGCCAGGCTAGCACTAACTACAGGAAGAGGTCCTGTTTCAAAACTCGAACCAAGAAGCAAAAGAACACAAACAGCTGTGGAATGAACAAAAGGAGACAAGATGGGCAACAATGATATCCAAATTGTGCCAAGCCTGAGGAAAACATTGTGGAGCAGAGGGTTATGCAAGGAGCAGTAGGGTCACACGGGAGAAGTGTCTTCGGGGACAAGGCTAAAGCACTCTTACTTTGTCACAGACCACCTAGTGAAATTGTGTCTAATGTCTACAGGATTAAAATTGGAATTGCAATATATATAGATACAAAACTTCAGTGAGAAAATAGCTACCCCAGTGAAACTTCATTTCAATGAAACAGCAGTATACACAAATATACTCTGGTTTATCACACTGTAACTGTAACTTCAGTTTCATGTTTTGACTATGACATAAAAAGTGTTCCAAGGATATGATGTCTTTAAACTAATAAAGAGCAGGACCAGCAAGATATCTCAGTAATGTATAAACATGATGCTTCTAATTCCTGACTTTGTTCTTAAGTCCCAGGGTTAAAGTTGGTATAAACAAGGGAAAGTTGTGAGAAAATAGTATGTATGTAAAATCTCTGTGATCAAAACATCCCCTGCTTCTAACAAACCACTATTCCTTATATCTTATACATAATTGAAAGCAGCAAAGAGTCTAATGTCATAAAATCACAGTCTATGTGCTGGGAAAAGAGCCTCATGCACATGTTACTGTTGGTCATAAACAGCACACTGATGTCTAAAGTAAATGACATGAACAAGAAATTTCACTACATTTTAAATTAAGACAAATGAAGTTTCATCCCAGTATGCTTACTAATAAATTCAATTCAATTCAATAAATATTTATTGTGTGTTTAGCATGTGATGTGACTGTTCTAGGGACAAAGAAATGAAAATAAATGCAAAGAAAAAATCAGAGATTCAGTATTTCATAGTGTAAGGAAGATCTTTAATTCAGTAAATACATTGTATAGTCTATAATTAAATATTGAGATACAAGATTTCATTGATAGAACCAAGTAACTGGCAGTAACTTGTAGAATCTAGCATGACTTTCTTGAGAACTCACACTTGAATCTGTAGATGTTTGCAAGGCAACTGGGCCTGGGGGCTGGGGCTGAGGGCTGAGGGCTGAGAACTGGGGGGAGAGGGCATGGGGCTGAGGGCTGGGGGCTGAGAGCTAGAGGGATGGACACTGATTGCTAGAAAATGATGCAAAAATCCTAAGCAGCATGGATAGAAAGCTAAGAATGATGAAATACAGGATTGTCAGCAATCTTTTGCTCATCTGATTTAGTGATTACAAAGCTCCCTGATACTCAATAATATATAGATTTAGAATTCTCAACCTAAAGATGCTGTCCGTGGTACTGCTACATAGCTGGAAAAAAAAGACGCCATCCAATATGCCTGAACAAGATCTGGTAGCACACACACGCACGCGCGTGCGCGCGCACACACACACACACACACACAACCAAGGTACATTATATGTATCTGTCTGTTAAGGCCCTTCAATGGCGCTATGGAAATGGCTCAAGGAGATTGCAGTTCAATTACTGGATGTGCACCAGGCAACTTGCAGCTCAGGGGATCTGACCCAGTTGCCTAGCTTCCACAGATGCTCACAGATACACACAAATATAAATAAAAACCCTTTAAAAACAAACCATTGGTGTATTTTTATAATTGTGTGAAAAATCATAGAATCAGTACGAAAACTATTAAACAGCCTCCATGACCATCATCCCCTGTGGAACATATGAAATAAGCGGAGAGCTTTTAAAACTATCAAATCCAGACTTTCTTTGGAATAATTAAATTAGAATCTTTGGAGAAAAACTCCAATAATGGGTATTTTCCCAGGATCTTGAGATGATTCTAATAAGCATTCAATAACCACCAAAGGGAATCTGAATCTAAATGTGGAAATATTATCTATTTCATTTGCAAAGTGAGTTATTGGTTAAGGCATTACTAAAGTATTTATGGTATCAACACATATATCTATCTTTGCTAACAGAAAGTAAATAATAGTATGTGTGTACAACCATTCAGAAGTAAGAAATGTATGTGAGTGTGACTAATAAGGTATTAATTTTAACTACCTATAATACATATCTAAATAATTTTTAGAATACCTTATATTTCAAGTATGTTGAAAGTGTAGAGAGAATATCTTGTGTATTATATGGATGCATCGCCTGTCAGCCACAGAGCCTATGGCCTATGGTTAGGCAGGAAATAGAGGTGAGACATCCAGGACCAAAAAGAATTCTGAGAGAGAACCAGGAGGGAGGTTGGGCTGGGAAAATGTAAAGAAATGGACACGAGGTACCTGAACACAGGTAACGAGCCATGCGCCAGAATGCAGGTTAAAACACGTGGCTTATCTTTACAACCTAGTCAAGGAGAGCCCAGCAAAATGGCCAAGGTGTTCGTGAATACATTGTGAGTCTGAGTCTTGTTTCCGGAAGCATGGGGCTGGGAGGAAGAACTGGGACCTTTCTTGTGCAGAAACGAGGTAGATTTGGATGGGTTAGGATGTAGGAAGGATCTTAGAGGAGTTCGTGGAGAGGAAATCATAATCAGAATATGTTGTACTAGAAAGAATTCTTTGTTAATTTGAGAGAGAGATGCTTGGCTCAACTGAAGCCATAAGAATTAAGAATTTCAATACACAATAAATTGGTTTCATATCAAGAAAAAGGTCAGTTCTTTAATCCTTGTCTTCTGGGAATGCAGACAAATGTCACTCTTCCCATAGTACATTATTAAACAGTTTAGCTGTTAAAAAAATAATTAAAAACCTATCAAAGTTGATGAATAACATCTAGTTTGTTTACCTTATTAAAAATAAACTATAATTTCCCATCAGTTGCTTGATCACTAAGTATATACTCAGTGAGGGTAGTTTTCATCATAATGTCTTCAGACTGGGGGAGGCTGCCAGGAGCATTTGGCTTGCATGCCAAAGGGCCTGATTTAGATCCATAGGTCAGGTGGAGGACTACTATTTTAGGCTGATGCTATACTCACAACTAATAAAGTTCTCCCTATGTATCTGGGGGGTGGGGAGTAAAACCAGTATTCAGTGGAATGAGATAAGATAAATGCACAAATCTGTTCTTGTTGTTGTTGAGTCCCAAGTGGAGAGTGCAGTTGGAATGAAAATCTATTAAATAGGCCAATATCTTCTCTATTATGAATGCCTTTCATAGTAGAGCCATTTTTCCCTCATTGGCAAAGTATAGCAGGCAAGAACCAGCATGTATAAATATATCTCCCATGTTCATTTGTCCTGAGGCATGAAGTTTAGATCCTACCCACTATCATGAAAACACATAATATCTTAACATTTCAATTTTAGTTAAATTATAAAATATTTAATCTAGATATCATTTCAAATAAAATGAGAAGAGGCTTAGATTAGGGAATTATACGACGGAAGATGGTTGTGTGACAAAAAGCCACAGGAGCAATAAGGGCGGCAATGTGTGGAGCAGAGACTGAAAAAATATAAAAAGATGGTCACCCAGAGACTGCCCTACCTGGGGATTCATCCTATAAACAGTCAACAAACCCTGATACTACTATGGATGACAAGAAGTGTATACCAAAAGGAGCATGCCATGGTTGTCTCCGGAGGGGCCTGCCAGAGCCTTACAAATACAGAGGGAGATGCTAACAACCAACTATTGGACTGGGCATGGGGTCCCCAATGGAGGAGCTGGAGGATGGTCCAGATGAGCTGAAGGGGTTTACAGCCCCATGGGAAGAACATGATTTTTGCCACCCAGATGCCCCAAGACTCCCAAGGACTGAACCATGAACCAAGGGGTACACATGGTTCCAGCCAAAAATGTGGCAGAGGAAGGGCGTGTTGGGCATCAGTGGGAGGAATGGTCCTTGGTCAGGTAAAGGCTCAACAGAGGCCCAAACAGAAGGAAATGGGGGGGGGGTGAAAGCAAGGGAAAGGAGGAGTGGGAGGGGCTGGAGGGTCTTAGGGGAAGGGGGATATCGGGAAAGGTTTTACCATTGGCAATGTAAATGAAGATGATATTCAATAAAAAAAATATAAAAAGATGGTTATGTGACGCAGTGACTTGTCAACTTCTACACAAATGCAATCCCCATCAACAGCTAATAAGCAAATCTTTCTCATATCTGATATAATTATTTGGCATTATTTGTTGGGATTTTATTTTTGCTCTTAGTATTTCCTTTTTCCAAGACTGTTCCTGCAAAGGCTCCTGCTTATTAGTAATCCCAGCCACACCCCCTGTGACTGGGTCCCCAGCAGGCAGGTAATGAAGGAGCCTTAGCAGGGCCTTACTCTACCAGTGCTCTAGCCTGGCTTTAATACACTGTGTCTTCACTGGATCACAGTCAAGATACTTGAAATGATACATTCAGTCTGCAACTGTGTCGAGTGGCTCTATAAACTAGTGGATGAATGAATGTATTTGTTAACATAATGCCATCAAAAACAAATTATGGGTTTACATGGTACATGGTTACCATGAAGAACTACCTCATGAGTCATCCTGGTCTTTCTACAGGGCTTCTTGACTGCTGGATCTATTAATGTCCGGCTTGTAAGAATTAATAAAATGAACAGCCTATATAAGATGAAAAATTATGGCCTCTTAAAAGGCTGGATTCATTAAATATTGATTTTAAATTTTAATTCCCCGTGATTGACTCATTTAAAAAAAATCTTTTAATCCCAGCACTTGGGAGGCAGAGGCAGGATTTCTGAGTTTGAGGCCAGCCTAGTCTACAGAGTGAGTTCCAGGACAGCCAGGGATACACAGAGAAACCCTGTCTTGAAAAAACAAAACAAAACAAAAAATCTTTTATCTGTAAAATAAATAAATAATTGCATGTAAGAAATCATTGGTAATAAAACAAAAAGAATATTAAACATACTTCCTGTTTAAATATCTGTAAAATATGATATTTATGTTCTATGTAAATATCAAGGGTAAATAATTTAGGGTAAAGAATGTAGAAAAGAAGGAAAATGGAGGAAGGGGAGATAGAGGGATTAAGAGAGGGAGAGAGAGAAAGAGGGAGGGAGGAAAAGAAAGAAGGAAAAGTGACCCAAGAAAGAGATGTAAAGTTGAGTGGTATCAAGCACTTTTGCTAGCATTTGCTTCAGGAACTAAAAACATTCTAGGTGCCTAATACTGATGACTAGTGATGACATAAAATTTCAAAACCGGACATATTACCCTTTTTAAATGGGGTGACAGAAACAATCCAAGTAATTTTACTAAGTATTCAAGAATTATTCATACTTCTTATTAGACTCCAGTAACAGGGATTGAGAGGTATTAGGTGAACTCATTCCATGTGTATATGTGTGTGCATGTGTGTGCACATGTGTGTGAGAGAGTGTGTGTATGTGTGAGTGTGGTTGGACATATCCATCTGTGAGCACCTAAGTATGTAAGTATGCACACGCCTGACTATGGATGTGTTTGGAGCCCAGAGGCCGAAGTCTGATGTCTTCCCCTACCACTCTTCCCTATGTGTTTTGAGGCAGGTTTCTCACTGAACCTGAAGTGCACTGATTTGGCAATCCATGTAGCTAGCAAGATCACAGATCTGCTTGTCTCTCCCTGTCCAGTGCTTGTATTACAGACATGTTCCACCAGGCCTCTCATTTTACTTGAATGCTGGTTATCCGAACTCAGGACCACCTGTTCACACACCTAAGAACTTTAACAACTGAGGCATATTTCAAGACCCTATACTCCTGTTTTAAAACATAATATAACATGATTTTAGCTATGTAGCAATAATATCCTAGTTTTATGAAGAATCATAACCTATAAGAAAGAGCTTCATAAAGAAAACCTGAAAATAAAGATAGAAGTGCAAATTCAGAAATAAAAAATGTGCCATAGCATAGAGCAAAGATCACAATCAAAATAAGTAGGTGAATGCTTTACCTCCAAAGATTTCCTGCTTCACTGGACAGATAAGGAATAATGGAACCATTAGCCTAGGGCATGGGTAAGTCCATTTCACAGGCACACTGGGAAAGCTGCTACTCCCTCCTCCTCAGCCAGGCTCCTCACTTATCAGCCCAGCCTCATCAACAAGGACCTGAAAGACAAGGACTGACACAAGAAAAGGCAAGCCTGGGTGACTGCATGTGGATGGCTTAAATCCAGGTCTCATGTTTTATTTATCAAGGTTCAAGTGATAAAAATTTAAGGGCACTGTCAAGTGAGGCAGATAGATGGCTATAAAAGCCTTGGGCATTGCTGCCTCTCTGTGCCCTCTGCTTTCCTGAGGAGGGTGATTTAACCTCCAAATCCCACTCTTCATAATAAAAAGTCCAATTTATTTCCTCAATATGACCTATAGGAGAAATAGTAAAAGTGATTAAAAAGGAGTTCTCAGAATAATGTATTACTAAGTGATTATATCATACATACAATCAGAGAGCACACAGCTTCAGACTTTTAACAAAGCATGAAGCCATTTTAAAATGTTACGCATTATCTGTGGGTGGTGGGTAATCATTATTGTCAACTTGATTGAAATACAGCCTACCCACATTAGTAAATCACATCTCTGGTTTGTCTCTGGAAATGGTATCAGGAACAATTCAGAAAGAAGAGCCACCTAAATGTCGATGGGACCATAGCCCGCTGCTCAAAAGTAGGTTATCAACGTGTTAGAACACAAGGAGAAGTTAACATTCCCATTGTCTTTGTCTGCATCTGCTCAGCTACTGTGCTCAGCTAGGCCCTCTCTGCCCTGACTGGATGAAGCTTCTGACAATGAGAGACCAAAAAAATATTTTTTCTTGTGCCCAGTTATTTTGTTACTACAATAAAAAGCAGAAAACAATGATGAGATTGGCAAAAAAAAAAAAAAAAAAAACAACCAAATAAACAAAAAAGAAAACAAACAAACAGAAAACCAGAAAGCAAACTAGTTTAACAAAACAGCTAAGGGCTACCAAACCCCTGTGATTTTAGTCAACAAAAATTTCATGCAGTAAATGAGACTATGGTATTTTTATTGAGCATGGATGCCTGCCCAGAAGTTACTCATTTCACTGCATGATTCTGAATCACTTTACAGATGGGAAAAGAGCTGTCTTCCTGCATGGTATCTGGAAGCAGCACAACTTAAATATAGCCAATGGGAAATCTATGAAGTGGTTCTAACACACGTTGAAGTTATAACAAAACGAAAAAAAAAATGCTACAATGAAACTGCAGTTAAAAAAAAAAATGGTACCGGAGTCTTCCTGCCACCAATTGCAACAGGGAGCCTGGAAACTCCACAGCCTCTGTGCATAGCCCGCCAGGAGAAAATGATCTCCCAGCAGTGCTTTCACTTCTGAGCACAGAGGGGACCAGCTAGGAACACACAGGGAATAAGATTAGTAGAACAGCTGGAAAGGAAGTCTTCCCACTGCCATTTGCAACAGGGAGCCCGGAAACTCCACAGCCTTCTGTGCATAGCCCACCAAGATAGAGAGATCTCCCAGCAGTGCTTTCACTTTTAAGCTCAGAGGAGTAAGGACACAGGCTTACAGGCCCATTGGAGGAACAAACTCCAACCAGAGAAAACAATACCAACTAGCACCAGAGATAACCATATGGCAAAAGGCAAGCACAAGAACCTACCAACAGAAACCAAGGCCTCATGGCAACATCAGAACCCAGTTCTCTCACCACAGCAAGCCCTGGATACCCCAACACACCGGAAAGCAAGAGTTGGATTTAAAATTGTATCTCATGATACTGATAGAGGGCTTCAAGAAAAACTTAAATAACTCCCTTAAAGAAATACAGGAGAACACCGGTCAACATGTAAAAGCCCTTAAAGAGGAAGCACAAAAATCCCTTAAAGAAATACAGGAGATCATGGTCAACAGGCAGAAGCCCTTAAAGAAGAAACACAAAAATCCCTTAAAGAATTACAGGAAAACACAAACAATCAAGTGAAGGAACTGAACAAAACTATCCAGGATCTAAAAGTGGAAGTAGAAACAATAAAGAAATCACAAAGTGAGACATCTCTGGAGATAGAAAACCTTGGAAAGAATTCAGGAGTCATAGATGCAAGCATCAAAAACAGAATATAAGAGATAGAAGAAAGAACCTCAGGTGCTGAAGATACCATAGAAAACATTGACTCAACAGTCAAAGAAAATGCAAAATGCATAAAGCTGGTAACCTAAAACATCCAGGATCTCCAGAACACAATAAGAAGACCAAACCTAAGGATTATAGGTATAGACAAGAGATTTACATCTTAAAGGCCCAGTAAATATCTTCAACAAAATTGTAGAAGAAAACGTCCCTAACCTAAAGAGATGCCCATGAACATACAAGAAACCTTCATAACTCCAAATAGATTGGACCAGAACAGAAACTTCTCCAGGCACATAATAATCAAAACACCAAATTCACTAAACAAAGAAAGAATATTAAAAGCAGTAAGGAAAACGGGGCAAGTAGCTTATAAAGGCAGACCTATCAGAATCACACCAGATTTCTCACCAGAGATGATGAAAGCTAGAAGATCCTGAGCAGACCTCATACAGACCCTAAGAGAACACAAATGCCAGCCCAGGCTACTAAACCCAGCAAAACCCTCAATCATTATAGATGAAGAAACCAAGATACTCCATGATAAAACCAAATTTACACAATATCTGTCCACAAATCCAGCCTTACAAAGGATAATTGCTGGAAAATGCCAACACAAGAAGGGAAACTACACCCTAGAAAAAGGAAGCAAGTAATCTTCTTCCAACAAATCTAGAATAAGACACCCACACAAACACAAAAATTACATCAAAAATAACATGAAACAACAATCACTATTCCTTAATATCTCTTAACAACAATGGACTTAACTCCCCAATAAAAAGACATAGACTAACGAAATATTTCTCATCTAAATCTTCAATTTTATCAGAAAATGTTTGTAATTCCCCTTTTAATTAATTTAGTAATCCTTTTTTATGTCTATCATTTTATCTGGATTATTTTTCATGGTAATCTTCAACTTTAAAATGTCTTTCTATATATTTCCTCTATTTCATCAGAAATGTTTTCAACATAAACCTTTGATTTTATCACAAATGTTTCTAATTCTACCTTCAATTAATACAGAAAGAGTTTTTATATCTATCATTTTATATGTAAAATTTTCCATGAAATAGCCAATGTGTTTGTCTATGTATTTCTTGAATTTTACTAGAAATATTTTCCATGTAAATCTTCAATTTTATCTGAAAATGTTTATAATTTCGCTTTCAATTAACTTCGAATTATCTTTATGCCTATTGTTTTATCTGTATAATTTCCATGATAACCTTTAATTTTGACATGTTTTCTATGTATTTCTTCAATTTTATCAGAAAGATTTTCCATGTAAATCTTCATTTATCTGAAAATGTTTATAATTCCACTTTTAGTCAGCTTACAAATACTTTTATGCCTACTGTTATTATATCTATATAAAATTTCCATGATAATCTTCAATACTAACATGTTTTTCTACAATTTCCTCAGAAATATTTTCCATGTAAGTCTTGAATTCTATCATAAAATGTTTCTATTATGTTTCAATTAATTTAGCAATGTTTTACATGTCTACCACTTTACCCTTTAATTTTCCATGAAAATTGTCAATTTTAATGTGTTTATCTGAAATATTTTCCATGTAAATCTTTAATTTTATCACAAAGTGTTTTTACTTCCCTTTTCAATAAAAAGAAAGAAGGAAAGAAAGAAAGGAAGGAAGGAAGGAAGGAAGGAAGGAAGGAAGGAAGGAAGGAAGAAAGAAAGAAAGAAAGAAAGAAAGAAAGAAAGAAAGAAAGAAAGAAAGAAAGAAAGAAAGAAAGAAAGAAAGAAAGAAAGAAAGAAAATGGTACCAGACATAAAAACAAGAAGGAAAGTCCAGTACCCTTTCTTTTGTTGCTGGCAGTTTACCACACAGTAGGAAACATTACTAGGCTGGATGCAGGTAAAGGGTTCCCCAGGCAACACCTCAATCTAGGAACACAGGCTGGAGATTTAAGACTTGGATTCATGCTTCTCTAATGATGTCTTCTACATGGGAGGTTCATTCTATATCCATGCTTGACAGCAGTCACCTTCCACATTTCTTTCCAATCCCCACCAAATGTTCCTGTCCTTTTTGGTTCTATTTATGCCAGATATGTGACACATTGAGGGATCAGGGAGACATCCCTTGGGCCCACTTGCTGTGTGGTGGCTTTACAGATTTGCTAATAGGAATAGGAATCTCAATTTCTGATCTTTTTTAGTCCTTTGCCCCCTCTCTCTTCGTGTGTGTATGTGTGTGTGTGTGTGTGTGTGTGTGTGTCTGTGTGTCTTGTGTGTGTTTGGACATAAAGTCACACTTAATCCAGGCTGGCTTCAAACTTACTATACAGACAATGATAGCCTTGAACTCTTGACATTTATGCTTCTTTTTCTCACATGACAAGATTGCAAGCATGAAGCCGGGCAGTGGTAGTGCACACCTTTAATCCAACACTTGGGAGGCAGAGGCAGACAGATTTCTGAGTTTGAGGACAGCCTGGTCTACAGAGTGAGCTCCAGGACAGCCAAGGCTACACAGAGAAACCCTGTCTCGAAAAAAACAAAACAAAACAAAACAAAAACAAAAAAAAAGTTTGCAGGCATGAACAAGTGTGCTCTGGAGAGCTGTTGAAGGCCACAGAGTCCAGCTCTCTCTTGTGATCTTGATATACCTTTTGCTATCTCGTGCTTGTCTATGACCCTTTGCTCTCCTTTCACATATTTATATTTTCCCTCTCTGAAAATGTGTAGTTTTCTGGCTATCCTGACAATCTTCACAGCTAATAGCTAAAATACAAGGTGAATAAAGGCACACATTCAGTGTTCAAGATGCTCAAAGACCTTTACGGCTAGTAGCATTTGAGATCATATGTTTCGAATGTAAGACTCATCCTTTCTTGTAGAGTTCCTCTAGAGAAAAAAATTACAATCAAGTTTCTGAACACCTAGGAAAATATTCAGATACCCAGCAAGGCAAATGGGATACATGTATTTAGAACTGTCAAAAGGACACAATATTTCATTAGGAAAAACAAGTCAAAATACACTTTTTATTATGCTAATTCCAGTTAAGAAATGTGAGCAGGGTATTTTAAATACGTACGTTAGATTATAACTGTCCCCAAGGCAAGAAATAAAAACATTCAAAATAAGATGTATATCAATCTAGATCATCTAAATTACAGGAGCCAAGCATGAAAGATAGTGCATGATCTCATTATATTGGAATCTGAAAAGAATTATGGTATGAGAAGTAGGGGGAATGAAAGGTTATTTTGGTCAGTGAGTGCAAAATATTAGTTATATAAAGGGAGTGAATTTTAGTTATCTGTCATTCAGAACATGGTAACATGCATTATGTGCTTCAAAATTGTTAAAAGGTATTTTAAATGGTTTCATCACAAAATATTTTAAGTATATAAGGTGCTAGTTTGTTAAAGAGTTCATTTAATTGTTTCACAAAATATCTCATAATAGACTGAAACCTGTGTAATTATTATTTCAAAATTAAAACCTCTACAACATAAATGCATAAAATTTAATTGCCACTCTCTTATTCCCCCCATCAAGTCCCCCCTCTCCCCCACCCCCCCACCCCTGTCAAACTACAGGTCACACCTGCCAGAAGGAGAGCCTGTATTTCAGACTCCCTGCTTAATCAGAGACCATGCATGCCACCAGATCTCCTGCCCCCAACTCTGGCAAAAGACCCATGCACGGTAAGAGACAATGCTGACTACCACAAGTTTAGCCCCAAACCCAGGTAGAGATTCCTACCCAATCACACACTACACAAGCCAGAAAATGAGAGAGGAAACAGAAACCAAAAAAAAACAAAAAAAAAAATACACATTCAACAAAGGCAAATGTAAAACTCAGCACCTAGATCTATAATCATCCCACACTCAGCCTAGATGCCAGTGTTAGGCTATTATCAACAATATACAGGATAATGTGTCACCACCAGAACCCAGATTTTCTACTACAGGAAACTGGATATTCTGACACAGCTCAAGCACAAGAAAACAACCTTTAAACCAATGTTTTGAAAATGATAGAGGTCCTTCAAGAAGAAATGAATAAATAACATAAAGAATCAGAACACTAAGGAGGAAATAAGTAAGTCATTAAAGAAGTCCAGGAAACAGACAAACAGTTGAAAGAAATGAATAAAACTGTTCAAGACTTGATAAAGGGAAACAGAGGCAAAAACCAAACAAACTAAAACCAAACAAACAAACAAAAATCCCAAAAACTAAGACAGTTCTTGAAATGGAAAATTTTTGTAAGCCATCAGGAACTAGAGACTCAAACACCACCAACAGAATATAAGACATAGAACAGAGAAGGTCAGGCACTGAAAATACAATTGAAGAAAGTGATATATCAGTCAAATAAAGTATTAAATTTAAAATGTCCCTGAGACCAAACATTCAGAAAATTGAGGACACTATGAAAAGACCAAATTTCATAACAATAGTATTAGAAGAATGATAACTCAAAGGCCCAGAAAATATTTTCAACAAAGTTATTGAAGAAAATATTTTCTAACCTTTAGAAGGATATGCCTATAAAAGCACAAAACACTAAATATATTGAAACAAAAAGTCCCCTCTTAACATAATAATCAAAACACTAAACATAAAGAATGAAGAAAGAATGTTAAAAACTGCAAATAAAAAAAAGGCCAACTAGGATATAAATGCAAAAATATTAGAATTATACATGAATTCGCAAGTGAAACTACAGAAGCCAGATAGATAGGCATGGGTGGATGTGCTGCAGAATGCAAGAGATCCCAGAAGCCAGGCCAAATTACTATGCCCAGCAAAACTTTCAATCACCATAGATCAAGAAAACAAGATATCTCATGACAAAACCAAGTATAAGGCTATCTACTCACAAATCCAAATTCACAGTCCTACAGAAGATAGTAAAAAGTTAACTACACTCAAGAAAACATATAGGAATATACAGGAATAATCACACGCCAGTAAAACCAAAAGAAGGGAAACCACCCCCCCCCCACACACACACACTACCACCACCATCACTACCATCACCACCACACCACCTCCACCACCACTACCACCACCACCACACCACCACTACCACCATTACCATCACCACCATTAACAAAAAAATAACAGGAATTAAAAATCATTGGTTGATCTTGGCTCCCAGACAGACCTGACAGGCAGTGCCAGGGTACAGAGATATTCTGAGTCTAACATCACTCGGGACTCAGCCCAACACACTTCTGCATGTGCCCAGGGCCTGGGAAGCTCTGCAGGCCATCTGTGTGCCAGTCCTGTCCTGGGCCATTTGCCCTGCATAGTGATTGGTGCTTGGAGGGGGTCCCCATGGTGTCCACTGTCTTCGCTCCTGGGAAGACCAGACAGGCAACACCAGGTACACAGAGACAACCCAAGTATAACATTGCTTGGGTCAAGGCACATCAGGGCTCCAATGGCACCTAAGAGTAGGGCAGCACATCAGCAATCTGTGCCAGGGGAAACCCAGTCATCCACCAGTGCAGAAATATCCTTACAGGCTCACAGGAGGTTCAAGCACCCGTCTGTGACAACAGGACCAACTAACGCCAGAGATAACCAGATGACAAATAGGAATGTTACTAACAGAAACCCAGACACACCAAATCTCCCAGGGACTGAACCATCAACCAAGGGGTACACATGGTTCCAGCCAAAAATGTGGCAGAGGAATGCTTTGTTGGGCACCAGTAGGAGGAATAGTCTTTGGTCAGGTAAAGGCTCAATAGAGGCCCCAACAAAAGGAAACGGACTCGGGATACAGGGGGGGAGGTGGGAGTGTGTGGAGTAGAGGGGCATATACATGGAGGCAGGGGGTGGGAGGAAGGGTGGGAAATTTTCAGGAGGGGGGCTTTTTGGGAGGGGGGAAATTGGGAAAGGTTTTTACCATTGGCAATGTAAATGAAGAAGATACTCAATAAAAAATATATATTTGTTCTAGAGGACAGAGCAATAAATAAGTAGTAAAATAAAAAAGAAAAGAGAAGAAATCAAGGCAATAAGGCAGCATCTGAACCCAATTCTCTGACAACAGCAAGTCCTGGATACCCCAACACACCAGAAAAACATGATTTAGATTTAAAAATCACTTATCATGATGCTATTAGAGGATTACAAGAAGGAAATAAATAAATCTCCTAAAGAAATATAAGAGAACATGAATAATAAGGTAGAAGCCCTTACAAAGGAAACACAAAAAATCACTTAAAGAAATGCAGGAGAAATTGGGTAAACAGGCAGAAGTCGTGAAAGAGGAAACATAAAAATCTCTTAGAGAAATACAGGAAAACACAAACAAACAAGTGAAAGAACTGAGCAAAAACCATCCAGAATCTAAAAACAGAAGTAGAAACAACTAAGAAATCACAAAGGGAGACAACTTTGGATATAGAAAACCTTGGGAAGAAATCAGGGGTCATAGATGCAAATATCAACAACAGAATAAAAGAGATAGAAGAAAGAATCTCAAATGCTAAAGATACCATAGAAAGCATTGACTCAACAGTCAAAGAAAATGCAAAATGCAAAAAGCTTGTAACCCAAAACATCCAGGAAATCTAAGACACAATGAAAAGACCAAACCTAAGGATTATAGGTATAGATGAGAATGAAGATTTACAACTTAAATGGCCAGCAAATATCTTCAACAAAATTATGAAAGAAAACTTTCCTAACCTAAAAAGAGAGAGATGCCCATGAATATACAAAAAGCCTATAGAACTCCAAACAGACTAGACCAGAACAGAAATACCTCATGTCACATGATCAAAACCCCAAATGTACTAAACAAAGAAAGAATATTAAAAACAATAAGAGAAAAAGTCCAAGTAACATATAAAGGAAGACCTATCAGAATTACACCAGACTTCACAGCAGAGACCATGAAAGCTAAAAGATCCTAGGCAGATCTCATACAGACTCTAAGAGAAGACAAATGCCAACTCAAGCTATTATACCCAAGAAAACTCTCAATCAACATAGATGGAGAAACCAAGATATTCCATGATAAAACCAAATTTGCCCGATATCTTTCCACAAACCCAGCCCTAAAAAGGATAATAGATGAAAAATGTCAATATAAGGAAGGAAACTACACCCTGGAAAAAGCAAGATAGTAACCTTCTTTCATCAAACCCAAAAGAAGATAACCATTCAAAAAAAAATAGCATCAAAAATACTAGGAAGTCAGCACTATTCCTTAATATCTCTTAACATCAATGGACTCAATTCCCCAATGAAAAGACATAGAGTAACAGACTGGATACATAAATAGGACCCTACATTTTGCTGCATACAGGAAACACACCTCAGTGTCAAAGACAAACATTACCTCAGAGTAAAAGACTGGAAAACAATTTTACAAGCAAATGGTCTCAGGAAACAAGCTTGAGCAGCCATTCTAATATCACATAAAATTGACTTTCAACCTAAAGTCATCAAAAGAGACATGGAAGGACACTTCTTACAGGCCAAAGGAAAAATTCACCAAGAAGAACTCTCAATTCTGAACATCTATGCTCCAAATGCAAGGACACCCTCATTCATAAAAGAAACTTTACTAAAGTTCAAAGCACACATTGCACCTAACACAATAATTGTGGGTGACTTCAACACTCCACTCTCCTCAATGGACTGATGAGGAAAACAGAAACTAAACAGGGACACAGTGAAACTAATTGAAGCTTTGGACCAATTAGATTTAATGGATATATATAGAACATTCCATCCTAAAGCAAAAGAATATACATTTTTCTCAGCACCTCATGGTACCTTCTCCAAAGTTGACCATATAACTGGTCACAAGACATAACTCAACAAATATAAGAAGATAAAGCTAATCCCATGCCTCCTATCAGATCACTATGGAGTAAGAGTGATCTTCAATAGCAACAAAAACAACAGAAAGCCCACATACACATGGAAGCTGAAAAATACTCTACTCAATGCCACCTTGGTCAAGGAAGAAATAAAGAAAGAAATCAAAGATTTTTTTAGAATTTAATGAAAATGAAGGCAAAACATACCCAAATTTATGGGACACAATTGAAAGCAATGCTAAAAGGAAAACTCAGAGCCCTGAGTACCTCCAAAAAGAAACTGGAGAGAGCATACACTAGCAGCTTAATGGCACACCTGAAAGCCCTGGAACAAAAAGAAGCTAATTCACCCAAGAGGAGTAGGAGACAGGAAGTCATCAAACTCAGGGCTAAAATCAATCAAGTAGAAACAAAGAGAACCATAAAAAGAATCAACAAACACAGGAGCTGGTTCTTTGAGAAAATCAACAAGATAGATAAACCCTTAGCCAGACTAACCAAAGGGCACAGAGACAGTATCCAAATTAACAAAATTAGAAATGAAAAAAGAGATATAACAACAGAAACTGAAGAAATTCAAAAAATCATCAGATCCTACTACAAAAGTCAGTTCTCAACACAACTGGAAAATCTGGAGGAAATGGGCAATTTCTTAGACAGATACCAAATACCAAAATTAAATCAGGATCAAATAGATCTTCTAAACAGACCCATAACCCCTAAAGAAATAGAAGTGGTCATTGAAAGTCTTCCAACCAAAAAAAAAGCACAGGATCGGATGGTTTTAGGGCAGAATTCTATCACAACTTCAAAGAAGACCTAACACCAATACTCTTCAAACTATTCCACAAAATAGAAACAGAAGGAACTCTACCCAACTCATTCTAGGATGCCACAATTATGCTGATACCAAAACCACACAAAGATCCAACAAAGAAAGAGAACTTTAGGCCAATTTCCCTTATGAATATCAATGCAAAAATACACAATAAAATTCTTGCCAACTGAATCCAAGAATACACCAAAACGATCATTCACTATGATCAAGTAGGCTTCATCACAGGCATGCAGGGATGGTTCAATATACGAAAATCCATCATGTAATACATTACATAAACAAACTCAAAGAAAAAAAACCACATGGTCATTTCATTAGATGATGAAAAAGCATTTGACAAAATTCAGCATCCTTTCATGCTAAAAGTCTTGGAAAGAACAGGAATTCAAGGCCCATACCTAAACATACAGCAAACCGGTAGCCAACATCAAACTAAATGGAGAGAAACTTGAATCAATTCCACTAAAATCAGGGACTAGACAAGGCTGCCCCCTCTCTCCATATCTTTTCAATATAATACTTGAAGTTCTAGCTAGTACACTTAGACAACATAAGGAGGTCAAAGGAATACAAATTTGAAAGGAAGAAGTCAAATTATCACTATTTGCAGATGATAAGATAGTATACTTAAGTGACCCAAAAAAACTCAACCAGAGAACACCTATATCTGATAAACAATTTCAGCAAAGTAGCTGGTTATAAAATCAACTCAAGCAAATGAGTAGGTTTTCTATACTCAAAGGATAAGCAGACTGAGAAAGTAATTAGGCAATGTTCACAATAGGCACAAACAATATAAAGTATCTTGGTGTGACTCTAACCAAACAAGTGAAAGATATGTATGAAAAGAACTTCAGGTTTCTGAAAAAGGAAATCAAAGAAGACCTCAGAAAATGGAAAAATCTTCCATGCTCGTGGATTGGCAGAATTAATATAGTAAAAATGGCCATCTTGCCAAAAGCAATATAATGATTCAATTCAATCCCCATCAAAATCCCAACTCAGTTCTTCATAGAGTTATAAAGAGCAATTCTCAAATTCATCTGAAATAACAAAAAACCCAGGATAGCTGAAACTATTTTTAACAGTAAAAGAACTTCTGAGAGAATCAGTATCCTGGACCTCAAGAAGTACTACAGAGCAATAATCTTAAAAACTGCATGGTATTGGTACAATGACAGGCATGTAGATCAATGGATTAGGATTGAAGA
Organism: Apodemus sylvaticus; assembly: GCF_947179515.1. Taxonomy (NCBI): domain Eukaryota; kingdom Metazoa; phylum Chordata; class Mammalia; order Rodentia; family Muridae; genus Apodemus; species Apodemus sylvaticus. Next base: position 164,769,731 of record NC_067475.1, on the reverse strand, counting down.
CCCAGAAATGAACCTACACACCTATGGTGACTTGATCTTCTATAAAGGAGCTGAAACCATCCACAGGAAAAAAAAATAGCATTTTCAACAGATGGTGCTGGTTCAATTGGAGGTCAGCATGCAGAAGAATGTGAATTGATCCATTCTTATCTTCTTGTACTAAGCTCAACTCCAAGGGGATCAAGGACCTCCACATAAAACCAGACACACTGAAACTAATTAAAAAGAAACTGGGGAAGACCCTTGAGGGCATGGGCACAGGGGAAAAGTTCCTGAACAGAACACCAATAGCTCATGCTCTAAGATCAAGTATTGACAAATGGGACCTCATAAAATTACAAAGTTTCTGTAAGGCAAAGGACAGTGTCAAAGGGACAAAACAGCAACCAACAAATTGGGAAAAGATCTTCACCAAACGTACATCTGACAGAGAGCTAATATCCGATATAACAAAGAACTCAAGAGGTTAGACTCCAGAGACCCGAATAACCTTATTAAAAATGAGGTACAGAGCTAAACAAAGAATCTTCACCAGAAGAACTTAGAATGGCTGAGTAGCACCTTAAAAGATATTCAGCATCATTAGTCATTATGGAAATGCAAATCAAATCAACCCTGAGATTTCACCTCACACCAGTCAGAATGGCTAAGATCAAAAACTCAGGAGAAAACAGGTGCTGGAGAGGATGTGGAGAAAGAAGAACATCCCTCCACTGCTGGTGGGATTGCAAGTTCATACAACCACTCTAGAAATCAGTCTGGCAGTTCCTCAGAAAACTGGACATGACACTTCCAGAGGACCCTGCATACCACTCCTGGGCATATACCCAGATGATATTTCAATTCTTAACATCTATGCCCTGAACACAAGGACTCCCTTGCTTTTAAAAGAAGTACTACTACAGCATAAATAATATATTGATCCTCACATATTAATAGTAGGATACTTCAGTACCTCACTGTAGCCAACCAAAATGTCCTCCAGACAAAACTTAAACAGAAAAACTCTGGAGCCAACAAATATTATAAACCAAATGGACCTAACTTATGTCTGTAGAATATTTGACCCAGGGTGGGAGAACAGGGGGAGGGAAGGGAGCTTATGTGACTTTCAGGGAGTGGGGGACCAGAAAAGGGGAAATCAGTTGAAATGTAAATATATATATATATATATATATATATATATAAAGAATATTTGACCCAAACAGAAAATAATATGTTTTCTTCTCAGCACCCCACACACAGATCGTTCTCCAAAAATGACTACATACTGAGTCACAAAGCAATTCTTTTTTCTTTTCTTTTTTTTTTTTTTGGAGGGGGGTGGTTTTTTCAAGACAGGGTTTCTCTGTATAGCCCTGGCTGTCCTGGAACTCACTCTGTAGACCAGGCTGGCCTCGAAGTCAAAAATCCTCCTGCCTCTGACTCTGCTTCCCAGAGTCTTGGGATAACAGGGGTGCGTCACCACCGCTGGCTCATAAAGCAACTCTTAACAGACACAAGAAAATTAAATAATTCCTAACATCTTATCAGACCACCATAGACTAATAGAATTGAGAAACACAACAAATACCCTACAAACTCATGGAAACTGAATAACTTTCTAGTGAATGAAAAGTGGCTCCGGACAGAAATAAAGCAATTAGAGGCTTTGTATAAGTCAGTGAACATAAATGGACAACATACCCAAACTTTGAAAACACAATGAAAGCAATGCTAAGAGGAAAGTTCATAGCACTAAGTGACCATATTAGGAGATATCTCATACTAGCAACCCAACAGCTTAACTGAAAGCTCTAGAGCAAAACAAGCAAGCACATTTAAGGAGAGTAGATGGCAGGAAAGAATCAAATGGAGGGATAAAATCATAAAATAGAAACAAAGAGAAGAATACAAAGAGTCAATGAAACAAAGAGTCCGTTCAGTGAAAAAAATCAGCAAAATAGACAAACCTTTATCCAACATAACTAAAACACACAGAAAGAATATTTAACAAAAATGGGAACATAACAACAGACACAAGGGAATCCAGAAAATCATACGGACATACTTTAAAAACCTGTACTCACTCGGAGAGACCCAAGTCTCCAGCCGCATACATAGCAGAGGATGGCCTTGTTAGATATCAATGAGAGGAGAGGCACTTTGTTTTGTGAAGGCTTGATGCCCCAGTGGAGGGGAATGCCAGGACAGGGAAGTGGGAGTGAGTGGGTTGGTGAGCAGGGGGAGGGATGGAGGATAGGGGCTTTCTGAGGGGAAAATGAGGAAAGGGATAAAATTTGAAATGTAAATAAAAAAAATATCTAATAAAAAATAAAAACTTGTACTCCACAAAGTTAGAAATTATAAAATAAATGGATGACTTTTTGATTACAACTTGCCAAAGCTAAATCAAGATCCAATTAACAATTTAAATTATCTATAATGCCTAAAGAAATAGATCTAGTTATTAAACTCTTCCACCCAAAAAAAGTCCAGGGACATATCCTTTCAGCAAAAATTGTACTAGACTTTTAAAAACTAACACCAATATTGCTCAAATTATTCTACAAAAAGAAATAGAAGGAACATTGCCAGATGTAGGGTTGGTAAAGATCTTTTCCCAATTTGTTGGTTGCCATTTTGTCCTTTTGACAATGTCCTTTGCTTTACAGAAACTTTGTAATTTTATGAGGTCCCAGTTGTCAATTATAGATCTTAGAGCATAAGCTATTGGTGTTCTGTTCAGGAAATTTTCCCTTTTGCCCATGTGCTCAAGGCTCTTCCCCAGTTTCTTTTCGATTAGTTTCACTGTGTCTGAGAACTCAAGAAGGCAGACTCCAGAGAGCCAAATAACCCTATTTGGGGTACAGAGCTAAACAAAGAATTTTCACGTGAGGAATATTGAATAGTTGAGAAGCACCTAAATAAATGTTCAACATTCTTAATCATCAGGGAAATGCCAATCAAAACAACCCTGAGATTTCACCTCACACCAGTCAGAATGGCTAAGGAGAACTCAGGAGAAAGCAGGTGCTGGAAAGGATGTGGAGAAGTTGCAAGCTGATACAACCACTCTGGAAATCAGTCTGGAGGTTCCTCAGAAAACAGGGCATGGTACTACCTGAGGACCCTGCTATACCACTCCTGGCCACATACCCAGAGGATTCCCCAGCATGTAATAAGGATACATGCTCCACTATGTTCATAACAGCCCGATTTATAATAGTCAGAAGCTTAAAAGAACCCGTATGTCCCACAACAGAGGAATGGATAAAAACCAAACAAACAAACAAACAAAAAAAAAACTGTGGTATATTTACACTATGGAATACTAGTCAGCTATTAAAAACAATGAATTAATGAAATTCTTAGGCAAGTGGGTGGAACTGAAGAATGTCATCCTGAGTGAGGTGACCCAATCACAAAAGAACACACATGGTATGTACTCACTGATAAGGGAATATTAGCCCAGAAGCTCAAAATACCCAGGAAACAATTCACATATCAAATGTTGCCCAAGAAGAAGGAAGGAGTGGCCCCTGGTCCTGGAGATGTTCAGTGCAGCAGTGTAGGGGAATACCAGGACAGGGAAGCAGGAAGGGGTTGATTGGGGAACAGGGGGAGGGAAGAGGGCTTATGGGAGGGCTTATGGTGGGATCCAGGAAAGGGGAAATCATTTGAAATGTAAATAAAGAATATACCAAAGAAAGAAAAAAAGAGAACATTGCCAAATTCATTTATGAGACCCTAGTTATACTGTTACCCAATTCAACAAGATTCAACAAAAAATGAGAGAGGATTAAGGACCAATTTCCATTGGAACATAGATTCAAAAATCTTCAAGAAAATACACGGAATGAATGCAAGAACACATCGAAAAGATCATCCACCATGATCAAGTAGGCTTTATTCCAAGGATGCAGGGATCATATGACATACAAAAATCAATCAAGGTAATTTACTATATTGACTAATTGAAAGAAAAACTAACATTATCACCTCATTTGATGCAGAAAAGTCCTCTGACAAAATTCAACACCCCTTTATGATAAAAGTCTTCAAAGATTAGGAATACAAGGACATATTTAGACATAATAAAGGCAATTTATAGCAAGCCTATAATCAACATCAAGTTAAATGGAGATAAACTCAAACAATTCCATTAAACTCAGGAACAGGGCAAGGTTATCCCTTCTCTATAACTATTCAATATAGTGCTTATTAAAGGTTTAGCTGGAGCAACTGAAACAGACTACAGGGATACAAACTGGAAAGGAAGAAGTCAAAATGTCATCATTCGCAGATGGTATAATAGTATTCCCAAAAAAAATATAAGCAACCACCAAAAAAAAAATCTACCAGGAAACACTTATTATGCTGATAAACATCTTCAGTGAAGTGGATGGATAAAATATTAACTTAAAAAAATCAACATTCCTCCAAAAATATCATCATTTGCAGATAATGTAATACTATGTATAAACAATCCAAAACTATCTATTTGGGACTCTTACATCTGATGGATACCCTCTGTAATGTGGCTGGATAAAAGATTAACTTTAAAAAATCAGTAGCCCTCCTACATATAAATAACAGGGTGAGAAAGAAGTCAGGGAAACAATACCCTTTATAATAGTCAGCAATATGAAATATCTTGTGGTAAACATAATCAAGAAAGTAGAAGACTTATATGACAAAAGTTTCAAGTTTTAAAGAAAGAACTTTAGAAAGATATATGAAGATGGAAAGTTCTCCCATGCAAGTGGAGTTGGAGAATTAACAAAGTAAAAATGGCCACTTTAGCAAAGCAACCTACAGTTTCAATTTAATCCCTATCAAAATCCCAACACAATTCTTTATAGACTTTGGAAAGATAATACTTAACTTCATATAAAAACACAACACAAGAAAACAAACAAACAAACAAACAAACATAAACCTGGATAACTAAAACAATCCTTTAAAGTAAAGGAACTTCTGAGGGCATCAGTATCCCTGATTTCAAGCTGTACTGTAGACCTATAATTAAATCCACATGATATTGGCATAAAAACAGACATATTGATCAATAGAATCAAATCAAAGATGCAGATGTCTGTGTTCAGAAGAATGTGAATAGATACTTATCTATAACCCTGAACAAAACTCAACTTCACATGGATCAAAGACCTCAACTTAAAAACCAAATATGCTGAACCTGATAAAAGAGAATGCAGAGAATACCCTTGAGGGCATCAGAGTTGACAACATTTCATACACAAGAACACTTATAGTGTGCTAAGATCAATAATCAATAAATTGGACATCATCAAACTGAAAAACAAAGGGCACAGTAAACAGAACAAAATAGTAGCCTAAAGAATGGGAAAAGATTTTTTTTACCAACAACACAACAAACCGAGGGATAGAAAATATTCAAAACAGATAAAGATCTCAAGAAATTGAACATTGAAAACCAAACAATCCATTAAAAATGGGGCACATATCTAAACAAAGAATTCTCAATAGAGGAAAGCAAGGACACACATGTCAGTTCATGCTAACAAGTGTGTGGAGCAAGGGGAGCACGCCACTGTTGCTTGTGGAAGTGCAAAATTGCACAGCCACTATAGAAATCAATATGGTTGCTTCTCATAAAATTGAAAATCAATCCACTTCAAGACCCATCTACACTACTCTTGGACATATACACAAAATACACTACATCCTAGCACAAGGACACATGTTCAACCATGTTCATAGTGACTTTATTCATAATAGCCAAAAACTGTGACAAAAAATAAAAAAGAAAGAGATTTCCCTCAAATAAAGAATGGATAAGCTGGGTGGTGGTGGTGCACGCCTTTAATCCCAGCACTTGGGAGGCAGAGGTAGGCGGATTTCTGAGTTCGAGGCCAGCCTGATCTACAGAGTGAGTTCCAGGACAGCCAGGGCTACACAGAGAAACCCTGTCTCAAAAAAAAAAAAAAAAAAAAAAAACCCTAAAGAATGGATAAAAATGTACATTTGCACATTGACTGTTAGAAAAAAAATGAAATTGTGAAATTTTTAGGCTAATGGATGGAAATGGAGAAAAATCCTTCTGAGCCAGGCAACCCAGACCCAGGTGGCAAACATGATGTGTATTCAATTAAAGGGGTTATTAGCTGGTAAGTAAAGGATAATGATGTTATAAGCTGTAGACCTAGAGAGGTTAAGTAACAAAGAGGGCTCCAGATGGGACACATGAATCTCCCTGGAAGTGAAAATAGGATACATTTGTGGTTAGACTAGGTGCCAGTTGTCATGGGAAGAGGAGGGATCATGAAGGTGAGGCAGGGACAGAGGCAAAGAGTATAGATTGAGATGACTGGAAACTTAGTGCAGTGTAAATTTCCTGGAACCTATGAGGGTGACCTTAGCAAGAACTCTTAGTTTTAAAAGAAAGACAGTGTTTAAATTAACCATCTTCTGTAACTGAGCAAGGCTCCTACTGGTGGGACTGGGACACCAACGCAGCCACAGATCCTTCCACTCACACTTCTCCTGTTCTGCCTACAAGATGTGCTAGAGCAATGTTGGCTCAGAGCCTTTGGGAGTGGCCAGTCAATGACTTGTCTAACTTCAAGCCCAAGCTAAGACAGAAAGCCCATGCCCAACATTGCTTGGATGGCCAGAAGCCAAAGGCTGGGTAGATCAGAGACCTGGTGTAGAACCAAACACAACTGACATTTAAGAAAAAAAAGTCAATGAAAAGATTTCTTAAAATAGTGTGTTGTCTTACAGGCTGGTGCCTAGGCACAGAGAGGGTTCCTCTGGCACATGATGGCGGCAGATGCAGAAGAGAACGTTCCACAGATCCAGAGACGAAGACAACACGAGAGCATGGCCCATAGAATCAGCTAAGCAAGACTCATAGGGGCTCCCAGAGAATGAAGTGACAATTACAGAGCCGTCATTGGTCTGTGCTGTCCTCTGCATACGTGCTGTGGTTATTTAGCTTGGGTCTTTGGTGGAAACTTAAACAGTGGAGTTTGGGATGTCTCTGACTATTTTACCTCTTCATATACTTTTTCTCTTCCTGGGTTGCCTTGTACGTCCTAGATCTGAGGGTTTGTGGCTTCTTTTGTTGCATCTTGTTTTTACAAATTCGGTTGGCATCACTAGGAGTCCTGCTCTTTTCTCAAGGGAAAGCAAGATGCGGTGGATGGAGATGGGGTATTGTATTTGGAAGAATAAGGAAGGGAAGGCTGTGGTCAAGTTGTATTATATGAAGGAATCACTAAAAACATTTAATTAACAATAAAAGTGAGAATTTTATAAATATACTTATTATGTATTTAAGATGTGATCAAAAAGCCTGGAGGAAATTAAACATATACCTGAAAGTCAGGGCAAAGGAGTCATCTTTTCTTAAATATTAATATGTGAGTTATCATTTTTTCATTTAATTTAGACTGAAGAATTTGTCTTTGTATCCTGATATTTGTCATCTATACCAACAAAATTAGTGGCTATAATTTTTGATAATACAGGAGGCATGGAAAGCCAGAATAACATAAGAACCAGTAGCTTCCAGGCAACCAATCCCAGGAAGACCTACTCATAGAACAAAGAGCTTATAAAGACCCTTGAGGAGCCACCTTCTTCTGGTCTGATCAGTGTTGACAGACAAAGCTCTGCAGATTATTCCGTGAGGTTCTGGGAGCTCAAATGAATCCTGGGTTTCCTTTAAGACATCTCCCAAAGAGAGATGATGATTACTGAGCAAGAGGGCTGTGTTCTCAAAATGTTTATCCCATGAGGACTTCCTGCTTCTAGAAACCATGCGTTCCTTCATAGCTTTATAAAAATAGACTTCCTGTTAGTAGAAAGCAGTTGTCTCAAGAGGAAACGTGTCCTGTCTGCATGTAGATCTGGAAAAGCTGTTGCATTGCCCTGGCAAAGCAGGTAGCACAGTGACATTGAGGACTGTGACAATTGCAAGCCACAAGCATACACACCTCCCTTGCCTTTCAGCTTTAGTCAGTGCAAGTAAAATCAGTCATCTCAATCGTCTAGCGCAGCCTTCAAGCACAGTCCTCTAGGAGGAAATCATGTCAGCACAGTGAGCACTTCCTGTGGTAGATTAATTACGACTGTGGGAAAGGCTTCTCCCTGCCAGTGAACCTATCACACAGCCCCATAGGCTGTCTACGCTATTATTGCCCATCTCGTTTGCTCGTTCTTCAGCTTGACTTGAGACACACCCAGTGGGTTATTATAAGACGGCATTTACAGAAGCACACCATAGCTTCTAAAGCAACAGACTGTGACAATGCTAAGGACCCACCTTTGAATCCTATGCTGGGCACACATGTTCATTCATTACTGATTGAGTTGTGTTCTGATAAGCTTTCCACCAGTTCAAATAGTCCAAGCCAACAAGTCACTTAACACACATATGGTACCAAGTATCCTACCTTAGGTACGATAGCATTCCACAGGGTATGGACAACTCTTTTCTGACTGAGTGGCTTACTAGAAAACAAGCTTCACTGTGACAAGCAGCACTGTGACAGAGCAGCAGATTAGGTCTAGCTTTCAAAAAAAGCAATGAAAATTCTAAACTCAAGATAGTTTTGCTGAACACAATTTGTACCACCGTAACATTGTAAAAATCCTTGTCCTAAATCAGTGACTGTCTAAACACAGAAGACTGTATCATACTCGATGATGCATTCACATTCTTGGTCTCCCTGATGGCCACCTCGCCTGAGGGAAATGAATCGTGGATACAAAGGGAAACAGAAGACAATGAAAAATGTTTGAAATCTTTACCTTTGTGAAAAGCTGTACATCAGTATGGAAGGCAGTGAGGAGAACGCTGTGCTGCCCAGATCACTGCCTAATTAATCTTAATCATTCTTTCAATGTAATTGAAAGAGAAAGTAAAATGAACTTGCCAATCAAATAGCAAGTTGTCAAGAATGAGAAAATTGTGCTGACAAAGACACATTTGGGTCAGCAAGATGGCTCAGTAGGTAAATACACGTGCAGCTGAGCCTGATAGCCTGAGTTTGCATCCCAAGGCCCTACAGGGTAGGAGGAGAGAACCGATTTCTTCAAGTAATCTTTGAATCTTTACACATGTGTCACAGTAATACATGTGTGTGTACACAAGTGCACACACACACATAGCATATGTATATATAAAATGAAGCAAGACTTATCTCAAACTCCATACTTATTTGTCAGCAATATTGTCAGCAAATCTTTTCTTTAGTTCATAGCCACTTTTATTTGTTTTATTGAGGACTATTTGTTCAGGTCCATTGTGCAATTTATTCACTTATATAATTTTTACTTTTTAATTAAAACCTTATTACATCTCTTCTCCCTTTACCTTTCTTTCCTTCTTCCAACCACTCCTATGTGCCCCTTCCAATCCCTCCCATGTCTCTTCAGTAATTATGCTAAAACGCAATGTGTTATCAAAATGGCTGTTTGGTTTATTGTCTGTTGAGTGACAGAACATGAATAGTGTCATGCTTTTGTCTTATATTGTAGAAGTGAATCAAATCTCTTATGGACAAAAAACCATTAAATGAAACATCATGCCAATAGTTCAAAATGATAAAAATATACATAGATATATACTTACTTGTAATGTATCATTTTCCTTACAATGAAACTCCATTTTCTAGAAATCCTTTTCTCAAGACCAAGATGATCTGCCATCCTGATGAAACTTCAGACAGGCTCCATCCTAGTTGGACCCTGACTTCTCTTTCCTTAAGAATATTTCCTTTAGGGCCAGCCAAAAATCCATTTGATACAAGTAGAGAATAAACTCTGTGAGTTGTCCTCTCACCTTCACATGCCCCATAATGCCACGCGCGCGCACACACACACACACACACACAATAATAAATAAATATAAAAATTTTATAAAAATATATTTACTTTATACAAGTGGTTATCCTGTATTTCTATATCCCATTGATGTTTGCAGGTTTAAAAGATTACCTTTCTTAAGTATTCGGAAATAATCCTTTGCATAAATAATCATAAAGAAAAACAAAACTCTCACCTCCCATCACCATGAGAGTGAAGGAGTGTAATTTCTATGGACCCCATGATCTTAGCTATAATCCCAGTCCTTGATGAAGATAGTTTTCCCTTTTTTTCGGAGTAAGGTCAACTAACAAGTACAGATGGCCAACCATGCCACCACATAGACAATAGCTCATAAAAATTATTCTACCATTTGTTTTAGTGTAATTGAACTCAATATGTGTTATTCCTATGTGATAGCTTTGAATAAAACCATTTCTGCCTATTTAACAATGTCTGATACAAATTTGCTTTGATATCTGTGCATTTTCATCTCTTTTCATTGTCAAGAGATCCTAGTCTTCTGTCTGCAACAGCTAGAGACAAACCAGTATTACAACAACTAAGACCTTATTCTAGACCTCAAAAAAACTGTAAAAACTTTACCTGTCAGCTTCTGCAACAGGTTTCTGACACCGGAGCAGCTGGGGGCTTCATGGCATGGTGAATGACTGCATGCCTTCAGAATCATCCGTGTTGGACTGATTTATTCTTTCCTGTAGCTTTGTGTCTACATTTTAGTTTTTTGTTTCATATTGTTTGGTTTTGGTTTTATAATCTTCAGGCATTGAATCAGAAATCAAAGCAAAATGCCAAACATAGATATTCATCCAAATTCTCTAATCACATGACTTAGTAGCAAGTTTTCTAGGTGGGTGGTTGGTTGTGGTATCTCTAAAAATGAAGTATAACATGAGCCTGTAGAGTCCTTTTCATCATGGAAACACAGAAGCACTCTAGCTCTTTCTAGTCAACAGAAGAGTGAATTAAATTGAGGAACAGTATTTCTGGACATATTTGCAGTGATGAGTTAGGCTATACATCCAAATCTGCATTTTATCTTGATAACTGTTCATCTTCAAAGTAGAAAGAATCAGGTATTTTAGAGACTGCTCCAAGAGAAAAGACATTTCTAGAGACTGGCCATTGTACAGCAATAATGGGAGTAGTTAAAGGAAGTCTGGGGTCATTGGGGTTTGGGTTGAGATCTATCCCACAGACTATCTCTGAGTCTCCGTGTTGGTAATTTCTTAAATTCCAGAATATGTGGCTATAACAAATATAAACAATGTCTGCCAGAATTGGAATTCAGTTTCCTGACTTCTAAGATGAGTGTCATCCTATTGGGAAAGACTCTGAGGAACATACTAGCATAGTCTAAATACTAAACTACCAGAAACAAATGAAGGTATTGGTATATAAACGTTCCCAAGGTCTTGGCCACAAAACTTTCAACCTACCATTTGCCCTGCCTGAAGAGTTTTCTGAGACTGGAGCCTAGCAGAATCATCATCAAAAATACCAGAGGTCTCATTCAGCAACCAGCAGGAGCAGATACAGAGTACCACAGCCAAACATTAATGGAGTCCTATTGAGGAGGGGAAGAAGAATGAGAGGAACCTGGTAGGGCAGGGACACCACACAACCCACAGAATAAACTGAGGGGCTTATAGAGACTTGAAGAGCTCAGGGAACATGTTGGGGACTGACCTAGGTCCTCTGTATAAATGTTACAGCAGTGGTTGCCTTCAGGTACTTACTCACTAGTAATTCCAAGACAATCTCAAACCACAGACACTCATGTTTAAAACCAAAAAGTTGTAAAGCCAACTTTCCATATCTAATAAGAAGGAAGAAGAGAAAGAGTGAAGGGGAGGTACAGAGGAGATGAAGGAGTAGGAGAGAGAGAAAGGGAGGAGAGAGAGGAGGATCACTAAGACAGATGGGTAAACCATGCACTGGCTCTGGAGTCCACCTCTTTGAGCTCAGATTCTAACTACTGTTCCTTGGTTCTGATTTGGAAAGTCTACATAGTATCTATAATCCCAGTACCATTAACTATTGATGATATTCCTTATGAGAAACAAAAGTCTCAGCTATAATCTTATATGGTACATAATGATCACACTGTTTATTACTTTTGTAAACTCTAAAACAAATTAATATTTTAAAAAATCTTCTAAAGTTTATAATATGATTCTGTATTATTAAACTGTTAAATTTCTTTCACATGTTTATTATTCCTATGATTTGAAATGAGCACAACAAATCAAAATGAGACCCAACGATGTAGTGTAACTAACTTAATCCAAATAACTTTGATGCCATGTGAACAAAGGATTGCAGTTCTGAGTCTGTGCCTTGTTGTGATACAGGCTAAAGCAGCAAAGTCAAAGAATCAAATGCAGTTAAGTCTAGCTCAACTAGATCCAACTGGAGGCCATTTCTGCACTGAAACAGTCCATACAGATCATAATTTCTGCTCAGATCAGCCAGTCTGGGTCATCCTACTTGACAGGCAATTGGACTGACTGAAATGACAGTGTGAATGTTAAGAGAAGAAACTGTAAAGAGGAGAAAGCTCAACCTCTCAGCTGTAATGAAGTAGACTCGATGTTATATTCTTAACCCAACAGAGAATGAATATTAGCATGTAATCTGGAACATCATCTACATACCTAGCTGCATCCCTAAGGAGGCCATACATGGTAATATAGGAAGGCCAAGTGGAATCTCTTATGTCATGGAAATTATTTTATATATCTATGGAAGAAACTAGATCGAGTCCCAGCCTAGAGGGATGCTAGAGGAAGGAGGTGGGAGTGGATGGGGGAGCACCCTCTTATAGGCAAAAGGGAGGAGGGATGTGATGGGAGACCAAGAAGAAGGACAACATTTGAAATGTAAATAAATAAAATAACCAATAAAAATGAGAGAGAGAGAGAGAGAGAGAGAGAGAGAGAGAGAGAGAGAGAGAGAAAGAGAGAGAGAGAGAGAAAGAGAAAGAAGGAAAGAAAGAAAGAAAGAAAGAAAGAAAGAAAGAAAGAAAGAAAGAAAGAAAGAAAGAAAGAAAGAAAGAAAGAAAGAAAGAAAGAAAGAAAAAAAGAAAGAAAGGAAACTAGTAACTGTCATAATATTATTCTCTGGTCCTTCTCATAAAAGTTCCCTGAGGATCATTATGCAAACAAGATATGAACTAGAAAATTTTCTACTTGTAAGTAAGCTTCTCAAGAGTGGAGGACATGTTATACTAAAGAGTTTATTTTATAATGAATTCTGAGTTATTCCGTTCATAAAGACATAGTCTGTTCCAGGCCAGTGAAGATACTCTCCAGCGAACTGAGAACCATGGCTGAGGAGCAGTGGCAGTGGCCCCATCCTCTGGGGATGTTCATATGAACAGAAGAATTAGAGAGAAAAATACTGAGGCAGAGAAAGAATGAATATAGCCTTTCAGTTTTACTCAACGATGATTGAATGTGATCCTACACTCACCCAGCTCTAGACAATTGACTGAAACTAACATACACCTAAGGTCCCAAGCTGCAGAAATTGCATGAGTTACTGTTAAGATACTCTCTACACATGCAGCTAGGGGGTTTATATTTATCTGTATATATGAGATTTGGGCAACTTTGTAGCACAGCATATGACCGAATCTACTCTTAAGGCATCAAGCATCTAGCTCTACCTTCAAGTCTTTCCAAATTCTTGATTCTCTACCAACTTTTTGGTTATGGTATGGTTTCTGGTACAGCTCATATATTTTATTTATTTTTTATCCATTTATAAATATTCTACATCATTTTATGAAGTTTGCTGTTCTACATCAGAATTTTTGAATACTTAACACATCCTCTAAGATAGTGATTTGTGAAGAGTAGACCATTCTGAAAGCTTGTCTACTTCTTCATAGCTTATTTGAACATGAGCCTGGATACCTCCACCATGGAACCAGAAACCACTATAGACTGATATCTGACCAAAGAATGAAAGAGCTAAGTTTTGTATCTTTGTGGCAGATTCACATGTGGTGTTATGTATTACAGGCTAGCTTTCTACTCTCAAAGAAGACAAAAAGTAAGACAGTCTTGATGCATATGTATGGGAAATTTATTCTCAATTGGAAGTCAGAAGGTTCAGTAAAAGGAACAATGGCAAGGCAAGAAACAGAAAAAAAAAAAAAAAAAGCAAAATCCAAGCAGAACAAACAAAAACAGCCACCTACTAGAATAGATTAAGCTTAAAATAATATAGTACATTTCAATAGTGTCATAAATTCCTCCCAGCTCTGGATAAGCACTCCATTTCTGTGTGACCATGAAAGTCCTTTCACCTCATGATACATGATCTTGCCCAAGTGATTTTCTCTGATTCACAGAACAGTGGCAAATGTAATAAGTGGAAATTTGAATACCTCTTATGCATTGATTAGCATTAATCTCTCATGCTGTAGGAACTAGAGTCATCCTGACTCACCTGCTGATGATACAAGCCTATGCCTGACAGGTGTATAACATATATATGACATATGACAGCAGTTATGTCACCAGCTGCCATCTGTTTACACATGTGAGTAAGCTTATGTGATTGGCAAATTACCTAGCAACCACCTGCTATCCCAATGTGTTCAGCTAATTAGTAACTACATTTTAATATAACATTATATAGTCAAAGATAATTGGTGTATAATTTGTTTCTAAGAAAGAGGACCATTGCTAAGCAAGTACTTTACACTAACTCAAATGCCATTGGTTAACACTAGGCTGAACAATAGTACTACTGGAGACAGGATACATAATGGGGCTATGGTGACTACAAAAGTGGTAGCTGATAGCACATCGTGAAAATGAAGACTCATGTTACAGTCATAAAGGTATTGGGAAAAAACCAACTGGGTCTGATAACCAGAAAAGGAGAATTATTCTTAGTGAAATGTTGCGCGTAGCTAGGAAGTCTCTGAAAGTATGGCACAAGTGTCTCTAAAGAGCAGGTGCAATTTGCATGAATGAATGGAGAGTCAAACCAAGAACTGTTTAGTCTCAGAGCAGATATGTATGACAAGGAATATGAAATAGTCGAGAGTTACTGAATTGGAAATAAAGCTTTTCTCACCAGCCTCCCAGGAGATGCTAAGGAGTCAAGAGTGAGTGCCTCCTGTCTCTGAATGGAAATGTTTATTTCAGTTATACTCTCCCTGAATTGTTATTTATAGGTGGAAGAAAGCACAAATAAGTAATGTTTTTAGACTAATGGGCCTCTTGATTAATAGACAGTCTAATTGTCTATATTTTGGCACTGTTCTGTTGCTGTGAAGAGACACCATAGCAAGTCAACACTTATAAAAGAAAACATTGAATTGGGGGCAATCACAGGTATGTTAGAAATTCCAAAATCAAGATTATAGATTTTCAAGCTTAATGTCATAACTGAGTGAATCTTTTAAGTTTCTTGGCTGGATATGAATGCATCTCATATGGGAGTAATATAAATATTTATGACTACTGTGGTTAGACAACTGGCTGGGGAAGAACATGAAATGAGTCATTTATCTTTTTCATCTTGTGTCTATCGTCTTAAAATACAGCTTGAAAAGTATACCATTAGAAGAGTTTTAGTACCCACACCTTGAACCTGAACTGCTCAGGTGGCTTACTTTATCACTGGGACTTTAGCAAACAGGATTTGTGAGCTTTGATAAATGCGGAGGAGCACACTTGTTTGTTACACTAACATTGTTGAGTGGCTATGCAATGCAAAGTAACCCACTGAAGGGCCAAGAACTCTGTGTGACAGAACTGAAGCATCCATTTCCTGTTAAGCCAGACCCAGCCATGAGGCTCTGAAGTGCCAGGCATGTGGATGAGGGAAACTGATGCCACGTGAGTAAGCCCAGAGGAGACCAAGAGATTGCCAGCCCAGGGGCCCAAGCCCAACCATTGGCTCTCAGCAACACTCAGTCCAAGAATCATCTTCTCTACGGTGAAAGCTAACTGATAACAGGAAAGGAAGTCTGGGAGCAACACTGGAGCTTGTACTTGTTCTTATAGTTCCCATATTTTTGATAACACAAAGATCTTGGAATGTGGCACTTCAACCAAGTTAACATGACTTAATTCTGATCACTGGTACAGCATCTGACCTAAATATAATAAGAGAAGAATGGAGTTTACAAATGAGCTCCAGATCTGAGGCACTAGATGCTAAGGGGAAAGAATAGAGGCATGTATGGTATGTATGTTCTATAAATTTAAAAGTCCATGTGATATACTCCCTGCTCCTTAAAGCTGAATGCAGTATCTTATAGTATATGGGTATATTTTATTTAGCCATTCATCTGTCATCAAAAGTACTTAATAATCCTTATGGTGATAATCATTTCACAATTTATATGTGCATCAAAACATAATGGTCTATTCCTTAAATATATGAAATTTTGTCAATCATTTCAAAAAGTTGGAATTTTTAAACAACCTATGCAATCACAGAATAAGAGAGTCCTTACTAACTTCACACTTGAACATTAAGTATGACTAAGAACCAATGAATTGAAAATAGCACAAATCCTAGGCACTTTTGCAAATGTAAGGATTCTGTCCATGTTTTATATTGAGCTTAGACAATAAAAAACATGCTAAACTTTTCTTAGAACTTATCCTTAAGTGATAACTTTAAACTAGGATCCAGAGAGAAGATAGTAAGAGAGTGTGCACTATTTGTTTGAGCTTACAGGAGGAGATCCTGCTGCCTTGCCAGTGCCCACCTGCTGGCATTTACGTCAGTATCCACAGAACCTGTCCCATCTCCTTGATGACGGCTTCCTGGAGTCCACACTTCATACTCAGAGTATGAGTAACTCTAGACTCACTTTGACTGTTCCTCTGATGAACCTAGACAGGAACTTCACATCAAGTGTGTGTGGATGTCACAATTAAAGAAGAGAACATGGCAGCTTTTGTGAGGTTTCTTTCCTCCTTCTATTATTTTGATGTATTGTTTTATTGGGGTTCAGTAGAAAGTATGTAGAAATTAGATCAGGAGTAAGTTGTAATGTACACCACTTAGTTCATGATGAGGCTTTAGAAACTCACCAAACATTCCTTGCTTGCTATTTTTACTACAGTCAGGAATCATAGCATGTAATTCCATTTACTTGCTGAGATTATTTTAAAGATCAAATATTATGACTATGTACATATTTAGATGATAGCCTGAAAGTTTCACAGACCCTGAGAATTTATGTATTGAAACTTCACCAAAGAGATGGCATTAAGATATGGTATCAGGCCATTGGTTCATGAGTATGAAGCCCTCTTAAAAAGGATTGTTGATCCTATAAAAATAATCCCAGAAATCTCCACCTTTTAAGTCATGGTTCGTATCATACTTTCTATCATCTATTCTGCAAAATAAGTCCTTATCGCTCACTAAATCTGCTGGCACATTTTCCTTGGATATAACAGATCTGAGAACTTTGAGAAATGAGTTTCTGTCATTTCTATCACCCCTTTTTTATGGAATTGTTATACTAGGCTGGAAAAGCTAAGATAACTTACTCATGTGTATGCGATATATTAAGAAACTAGTGTCCTCTCATGTTAACTATGATTACAATCCAGTCTTTAAATTTGGAATGAAAATGGATCTCTGTAAAAACCCAAGAGATAAAGAGCAAGCATAAGTCTTGTGAATGGCTGATTCAAGGGACCGGCAGGAGTGGACAGAGTCTGGGAGTGAAAGCTAGGAACCTTCTTGGGAACAGAGAACATAACCATGTCTGTTTATTGTACCACATTTCTATTTTCATTACTGATTTTATGGGATGTGCAAATTCCTAACTGTCTCGCAAAAGAAAGCTGGATTACTTGTACACACTTCTGGCAATACTCAGGCTCTGGACCCAACATTTGTAGCCATCTGATAATGCCAGTGAAAAACAACTCAAAGTGGGAGAAATAATTTCTGCTGTAAGAAAAAGTAAAAACAGACATACTTGCTTTTTTTTTTTTGTTTTGCTTTTTTTATCTTTGCCAAGATGCAAATATTTGATTCCTTACAAATCCTCTCTGCTAAAAATGTTTATTTAAGTGATATCAACTTTGATTTGAAACACATTTTGCATCATCAGGTGTCCTCTGGTATTGTGCTTTATGTAATTTCTAGATGGGACTATTTTGTATTTAGTTTCGTATTGCACACTGGATGCCTGGAAGACATGTATCAGATATGTAATGGACCAATGACACTAAGCAGATTGAGCACAGTGCCTCCCTGACCTGTGGCCCGGGGATTCTTATGCTCTTCAGGTTCTTTCTATCTGTTGCTTTTGTCTTTAGACCCAAAGTCCATGTTCGAATGGTTTTCTTGTTCCCTGAGCCTTTTTATAATGATAAAATAATTATAATTATTGTATATCAATTTATAATGTATTTATTATATATTATATAACCAATATATAATTATATAATATATATATATATATATATATATATATATATATATATATACAATTACATGTGTAATGTTCTATATTATATACTATAATCCATAGTCCTGAGTTGCTTATCTAGAATTTAAGAACATATTGCAAATTCATTTATTTTCACTCCTTCAGCAACAAGGACCTAAGAGAAGATGGATTAGGGTATGAATTGACAGCAAAAAATATGAAAAACCTTCTTAAAATACCATTATGCAACATTTGCTAGGGAATGTGAAACAGATTTTCCCACCAAATTAGTTTGTGAATATGGTTAAATATCTAATGATAGAGAAGATAGAAGGATATTTCTTATAAAAACATGACTAAGACAACAAGTAATATAAAGAACATGAAATCAGATTTACTTAGCAAGTTTACATCAAGCATAGTGACTCCAAATAAGCTAAAGAGAAAAAGCAGCAATACAAAGGCGACTTCAGACACCAGCTCCTTTGTTTCCTCGCCTTTCTCTAAGCGAAGCTGTATTCTTCAAGGCCCAGTCCTGCTCTTGACCTCTAAAGTTTAGAACCTATATCTTAGATGAAGCAATTTCTACTTGAGGAAACTCAGGTGCAACTTAAATTTTGAAACTGATGCCCCAGAAGTCATATTAGAACCAATATTGACAGTGATTCCCTCAACCTAGGGTAGAGCAAGATGATCAAAAGCAGAAGATGTATTAATGCAATCAAGAAGTAGAGACAACCAAGAGTCCCAAATATTTTTAAAAGGAAAAAAACAATAACTTGAAATATCTGATAAGTTTTATTACTAAAATTATTGAAAGCAAGTAAAAGAAATAGATACAGAAGATTAGATATACTTATAGATGCAAATATTATAAAACTGTAATTATATATGATGATCCAAATAATTTTGAAAGCTAAATGTAATAGTTAATTTTTAGAAATAGTATATTTTACTTAAAAAGTAGGATGTACTAATACAGTAGCAACCAGTAAAAGAAGTTATTAGTAGCCAGCCCCCTTTTCCTACACAGACAGAGCTGAGCCCACGTGATTGTAAACACAAGTATTTTACTCGCCCAGAAAGCAAGTAATTGGGACACTTCCCTAAGTCACTGATGCAGAGATGGAGGAAAGCTTCCCACTTTGTTTTATGAAGCTGTGTCCCTCACATCCGACCAGGAGGGCAGTGGCAAAGTGCAACCAGTTCTTTGTGAAGCAGAGAGAGAGGGCTTGGGTGGAAGTCCGGAGGACTTCAGGAAACTCCAAAACAGTGCTTGATGGAAAGAAGCCATTAGAAACAATGAATTCATGAAATTCTTAGGCAAATGGATGGAGCTGGAGAACATACTAAGTGAGGTAACCCAGACTCAAAAGATCAATCATGGTATGCACTCACTGATAAGTGGGTGTTAACCTAGAAAACTGGAATACCCAAAACATAATCCACACATCAAATGAGGTACAAGAAGAATGGAGGAGTGGCCCCTGGTTCTGGAAAGACTCAGTGTAGCAGTATAGGGCAAAACCAGAACAGGGAAGTGGGAAGGGGTGGGTGGGAGGACAGGGGGAGGGAAGGGGGCTTATGGGACTTTCGGGGAGTGGGGGGCCAGAAAAGGGGAAATCATTTGAAATGTAAATAAAAATATATCAAATAAAAAAAAAGAAAGAAGCAAACTTCAAGAGAAAAGTGGAGATTTGTGGCACAAACATTATCTAACCACAGGAACACCAAATTAGTTCAAAACAAATTTCTGTCACATAACATACACAGGCAAAGATAACCCTACAGATGGATTTGATACCATTACATTATTTTTAAGTGTCATAGGAGAAATTTTTATAATACACACACACACACACACATGAATAGCTTCTGAAGAGAATCAACACTATTTATGGAAATCTTTGGGTCTCTCTGATTGGACACTGTTTGGCATTCTGCAGATAGAACCTGAGCTTAGATTCTTGAATAATAACTTGCAAGTGTCCAAAAATATTCATCTTATACGCTACAAAGAACTTAAGCTACCAA
Organism: Apodemus sylvaticus; assembly: GCF_947179515.1. Lineage (NCBI taxonomy): Eukaryota > Metazoa > Chordata > Mammalia > Rodentia > Muridae > Apodemus > Apodemus sylvaticus. The sequence continues at coordinate 164,749,411 of NC_067475.1, read as the reverse complement.
TCAAAATACAAAACAAGTAACTAAGTATCTCATCATCACCCTTCACAACTTTAGCATATTAAAGGAATTACTGTTTTATATGATCCAGTGGTGGAATATACTGTGATCTCACAGAGATGCATGACCAGCTGTGAAACTAAATGCAAGAAAGGGATTGGCTTATTTGTTTTTGTTTAATGTACATGTTAGAAACTGAATGTAGGACCTCTACATGCTAACATATACAGGGTTTCATTCCTGGCCCCAAAACAAAATTTTGATGATGATGATGGTGATGATGATGACGATAATGACGACGATGATGATGATGACGATGAAGATGATGGTGATGATGATGATAAAGAAAAAGGTGATGGTGGTGGTGATGAGGATAAAGAAGATAATCCCATTTATTAGTTCTATATTTGTACCTTCATCTTATAAATTACTATAATCAAATCTAGGATTACTTTAATTGCTCAAAGCATCTAACTACATGTAAGTGTTTTTCTCCCATGTATAGGCATATTTACAGAGATATGCATTTATATATGTAAATATACACATTTACATAAACATGTATATGGAATTTTGGTTTTGAATGCTTAAGAGTAAATTTTATCTGATAACTTTCTAACTTTTATCTGCTGCCTCAGTTTTTTGGGACAGGAGTTAGTGTAGCCCAGGCTGACCTTGTACTCATTCTCAGCTGAGAATGACTTTGAACTTCTATCCCTTCTTCATTTACCTCCCAAATGCTGAAATTAAAGATCTATGCCAGCACATGTGATTATCTGGTGCCAGGGATCAAACACTCGGTCACACTAGGTGAGCTCTCCAAGCTGATCTTTGCCCTCACGCCTCCTTAGTCTTAATAGTAAAATTCTGTGCTCAACTTTATCACTTGTGGATTATATATATCATTGATGTGGTACTTATTTCTATTAATAATTTTTCCATGCAGCCTATATTTGGGTTATTTTAAATACCATTTCTGTTATATTAAATACGGTTCTGACTAACAAAAATATGTACTTATATATTGTTAAGCAATTATACATAATATATTGCTATATAAAGTAGAAAGAGACTATTGCTTTATAGAGAGAATACTGGCTGTTTTATGACATGATCCTACTTTAGCTTGGTTAAGTAAAATCTACCTGGAGCAAATGTATCTGCTAAGGCGGATCATTCTTATGCACACAGACTGGTGTTGGCTTTTCTAACTATCATCTTTTCAATGAATGCCCTTCATAATCACTGGGGAAAAAAAGAAGCTCTGTTCCTAAGGTAGCAGGTATAGTTGTTCTCAAAAGGCCTGAGACAGAGAGGAGAGGAATCACATTCTATTAGCAATCACCGGCTAGCACTAGTCCCCTGGCACTGAGTAAAAGGGTTCAGGGAGGGGCTCCTCAAACAGGAAAAAATGCCTGAAAGTCTGTGGGAAACTTTACCACAGTTCTCTTTGCAAATATTGAAATAATACTTCCTTTCTCAAATACAAGTTTTCACAATGAATTCTCTATCATTATAATTCAGCACTGAAGCATTTACTTCCTCTTTTTAATATGAGGTAAAAAAAAAAAGATATTTGACAAGCTTCATGCTTTTACTTTCTCCAACAAATTATATGCTTTAGACACAATGGCAGTGCTTCTGAATACAGTTTGGTGCATGTCAGTAATAGCTCTTAATGACTCAGAAAGAATATAATGATCCGCTATGATCAAAACTAATCTGCCATACAGAGAAGAGATATCAAATGACTAACTCTGTGCAAACAAATCCAAATTAATTGCCCCATTTGTTACATCATCTAATATACACTTTCACATCGCCACGACTTTATACAGACACCCAGTGTCTCAGAGAAACCTAAAACTGTCATTGCATAATGTGTCCTGTCCTTGTATGAAGAAGCAGCCTGCTGTGTGTTGGGAAGCCTGCTTCTCCATGGGCCGTGTATTATTTATTCAATAATGACATTGTGTAAGAGTGGATGGAACAAAGGTTTGTTTATGTGCTTTTTGGGGGATAAACAAGACAAATATATATAAACATGCATTCCTTTTATATATAATTTTTAAATTATTTTAATTTTTTAACTTAAAATTTGCTTATATAATTTTTCTTGTTTTCGCCCTCCCACTCTCTGTGTCCTCCACCTCCACTTGCTCCATCTCAAGTTCACGTGATCTTTTTTGTTAATTATTATTTTGACATATGTGTATAAATAAATAAGTGAATAAATGAATAAAATTTGCTTAGTTCATTTGAAGTTAATTGCATGTATGAGTTTAGGATTGATCGCTTGGTTTTATATGAAATACTACTTGAGCTGATAATGCTCAACTCAAGAGCGAAAGACTATGTGACAAAAACCCAATTTCTTTTGTGGAATCCTTTTTTGGGGTGTTGATCAGAAATCAGAGACTCTGAATTAAAAATTATATACCCTGTTGGTATTTCCCTTCGTTGACATTGAAGGTTGAATGTGAGTCCCATGTGTTAAGTTTCAACCCTGGGACAAGCAGCTGAGGTGCCTATTTAATAAATCAAAGTTCAAGTTCTCCCAGTATTCCTCAATCCCCTTCTTTTATAGGAAATGGCTGGCATACTACCCCTCTACCCTGAACTCTCTAGCCCCTGGGGCTAGGCAACCCTTACCCCAGAGGTTCTTCCATATGTAATCAGGAATGTTGAACACCCACTACTTGTTGAACCTTTGCAGCAGCTGGTCTTCTTTTCTAGTTTCCTGTCCCCTCCCCTTGTCCCACATGGTTCAGGGTCATAACCGCTCTGGATTTTCCCAGATATCTCTGTCTCTGGCTATGCTCTCTTTCATATTTATAATAAGCTTTCTTCTAGGAGCAGTCCTCTCTCTGTCTCTGTCTCTGCCTCTGTCTCTGTCTGTCTCTGTCTCTGTCTCTGTCTCTCTCTCTCTCTCTCTCTCTTTCTCTCTTTCCCTTTCTTACCAAAAACTTCAAAGACACAATGTACTTCAAACACATGACTCAGAGGATCCAAGATGAATGTGACCTGAAAGCCTCCTCCCAAGAGACATCAAGTGTCTACAGGATTAGGTTCATCCTCTCGCACTGAGGCCAGACACAGCATATATGTGGGTGTGTCAAGGAGTGGTGTACTCGGATCCTTTACTAGTGCTATTGCAGATGTGCAGCTTGGTCTTCATGGGCGTTTCCTAACAATTGGAGTGTGGTCTGATCTTTCACACTGCTGCTTGCCTTGGATGCCCATTCCTGGGGGGACTGCATGGTAGGCCTCAGTGAGAGAAGATGCACTCAGTCCTGTTGGGACTTGATGTGTCTAGTGGGTGGGTACCCAAGCAGGACTTCCTCTTCTCTGATCCCTACACCCATTCCCCTCCTCACACCCTCTCCCACCCAGTTCTCTCCTCCATCTACCCCTATATCTACTTTATTTCTCCTCCTGAGTGAGATTCACACATCCTTCCTTGGGCCCTCCTAATTACTTAGTTTCTTTGGGAATGTGAATTGTGGGATGGCTATCCTGTACTTTATGTTTAATGTCCACTTTTAAGTGAGGACATGCCATGTGTGTCTTTCTGGGACTAGGTTCTCTCACTCAGCATGATATGTTCTAGTTCTATCCATTTGCCTGCATATTTCAAGATGTTTCTGTTTTTAATAGCTGAATAGTATTCTACTGTGTAAAATGCACCACATTTTGTTTATCCATTCTTTGGTTGAGGGGCATCTAGATTGTTTCCAGTTTCTGGCTATTACAAATAAAGTTGCTATGAACATAGTTGAGCAATGATCCTTGTGGTATTGTAGGGCATCTTTTCAGTATAAACCCAGGAGTGGTACAGGAGGATTCTGAGGTAGAACTATTCCCAATTTTCTGAAAAAAGCAACAGCTTGACTTCTAGAGTGGTTGTGAAAGTTTCCACTCCCACCAGCAATAAAGGAGTGTTCTGTTTGTCCCACATCCTAGGCAGCATGTGCTGTCACTTCAGTTTTTGATCTTGGCCATTCTAATGGGTGTAAGATAGAATCTCAGAGTCATTCTGATTTGCATTTCCCTGATTACTAAAGATGTTGAACATTTCTTTAAGTGCTTCTTGGCCATTAGAGATTGCTCTGCTGAGAATTTTCTGTTTATCACTGTACCACATACATTTTTTTCTTTTTTCCACTTAATTATTTATTTGTTCACTTAATATCCTAATTGCAGCACACACACACACACACACACACACACACACACACACACACACACTCACACACACACACTCACATACACAAACACTACTCCCATTCCCCCTCACACAGCCCCTCCACCCAATCCTCCTTGAGAAGGCGGCGATCCCTCCTATGTACCAACTGACCCTGGAACCTCAAGTCACTAAAGGATTAGGTACATCCTCTCCCACTTAGGACAGATAAAGCAACCCAGTGAGAGGATCAGGAGAACAGGATCCACAGGCAGGAAAGAGAGTCAGGGTAAGCCTTTTGTCAGGGAGCTCCATGAAGACCAAGTTCTCCATCTGCTAACATATGTGAGGGACCTAGGCCCAGCTCATGCACGAGCTTTGGTTGGTGGACCAATCACAAGAAAGTCACAAGTCCAGGTGAGTTGACTCTGTTATCTTCTTGTGGAGTTCTTATCTATTCTGTAAGTGCTGTTGTTTTCATGTTTTTATTTACTTTTATGTTTTATTTTATGTACATTGGTGTTTTTCCTGCATGTATGTCTGGGTAAGCCTGTCAGATCTTGGAGTTAAAGACAATAGTAAGCTTCTATGTGGGTTCTGGGAACTAAACTTGGGTTCTCTGGAAGAGTAGTCAGTGCTCTTGACCGTTGATGTGTTCTTGGATTCAGTTGTGGGAATTTTATTGAGTATTTTAGCATCAGTATTCATAAGGGAATTTGGTCTGAAGTTCTCTTTCTTTGTTGGGTCTTTATGTGGTATAGGTATCAGTATAACTATGGCTTCATAGAAAGAATTAGGTAGTGTTCCTTCTGTTTCTATTTTGTGTAATAGTTTGAGAAGTATTGGGATTAGGCCTTCTTTGAAGGTCTGATAGAATTCTGCACTAAAACCATCAGGTCCTGGCTTTTTTTTTTTCCTTGGGGAACTTCTAATGACTGCTTTTGTTTCCTTAAGGGTTATGGGACTATTTAGATGGTTTATCTGATCCTGATTTAACTTTGGTACCTGGTATCTGTCTAGATTTCTTTTTAGAAACTTCTGCATGAATTTGATGCAGGATTACCCTCGTGATCTACATCAAATTTCAGCATATGTTATTGAAAGTTAGTCTTAGATAACTTTTTAAATGTCTATCTTTATCAGTTTATTAATATTTTCTTTTGTTAATGTATATGCATCTAAAAATAAATCTTCCAATATTTCTCAGAAGATAGAAAAAATACAAAGGGCAATTTATGAGAAACAATGGTAACTGAGCCTAAGCAATCAGCCTTAAGATAACCAGATATCCACAGTGAATGGCTGAGAATAGTAATGTATTATATTGAAGTCAAAAGACCTGAGATAAAAAGAAAGTTAAGGTTTAAAAAAGAGAAAACCAAACATTGAATGAAAATTGTTAAAAATGAGAATGACATGTAGAACTCACAAAAGCAAAGAGAAAAAAAAAACCAAGAAGTAGAAAAATAATCCAGCCACCTCTTTAAAACTCTTAAGTTTTCTAGATTTCAAACTAAGTTCAAACTAGAAGAAAATCTAAAGGTAATTTTCAAGGCCCAGTGGGATCAGTGCTACCAAAAGATTACAGCCCATAGAATCAACTAATTAGAGCTCATATGGTCTCACAGAGACAACCACAGAGCCTGGATGGGTCCTTTGAATGTATGTTATGGTTGTTAGCTTGGCGTTCTTGTGGGATCCTAACAGTTGAAGTGGGGTGTCTCTGACTCTTTTGCATACACTTGGGACCATCTCCTCCTCCTGGATCGCCTCACCCAGCCATTATATGAAAGTTTGTGTCTAGTCTTATTGTAACTTATTATGTCATTCAGTGGATATCTCTAAGGTCCTGCTCTTTTATGAAGGGAAACAGAAGGAATGAGTTTGAAGGAAAAAGAAGCAGAAAGGTGAACTGGATGGAGAGGAGGGCGGGAAAATTGCAGTCAGGATGTATTGTATTATACAAGAATCAATTTTTAGAAGGTGGAATGCTCTAGAAAATGTTCAGCTTTCATCTCATGCTTATGTAACACTTACTGGAAAATGATCTGAAGTTATAAGATAAAATAAAATAATATGACAACAACAAAGAACAGTTATTTCTCAAAAACAGTTGTAACATTTTTGAGAGGCAATGAGGAAAAATGGGAAGGGGTAGAGAAGATGGGGTGAGTCTGTACCTGTTACAACACAATATAAATAAATGTATCTGAAAATATGGAATGCAGGAAAGAAATATCTGAGAACCTATTAAAACTAATTATTTTTCATAATAGGTAATATATAATTCCTCTTTTTAAGGCATTTAAAGTATAGTAGCTTCTAAAATTCTGAGTGTTTCTAGAAACAAGTAAAAATTAAAAGTTAAATATGAATAACAAAAATTACATTAGACCTCTCAAAGTTTAAACAGAGCTTAAGCACAACCTAGATGATATGAGAAATTTGTAAACATAAGACAGACTATGTTGTTTTGAATGTTAATAGTTTGAAAAAAACATTAGAAGTGCTAGTTTACTTTTCAGAAATACATTTTTTGAGAGAAGTAATGTTCAAGACAGAATTCTTGCCATATATTCTCTATGTATTCATCCTGTAGTTAAAGCATCATAAATAAGTGACTTTAGTTAATTTAATTTCACTTTAAATATGTAAATCAAAGCATAGATCTTTTAAACAAATTCCTACTTGAGTTGGGACTCTACCCAGCATATCTGATGCTTACAAATTCCCCAACTCTTTTTTCATCTTGTCTCCCCACACTCTGCATAGTCATAAAAGCACACACTTCGTTCAGTTCACTCATATTATGGGAATGATTTTGTGGCTCTTATAGAAAATATTTAAGTCTTGTTACAGATGGTGCCTTGAACAATTGTTTAGTTAGGGGATATTGGATGAGCTTAAAATTTTAATTAATTTCACTAAAATCTACAAGGTACCTGTGCTTAGTGATGTCCATATTTGCAACAGTATGAGGAATCCTCCCTCTAATGATGACCACAGGTCAGTTATCCATGAAGGAAGGCTTCCAACGCAAACTGACTGCTAGGCTGGCTTTAAAGCCCCTCAAAAAGAATAAAAATGCTCTCTCTAGAAAACTAACTGAAAAAACCCAACAGACATTAGAGTTGAGTGAATTTTATTGCTAATTACCTTACAATGTAAAGTAGAAATTCAGGGAGAAGTATACTGAGAAGATCCTATATTGCCCCTAATGACTGTATAAACTTAGCAAGGAACATTTTTTTTTAATTTTCTACATTCTTTGTTTACATTCCAAAAGATTTTCCCTTTCCCAGTTACCTCCTCCCCATAAGTCCCATAAGCCCTCTTCCCTACGCCCATTCACCAATCACCCCTCCCCCCACTTCTCTGTCCTGGTAATCCCCTACAAAGCTGCATCAAGCCTTTCCAGGACCAGGGCTTTCTTCTTTTTGGGAATCATTTGATATGTTAATTGTGTCTTGGGTATTCAGAGCTTCTGGGCTAATTAATATTCACTTATCAGAGATTGCATTCCATGTATATTCTTTTATGATTGGGTTACCTCACTTAGGATGATATTTTCCAGTTCCAACCATTTGCCTAAGAATTTCATGAATTCATTGTTTTTAATTGCTGAGTAGTATTCTATTGTGTAAATATACCACATTTTCTGCATCCATTCCTCCATTGACGGACATCTGGGTTCTTTCCAGCTTCTGTATATTATAAATAGGGCTGCTATGAACATAGTGGAGCATGTGTCCTTATTGCATGCTGGGAAATCCTCTGGGTATATAACCAGGAGTGGTATAACAGGGTCTTCTGGAAGTGTTATGCCCAGTTTTCTGAGGAACCACCAGACTGATTTCCAGAGTGGTTGTACCAGCTTGCAATCCCACCAGCAGTGGAGGAGTATTCCTCTTTCTCCACAACCTTGCCAACACCTGCTGTCTCCTGAGTTTTTAACCTTAACCATTCTGACTGGTGTGAGGTGAAATCTCAGGGTTGCTTTGATTTACATTTCCCTAATTACTAATGATGTTGAACATTTCTTAAGGTGCTTCTCAGCCATCCAAAGTTTTTCAGGTGAAAAATCTTTGTTTAGCTCTGTACCCCATTTTTAATAGGGTTATTTGGCTCTCTGGAGTCTACCTTCTTGAGTTCTTTGTATATATTAAATATTAGCGCTCTGTCAGATGTAGGGTTGGTGAAGATTTTTTTTTCCCAATTTGTTGGTTGCCATTTAGTCCGATTGACAGTGTGCTTTGTCTTGCAGAAACTTTGTAATTTTATGAGGTCCCATTTGTCAATTCTTGGTCTTAGAGCGTAAGCTATTGGTATTCTGTTCAGGAACTTTTCCCCTGTGCCCATGTCCTCAAGGGTCTTCCCCAGTTTCTTTTCTATTAGTTTCAGTGTGTCTGGTTTTATGTGGAGGAACTTAATCATGGAGGGACTTCATGCTCTCAGATAGCTGATGGATATTCAATTGTTCTTCAATAAATTCTTATTGAATTTGTTTTCAGGTGCTCTCTGAACACAGGAGACCCAATGTTGACAACTACAGAAATGACCTGTCTGTGGAAATTTGCAAGTAGTATGAGGTAATAGCATTATTCAGAAAAAAATCAGATTGTAAATGGAGTACTTCAAAACCATGCTATACCACAGGTAACTAAAGCCTCATTACTATTGAATGAATGATAAGTTTGAGGATTTTTAATGCAGACAGTAAGTAGTTATTCTATCATATGAACAAGTCCCTTTAATATTTCATCATTTTTTAGAACAGGATTTATTTTTCTAAGTTATAATTGTACCTGTGGATTTCCATCACTCTAAACCCTTCCATATACCCTTATCCTTGCTTTCTGTCAAAGTCACAGCCCACTTTTCTTTGTTGTTACACACACACGCACACATCTCACATACATACACACACACACACACACACACACACACACACACACAGAGAGAGAGAGAGAGAGAGAGAGAGAGAGAGAAATACACACAATCCAAAAAAATGTAAGTAGAACCTGTTTAGTTCCTATAATGTTCTAAGTTCAGGGCTGGCCATTTGGTATTGTATAAGCAAGTACTGTTTCTTCCCTGGGGAAAACTATTATTCTCACTCTCAGAATTCCTTACAAGTCTATCATCCATGCCTAGGCTAGAGATCTTGTGAGTGTTCCTCCCTTGACAGTAGCAACTCTATTGTTTTCCTCTTTGTTTAGATCTTGTTTAGGCAGCCATTTTGGTGAGCCTTCAGGCTATAGCTTCTGACATTATTAGAAGACATAATCTCAAAGGTCAAATCTCACTATTTTAAAAATAGCACAGTTGATTTGCATTCGTCTACATGCTAATCACCAGTTGAACCAACACTATTTGTTGAAAATGCTATCTTTTTTCCACAGGATGGTTTTAGCTCCATTGTCAAAGATCAAGTGACCATAGGTATGTGGGTTCATTTCTGGGTCTTCAATTCTATTGCATTGATCTACTTGCCTGTCACTGTACCAATACCATACAGTTTTTATCTTGATTCCTCTGTAGTACAGCTTGAAGTCAGAGATGGTGACTCTACCCTAAGTTCTTTTATTGATAAGAATAGTTTTCACTATCCTGGGTTTTTTGTTATTCCAGATGAATTTACAAATTGCTTTTTCTTGTCCCTTGTACAAAGCTCTTGTCCAAGTGGATAAAGGATATCCAAGAAAAACCAGATACACCAAAACTAATAGCAAAGAAAGTAGGGCAGAACCTCAAGCACAAGGGCACAGGGGGCGGGGGGAAGTTCCTGAACAGAACATACTCTGAGATCAAGAATTAACAATTGGGACCTCATAAAATTGCAAAGCTTCCGTAAGGCAAAGGACACTGTCAATAGAACAAAATGGCAACCAACAGATTGGGAAAAGATCTTTACCAATCCAACATCCAATAGAGGACTAATCTCCAATATACACACAGAACTCAAAACGTTAGACTCCAGAGAACCAAATAACCCTATTAAAAATGGGGTACAGAGCTAAACAATGAATTCTCAACTGAGGAATACCGAATGGCTGAGGAACATCTAAAGAAATGGCCTTAGTCATTTTTAGTCATTAGGGAAATGAAAATCAAAACAACCTTGAGATTCCACTTCAAACTGGTCAGAATGGCTAAAGTAAAAAACTCCGGTGACAGCAGATGCTGGAGAGGATGTGCAGAAAGAGGAACACCCCTCCATTGCTGGTGGGATTGGAAGTTCATAATACCATTCTGGAAATCAGTTTGGTGATTACTCAGAATGTTGGACATAGGACCTGAGGACTCAGCTATACCACTCCTGGGCATATACCCAGAAGATGCTCTAACATGTAATTAGGACACATGCTCCACTATGTTCATAGCAGCCTTATTCGTAATAACCAGGATCTGGAAAGAACCCAGGTTCCCACAACAGAATATTGGATGCAAAAAATGTGGTACATTTACACAATAGAGTACTACTCAGAGACTGCCCCACCTAGGGTTCCATCCCATATACAGTTACCAAACCCAGACACTATTGTGGATGCCAACATGTGCTTGCTGACAGGAGCCTGATATAGCTGTGTCCTGAGAGTGCCTGACAAATACAGAGGGGGATGTTCTCAGTCAACCATTGAACTGAGCACAGGGTCCCTAATGGAGAACCCAGCAAAAGAACCCAAGGAACTGAAGGAGTTTGCAGCCCCATAGGTACAACAATATGATGATCTCCCAGGGACTTAATCACCAACCAAGGAGTACACATGGAGGAACCCATGGATCCAGCTGCATGACTAGCAGAGGATGGCCTTGTTGGGCATCAAAGGGAGGAGAGGTTCTTGGTCCTGTGAAGGCTCATTGCCCCAGTGCAGAAGAATGACAGGTTAGGGAAGCAGGAGTGGGCAGGTTGGTAAGCAAGGGGAGGAGGGATGGGATAGAGTGGCTTTGGAGTAGAAATGAGGAAAGGGGATAACAGTTGACATGTAAATAAAGAAAATATCTAATTAAAAAAAAGTTAAAAATAGCAGAATATCTGTTTCTCAGGCTCTTAAAATCTTCACTCATTCTTCAGCAGTGATCAGCAAGCCTTAGCTGGAGGAGTTGTGCTGAAGTTACACCAGTTGGGACAGAGTACCACAATTTTCATTTTTGATGCTTGTGGCTTTTTGTAATTGTCTCTGTCTATTGGAAAGAAAAGTTAATCTTAAGAGTGAGGTAACCTAGGCCGAGAAAGACAAACATCATGTGTTTTTTTCTCATTTGAGGTTTCTAGTTCCAAATCTTCAGATATGATTACATATTCTCAAGCAACTTCAGAAGCCAGAAAATTAAAAGGTACCATTGTAGGGAGGAGAGATAAACATGGATGGGGTGAGGATAGGACGATACAACTTATTTGATGAGGGAAATAGGAACATTAGGTATTCTTTAACTAAGGAGGGAAAGGGACTATTATGCAAAAGGATCAAATTGGATGAAATAACCATAAGACTGGGTGAAAAGTCATAAAGAATCATGCTATTAGCTATCTACCTAAAAATACCAATGATGCATCAAAACAGTGTGTATATATAATTTAAATGAAAATTTCACATTGGGGATAATAATACTACCACCAAAAGCCATCGAGAATCTAGAAAAATAACCAACACCAGGCATTAAAAGCCTGCTGTTGAGTTGTTGGGTCTCTGATAAACTTCCAAAACATTATAGTTTGTTTCTATTGCTCTGGGTTGCCCCCAAGAGATGCAAAGTTAATCCCTATTGCTGAAGATGACACACACTTCATACAAAGGGCTCAAAGACCCATAAGCTGAAAGTGACTTGAGTGTGTTCATCCTTGTACCAGACAGAGCCACGAAAGCTTCCTCCTAAGGAGGGAAGCAAACAACTTTCTGCCCAGCTATGATGCCGGTGACTGCGGTGACTACGTCAACAACCAGCATACTACCCTCAGGGTGCAGTAGCCTGATGAATAGACCTTGGTGGCAGCCAACAGATTTTTCTAATTAGACCACACTTATTAAGAAAAAAGCATGTGGTATACTGGAAACCTAGCCAACTCTCTAGGGCTCGTAACCTTATGGAGGAGAGACTAGAACCCCTACCACACTGAACCAGCATGATCCCAAACTTCATCTACATATTTGGTCTTTGCATTGGCTTTTCTTAAAACATATACAAGTCTTTCCTATTCAGGTAACCTAAATCTTCCTTTAGATACATTTTTATCACAACCTTATTTTTCAAAACAATCTAAGAATTAACCTTTTGGTCTTTCTTTCTTTTCGTTTTTTTCCAACCAGAATAATTGTATCCACCACGGTAGCAAAATTATCCTCATTGACATGATAAGTAAACGTGTCAGTAAACTTGGTACAGTGTTTCAACTATTTTGTTTTGTTTTTTCTGGTTTATTTTCTCTTTCAGACTCTCAGAGCAATCCGTAAGAAGCACAGTGTCCTGGAATCTTTGCTCTCACTGTACTTGTGGCCTACCTTCTTCCCTTAACCTTGGCAGCTTCCATGATCTATCAGTCTTCTGTGTCACTTATTATATCCCCAATAGTGGTGAGTCAAATCGTCAGAGTGAGCCTTGCTTTTTAAACACTGTGTTTTTGCTAATGATCTAATCCAGTCTCAGTTCTACACGTGGTTACTCACAATTTAGAAATTTAGCCCAAGCCTGTGACATCGAAGACTACACAGCTAATCACCGAATTGAGCTTTTTTAAGGGGAGGTTGGCATCTAAATCCCTCAAACTAACAAGACTCTCTTGCACGCATTCCCTTCGTCTGAGTCAAGGCTTTTTCCAGTATTTTTATTGATGCACAGAATCTCATCCCACGGCAGGTGGAAGGGAACTAAGAATTCACATATCCTTCTTTTAAATCTGTCCCTTCTCATTCCCAGAGTTCTCTTGGCTTCGCTTACTTTCATGTCCATTGACATTTCCTCACTCCGACTACTGTCATCCCTAGCCTGATAGTCATTTGTCCCCAAATATAACCTGCTTGCAACCAGCCCTGCCCATCACTGATCCGAGATCAGTCTACATCTAGAATGACTGGCTATTTTATTCATTTCTATTGCTATAATGACAAAGTTAGCAAAAGCCATACACAACCTGGATCTCTTTATCAGCTTCAGTCTGGACCATTCTCTTCTAAGCTATGTACTCTGCAGAAACACTGGCCTATTTTTTTTTACTCCAAAAGACTTGTGAACTATTCCTCAGGACATAGTTACATTATCTAGTTTTCTACAAAGGGTAATCTTTCCTCATTTACTAAATTAATCTGTGCATAAACTTCAAATTTTCTTCCCAGAAAATTCTTGATTATGTTCCTTTTCTCCTTTTCCTTCCTTGCTTTCTTTCTTTACTTTTCTTTGCAGGAAGTAATTTTAGCATGTGAGCCTAGAATCTGACTCAGCCTAAGGACACAACCAGTCCGTGTATGTTCCTTGGATTCTGACTTAGTGTCTGGGAACTCTAAGGGGTCCAGGTTATCTGACACTCGTTCTCACACTACTTACAAATTCTCTATGTGTTCTTCAACTTAGTCAAGTTAAGAAAGAAAATTAACTATCATAAATGACATGAATATTTTAGCCCCATGAAGATAAAATTAATTTAATGAATAATTAGAGTCAACTAAATAAAAGACCAATATCAGTATTATTTTGTATTTACTAGGTAAGGAAGCATACCCAGTAAAAAAAATTATTATTTTCTTCATTACCAATAAATTGTTATGAATTGAAACAATTATAACTATTAAAGATAATTCAGACTTTCCTATAAAAGTACTTTAGAAGTACTCACAAATAATATTTTATAGGAAAGATAAATAAACTAATTCACAGTGTCCAGAGCAAAAAAGAAAAAGGCTTGACAGCAAGGAAACCAGCAATGTTCATTCTGCTCCAGCTAATTAAGATCCTTCCCATTTCTTCTGCCCAGTTTACAAAATGAATTTATTCGTAACATCCTCATTCTGTCAACTCCAATGTGACAAACAAGCAAACATTTTCGTGCTGGCCCTGGGAACTCTGTTAAGGTCCTGAACCGCTGGGGTTCTGCTAGGTCAACTGCTTAGACACTGCCTAGTGATGCTTGCAGCTTGAGCCGTGATTGGACTGAAAGTGATTGGATTGGACACTTCAGAGGATGTTTTCCTCTAGTTTAGTTTAGATTTGTTTTGTTCGTTAACTTTAGAAATCCAATCATATGATGCAACTCCAATAGGAACGGTTCCAGTGACTAAAATAATGCTTTTCATTTCTGCTGGCTTAAATCTGAGAAGACTCTTAAATTCTATTTTGCATCTTCCAATCAAGATAGTATGGTAGAATCAGCCCTGAATGTTCTCTCCCTTGGAAATATATAATGACAGACAAACCATAACGAAGAGTTGATTTTTAAAAAATATGTTCAAACAAAGGACAAACTTATCTAGATGTCAAACAGGAATGCAAAAACGTTAAAAGTGATACTGAAGCCATGGGCTGGTTGAATCCAGAGCTTGCTTCATATAAGGCAGGTGATGTGGACAGCTCAGAAAGATGGCACCTATCAGGAGCCAAGGCTACTTGATGGAACTGAGGACTGAATCCTGTTCTGTGAGTCACACAATGAAAACAGCAAAGCCCAGAAAGGAATCTTAAGCAGGATGCTCTTGGGATAAATGACTGGACATGTTTTTGTATTATAGAACCTTGCCTTGGGAGCCTTCAATCCCAATTCAGACCTGGGGGATTTTCTGCTATAACTGCGTAAATATAAGTTCCCAGAACAGACAAGTAGCAAAACAAAATTTCTGACCATCAGAAGCAACTCTCGATATATTTTTGATCATCAAAGAGATAAAGCAAGTAATAACACACTTTAAAAGGAGTAAAAAGAAAAATGAACTGAAAACCTACTACAGCTCAAGTGGTAAAGAACTTCTTACCTAGCAGGCATAAGACCATAGGTTCAGTCCTCAGGAACACGTACACACGCACACACACACACACATGCAAGGCAAAGTTAAGATAGGATCTTATGGTGCCATCTTATAAGCCCAGCATTCAGAATGCCAAGGCAGAAGATCACCACAAGTTTAAGGCTAACATGGTTTACAAAGCCAAGTTCTAGATCATTCTCTGCTACACAATAGAGACCTGCCCCAAAAGAAAAAAGAAGGAGAAAGGAAGAACGAGGAAGAGAAAGGAATAATGAGAAGGAGGGGGAGGGAAATAAAGTAGAAAAGAGGGAAAGGAGGGGCAGGGAAAAGTTCTTAGTATGCTATTTATTTCAAAGACAGATTGGTGCTTCGGAGGCAGCTCAGGTGCTAGGAGCACTTGTTCCTCCAGAGGCCCCGAGTCCCGACATCCATGCCTGGCAGCTCAAAACACTTGTAAACAAGTTGCAGGGAGTCTGGCTTTTCCTTCTGGCTCCACTGGCATTTGCACACTGATGGGAAGAGCAAACACACATAAATAAAAGCAAACCTTCAAAAAAGAGAAAAAACAAAAATATTTGAAACAGCAAACTAGATCTTTGCTAGTGTTTAAATGTTTCCCTGAGTTATAAAGTTTTAATTGTTTAATGTAATGATTTATTTGATAAAGCTCATATTTGCTCAGTGTTGTATCTTGTTCATATCTACCTGTTGTTACTCCTTTCCCAGGAGCCCCCATCACTTCCTGCCAAGCCCACTTCCTCCTACTACAGCCTTTATTCATTGGTTTATTTATTTTCTGATTTATTGCAATCCTGAATCCAGTTGCCTTGTCCCCGTGCACATGAACTTAATGGGTGCTTCAGGGTCCCTTTCTTTTGATGTTAGCACTGTGAGGCCAGAGTCTTCCTACTTGCCTTTTCGAATAACACATATTTGTTGAGTAGTTTTTGTCCGCAGCACTGAAAATAAACTTTTCTAAACAGTTTTTCTTTTTTATTTTCAAGGTTTTTTTTTTTTTTTTTTTTTTTTT
Organism: Apodemus sylvaticus; assembly: GCF_947179515.1. NCBI lineage: Eukaryota > Metazoa > Chordata > Mammalia > Rodentia > Muridae > Apodemus > Apodemus sylvaticus. The sequence continues at coordinate 164,733,249 of NC_067475.1, read as the reverse complement.
TTTTTTTTTTTTTTTTGGTTTTTTGAGTCAGGATTTCACTGTGTAGCCCTGGCTGTCCTGGAACTCACTCTGTAGACCAGGCTGTCCTGGAACTCAGAAATCCGCCTGCCTCTGCCTCCCAAGTGCTGGGATTACAGGCATGCGCCACCACTGCCCGGCCTATTTTCAAGTTTTTTAATTTAAAAAACTTCTTACTATATTCTGATCATCATTTCCCTCGCATTTCCTCTTAGATTCTCCCTACCCCCACCCCCACCCCCACCCCCATCCAACTCTCTCTCTCTCTCTCTCTCTCTCTCTCTCTCTCTCTCTAACAGGAAAAATACATACATACATACACACACACTATACAATGTATACATACATTTTGTGTCAGCCATCTCCTCTTGGGTAAGGGGCCTGCCCTTTAGTGTGGTTTACATACTCAGTGAGAACTCCTCTGGAGTGAAATAATCTGTTCAAGTAGCTCTCAATTAGAGAAAGCTTTAGAGACAGAAGCTGGTGTCCACTCATCCCTTTCTCCCTCTCAGTGCTGGAAACCCATCTGGCTTGGAACTGTGAGAATTCTGTACACACTGCCAGAGTTTTGAGATACCTGTATTAATGAATCTGGAAATAATTTTCTTCGTTAGAAAACTTCTTTAGAATACAGTTGGATAGAATATTTGTGTTATCCTGTAACATAAAGTTCATCTCACAATCACTAAATACTTTGTATTTTCTTATTGAAATGTCTTAATGTCTTCATTTTAAAAAATACATTTAAGAATTTGCTAATCAGTCCCAAATGAGCTCATTTATTTCTCAAGTATTTTACTTTCCAAACTTATCCACCCAACAAATAATAACTGTGTATCTCCACCAAACATAATTCTAGAAAGGCAAGTATTTTATTTGTTTTTTCTAATTAATTAAAAAAATACTTTGGTTTATAATAACCTCAATTAATATTTGTTGAAAATGCAAATGGCTGGCAACGACTATTTTAGTTTAGGAAGACTGTAAAATTTGAACTCATTGATATTTTTGTAAATCCCATGATAATCATTCAAATTCCATGAAATGTGTATTAAATAATTCTTTTTGAAGATTTTATTGCTATATAACCAAGAAATAGTTTAGTAGGTTTTCTTATGTTAAACTAACGGAAGTAGGAAGATGGCTGCGTCATAAGAGGAAGGGAGACACATATGGAATCTAATGGCACGGTATCAAACAAAGAGATAACTAAAATAACTATGCTAAAACACAAAATAAATGCAACAGTTGGACTGAAATAAGAAAAGCCTTCTGAAGTGGAGCCATCTAGGACACTGTGAACTGTTGGAAGACCCTCTTGTGTCTGCTCAAATGGTGCATTTACCAATTTCTTCCCAATGTCTTGGTGTGTGTGTGTGTGTGTGTGTGTGCATGTGTGTGTGCTGGCTTTTGTGCATATATGTGCATATGTGTATATATGTGTGTGCATGCATATACATGTTTTGACACATTCAGAATGACATATAGTTGATGAAGTACATACATGTAAAAGTATAGATATAACTCACTAATAATTGTATCTTAATGTATACAGCTCCATAGCTAACATCTTCCTTTTGATACAGTTCATATTTGACTGTATTTCTATGCTTTTTTTCTTCTTCACATGGAGACTATGGATACTATATCTTTATAACTATCTCTCTGTAGCTTTTATATCTTAAAACATTACTTGAGAACGTCAGTAAAATAGTAGGACATCTTTTGTCCTCAACATCTAGTAGATGCTGAGTGCTGCTAGGAAAAAAACAAAACACCTGAATATTCTCCCCTACCAGGCAACTGCACTTGCTTATCTAGGTCACTGAAGAAGTCTTTCTTTATACTTTTCATTCAGTAACCCACTAAGTCTTTAAGTGTTTGCATAGCTCCAAATCAATTTCCTTTTCTATATCAAGTCCTCTCAATTAATTGATCTAGGCTTCTCTTCATTTCAGAGAAATTTTAATCAGTTGACTCTCAAACTCCTTTTTTCTGCTTCAAGGGTGTGTCACTTCCTACTGAATTCCCTTCTCCATTGCTGAAGCAGTATGTATTAGCTAGTTAGCTAATGTCAGTTGCTCACAATCTTCAGTATAATTTGATAGATAGTATTAAATAATTCCACTAAAAATGCAAAGCAATCTATGGTCCCTATGTCAAATGGCCCTGTGTACTTTCTAGTCTTGCCTGCTCATAATAATTTTCTCTCTGGAAGATGAAGGTAAGCTTACACTTAAACAAGTAAATAAAACCTCACAATTACTCCAGTTCTCCGTTGTAAACAGTTTCACTGCTTTTACCACTTTAACTCTTGAGTAACCCTTCATCTCTCAAAGCCATGGGACTTCTGTACCTCACACACCTGACACATACATGTAGGGAAAACAAGCGGGGCCTGAGTACCTGTTTAGGTATGGTGGGCGCCCATGCACCTATGGAAGGAGGCTTCTTGGCTAGGGGGAAGGTCCTTGCCCAGAATGTGGGGCCATTTTGGCACTGGCCCCAGGTACCTGTAGAGGAAGCCTGGGAAGGCGGGCAAGTCCTAGGTCTTTTCTGGCAGCTGGAGATGCTGAGGCCTGCTCCATTGCTCCTACACGGCGGGTTTTTACTACATTACTAAGTATCTAAAATTCCAAATAAAGTTCAGAGCTAAAGGAATTTTTCATGCCACAGTTTATTTATTATTTTCCAAAAGCCAGAAACATTATAAAGAGAATTTGTTCCTAGTTCTCTGAGCTATTAATTTTGGGCTCACATACAAAAGAGATTTTTTTTAAATGAAAAAGCCCAGTCATGAGGACTTCTGAGGCAGCTGCCCTGCTGCCCAGGGCTTCTCATTGTCACGCACGGTGTGGAGACTTAGATTAGGCTTTCTTCGCATTTGTGTCTGACCTTCCACGGGACGAGCATCTTTCTGTCCTGGATTGAACGTGCTGAGCTTTATGACTTTTACAGTATCTCGAAGGCTGTGAACAAGACCTGTTTGCATCATTTGCCATCAGGTCACATTATAAGTGCCTGGTTCTGGAAAGACTCAGTGCAGCAGTGTCAGGGAATACCAGGACAGGGAAGTGGGAAGGGTTGGATGGGGGAACAGGGGGAAGGAAAGGGGCTTATGGGACTTTCGGGGAGTTGGGGGGGGACAGAAAAGGGGAAATCATTTGAAATGTAAATAAAAAATATATCAAATAAAAAAATAAATGATATAAAAAAAAGAAGTGGACTTTGGAAGGTGTACTTTGGTCCCCTCCATAGTCCTAAAAAGAGAGCTTAGAAGAAGATTAGCCCCATGTTCCTCAGTCGACATACTAGCTTTCCTATGGTTTGATCTCTCTTCAAAAAAAGACTGTTGCTTATTATATGACCTATAGACATTATCATCTTAAAGAATATGGGACACAGGAAAAAGAAACTAAGATCAGGATCACTGAAAGTCTGGTTTCTGTTCTCCATGTTCAACTTGCTTACAATCCTCCAGGTATTATTACCCTTTTGACCATCCAGCATCCAAGATTAACTGAATGAGATCTGTACAAGATTGAGCACATTACTGTTCTATCATGGGATACAGATTCACATGTGCACACCCCTCTCCAAAGATGCATGATCATTTAACAGTTCTTGGGAGAGAAGGGCCTTTCCTTTGGTAGTATAGCCACACATAATTTGTCCATGCTCATGTAAGAAACCATTAGTCATGCTACCATCAGTGATGATTAGACTCATCTGTTCACCAAGCCAGAGTGATTGAAATTAGTTTCAGTCTGTTATTGTGCCCTGTCTAGGGTGAATGGATATTTGTTCATCTCTACAGAAAAACGTCACACAATAATTCAATTGATAATTTGTATCATTTTTAGATTTTTTATTTTGCTCAAAAATGTTGATTGCTACAGTTTGGTAAGATTTAAGCAACTGCTATATGGTAAGCATTGACCCAGATCCAGAGGGGATCAATAACTTGTTAGGCACCTAATTAACATCATGGTGCCTATATTCCATGCTTGCTTAGAATATAGCTCAGTCAGCAACTGTTGTACCAAAATCATAAGAACGTAAGTTTGATCCCACATATTTTTTAAAAAAGATTTTGTGCGGTGGTAAGTAATTGTAATACCAGAATTTAGGAGGTAAAAGTAGGTATATCCCTGTAGGAGGGGAGGTGTCACAAGACAGCCAACCTAACCAGTAAGCCATGGTTACAGTAACATATGCATTAAATAAATACATATAATACATGTAGATCTGTGTATAAATATGCATATATCATCTAATTCAAATTTCCCCATCTAGGCTGATAATGTTCCTACCAAATACCCATAGACCAGTTAACAAAAACTCAACTCCAGGCATAAGAATCCCCACTTTGAGCTGTCAGTCAGAATTGTCTAATTGATTCATTAAACAAACCATGTATTAATATTGACCTTAAGCCCAGAAAGTGGAAGGTTGGTCCTATTGCTTCAGATACTATGCACTTCTGGCACAAGGTATAGAGGTTCTGAGATGGATCTCACCTGAAAGCCTCTTCTGTAGGTAGTTATTAGTTTGGTTGGTTGCATTTTCCTGACAGGGTTTCTCTCTACAGCCCTGCTGTACCAGAACTCACACTGTATAGTCCAGGGTGGTCTATACAGTCCAGATAATATCCACCCCTACCTCCTGCTGGGATGAAAGGCATGCACCTCCCTCCACTGCCTGGCAAGTAATTGTTTTATGTTACACCACGGGATTATGTTTTGAAAGCTCCTATTTCCTCACTTGCAACACTGTTTCCAAGGCAGGAGAGACTGCAGTGTGGGGCAGCTGAGAGAATAGCGTCATAGGGCGGACCTTTGCAGAGTGTGCCAGACTGTCACATGTTACAGCTGCACGCTGAACAAATCTATCTTTCCCACCATGATGGACTTCACCCTCTGAACCTGCCTCAGGCAACATCTCTAAGGTGAGTTACTTCTGCCAGGTATTTTGTCACAGTAACAGGGAATGTAGCTAATACAAATAAGTAGATAATTGTGTAAGTGAACGGTTAAATAAAAGACAATGCCAGAGAAGTATGCCCATGACTTAACTAAACTTGACTGTGTGCTCTTAAACCTCCAGGACTGGTTCTAAAAATTAATGTGAAAGATTTAGAAACAGGCTTAGAAGCCCTGCAAGGTTGTGAACAGTGCTTAAAGATTATTTCCAGTTCCAGTTTAGAAGATCAGATACTGACAAAAACAGTAAGGACTGTGTGCCTGGGGTTTCAGGTGGAAACAAGGATTCATTTGGGGGCAGGAACTGCAGGACATTCATTTCCTTTTTGGAGAAATTTATGTTTGCATTCTAGCTGTGTCTTTAAGTGAGGCTGACATTTAAATTAATGAAGTAGTACGTTTGGGAGAGAGAATTACATGCAACATCGCTTATTTGTGTTCCTTTTGGTCTGTTTTGAAAGGAGAATTGGGAATCACAGCAATGCAGAAAAATACAAAAAGCATACAAAAATAAGATGAGTGCAATTAAAGTGTGCTATTAGTTATTGTTCTATTGCTGTGATAACACACCATGACCAAGGTGTCTTATAAAACAAAGCATTTAATTGGGTTTATGGCTTCCAGAGGGTTAGTATCCATGGTGGTGGGTTGAAGGCATGGCAACAGAAACAGCTGAGAGCTCACTTCTCAAACCACAAGTTAGCAGAGAGGGAGTGAGGCAGAAGCTGGGAATGACATGAGATTTTAGAAACCATAAAACCGGTCCCCAGAGACACACCTCCAAAGGGCCACATTTGCTGTCCCTTCCCAAACCATTCCACCAAATGGGACCAAGCATTCAAGACTTCCTTGGGATATCTCACATTACGACAAAGTTGAAAACCAAACAAGACTTATGAAAGAGGTGATTGATATTAAATCATGGAATGTTTAAGAGTGCTTGCTGTGCCTTATTTATAATATCCAGAAGCTGGAAAGAACTCAGATGTTCCTCAATGGAGGAATAGATACAGAAAATGTGGTATATTTACACAGTGGAATACTACTCAGCAATTAAAAACAGTGAATTCATGACATTTTTAGGTAAATGGTTGGAACTGGAAAATATCATCCTAAGTGAGGTAACCCAATCACAAAAGAACACACATGGAATGCAATCTCTGATAAGTGGATATTAACTAGCCCAGAAGCTCTGAATACCCAAGGCACAAATCGTATAACAAATGACTCCCATGAAGAAGTAAGAAGAGGGTCCTGATCCTGGAAAGGCTTGATCTAGCACTGTAGGGGAATATAAGGATAGAGAAAAAGGAGGGAGGTGATTGGGAATGAGTGGAGAGAAGAAGGTTTTTGGGACATATGGGGAGGGGGGAACTGGGAAAGGGGAAATCATTTGGAATGTAAACAAAGAATATAGAAAAGAAAAAAAGAAAACACACACACACACACACACACACACACACACATATATATATATATATATATATATATATATATATATATATATATATATATGAGTGCTTGCTGCTCTTGCAGAGAACCTTAGTGCTTGCTCCCAGTGCTGATGTCATGCAGATTCCAGTAAGTCCAGCTTCAAGAGACTCAACAATCTCTCCTCAGAGAGCAGTAGTGTTAAAAACTGTCCTTTCCACAGAGCAGTAGTGTTAAAATCTGCATGGTATTGATACAGTGACAGGCAGGTGGATCAATGGAATAGAACTGAAGACCCAGAAATGAACCTACACACCTATGGTCACTTGATCTTCGACAAAGGAGCTGAAAACATCCAGTGGAAAAAAGATAGCATTTTCAACATATGGTGCTGGTTCAACTGGAGGTCAGTATGCAGGAGAATGTGAATTGATCCATTCTTATCTCCTTGTACTAAGCTCAACTCCAAATATATCAAGGACCTCCACATAAAACCAGACACACTGAAGCTAATAGAAAAGAAACTGGGAAAGAGCACTGAGCACATGGGCACAGGGGAAAATTTCCTGAACAGAACATCAATATTATAATAAAAAAAATTAAAAGGAATTTTTAGAAAGACCCAACAAACCTGTTACCACTCTATCTCAAATTTCAAGCAACTAGAACTGAGACAAAAATTCATATCATTCCAGTGGCTCCATCTGTTTAATTTTGCCACCACAGCCATAGCTAACTAATGTGCCCCCTGTTCAACCCCAAGCACAGCACTGAAATCACAGGCATAGTAATAAACTGAGCCTTGGCATTTCAACATGTAAAGATGCTCCCATTCCTGTCTTCTACTGTGCTCCTTAGCACCGGGAACCAGGAACGGCACATAACAGCTTGTCCTTTATTTTTTTTTAGGTGAATAGTTGGATTATATAACTATATGTGCTATGCAGATGTTATTTTAACTTTCCTATCGATTTTACATTTGGGTGCCACTAACTTCATTTTTTAACCAATGTGGGAAAAATAATATGTAAGACTGACTTTGGAGTTAGACACCCTCAGACTGAGTTCTGTCCCTACTCTTTGGTCACAGTGGGACTGTTGAGTGGCCTAACCTATGTGAGCATCACCTCTCTCATCTGTCAAACAAGGAGAACAGTAGCCCATATCTAAAAACGTGATCCTAGGTATTAACTAAGAAACTGGAAGAGAAGACGCAGGACTCTCACACATCTGGCACTCAGGCCATGGAGTGACTCCTAATACTCAAGGTCACAAAAGCTCTACTCTGTTAACTCTAAAATGATTTATTTCAGAGCAAGTCACAAGATTAGAATACATTTTTATCACATGATCAATGGCTAGGAATTAAAACTCTCTTTTATTAATCAGAACATAAGCGTGAGTACACGAAGATCCATCTCTGCCAACAGGAGACTAGCCAAAAACATGGGCCTTTGACCTTCTCCTGAGTGTTCCTCAAAGCCTCTCTCTAAAAGAAATATGAATATCTGAATATCTGTGCATGGCTGTAAATAAGCATAACACTCAGTTTATCTCATCTATTTTATGCTAAGAGAAAAATGTTGAACTATCTTAGCTATCAACAAGTACCCAGTTTGCTTGTTGTCAAATATTCTATCATAAAAATAACAAAGAGCAATTTTTTGTGTGCCTTATAGTTAAATAGATACAGGCTGGGATAGGCATGATTCACATCCAAGCTCACAAATATAGTCTCTTTCATATTTGAAGTCAAGCAAAACTTGAAACCCAGACCTGTATTAAATTTAGTTCTCTTGAAGTGTTAATATAGCACATATGCTGGGCACATTCACAAGACGGAAGAATTTAATCCTGAAGAGAGGATATCATACAACACATGCAGCCATGTGACCAAAATTACAAAACAGAAAACACCATTCCAAGCCAACAGAATGATTTCTGTCTCTGTAGAGCAGCAAACAATCTCTTTTGCAATTGTTGTGATTCAGTTCATACCCCAAATAGAACCTCCCCAAAGTCAGTAGAAAGTGAATAGTCTCAAGGAACTGAGGCTCAGCTGCATATCAACATTTTCTTGGTGACTATGAAAAAGAGATAATTGACAACAGATTTGGATTAGAATAAGTTAAGCATTCACAGTGCACCTACAAAGGGGTATATACTATGGAGCACTATTAACAGACTATTAGAAGGCCTGTCTGTAGTATGAACACAAAAGGTAAATTTTCAGAGTATTTCTGTAGATTCTTCTAAAATGATTTTTATTATTCTTCTCTGCACCTTTGTGCTGTTCCTGAACATATCTAGCTTGTATACTTGCAAATAGCAAGTCAAGACTTTAAGTATAAAGGGAAATAGGAAGGAGGTATCTCTGGGAAGAGGACACTCCTAGGAGTCTATGGGTGTGACCCTAGGAGACTGAAATGGCTACCTCCTGTAGGACTTTAGTAGAGGGAGGGGAACACCAACCCACTCTCAAAACCTCAACTCAAAATTTGTCCTTTCTAAAAGATGTGCAAAAATAAAGATTGACAGAATAGCCAACCAGTAACTGACTCAACCTGAAACAAATGCTATGAGAGCTGACTCCTGACACTATTAATGATATTCTGCTCTACTTGCTGACAGGAGACTAGCATAACTGTGGAAACAGATGCAGAGACCCACAGCCAAACATTATGGCTCAGAGATTTATGAAAGAGATGGAGGAAGGTCTAAGGTATCGGGAGGGGTCAGGGAGACCACAAGAAGACCTACAGAGGCAACTAACTTGGGACCATGAGGGCTCACAGAGACTAAACCATCAGCCACAGAGCATGCATGGGTGGGACCTAGGCCCTTAAATATTTGTAGCAGATGTGCAGTTTGGTCTTCTTGTGGGTCCCCTAGCAATGGGAGCAAGGGCTATCTCTGACTCTGTTTCCTACTTGTTAATCTCCTTTCCCAACTGGGCTGCCTTGCCTGGCCTTGGTGGGAGAGAATGTGTTTAGTCCTGCATAGACTTGGTGTGCCAGGACAGATTGGTACACATGGGGGCCTTCCTCTTGTCTGAGGAGAAGAAGAGGAGGTAAAGGGAAAAGGGGTAAGTGAGGGTGGGACTTGGAGAAGAGGGAAGGGGATTGCAATCAGGATGTAAAACAAATATGTGAACAGGTACATCAAGGAGCAAATATACATCACTCTGTCTTACATGTAGTAAGCTTTAACATTGTTGGAGAGGAAATTAATTTATATTAACTCTCCAAATCTTGTTTTTGACCCTCCAAGAAATTCAATCTTTTTACTAGATCATATTTCACAAATAGTTTCTATTTCTCTGGCGGATTCACAGATGCCTACGAATTTAGTTTCTCATACTTGCCTCCCAGATACCAGTGTTGGCGGCCACTGCTCATGCAGGTATCGACTATTCACATAGGTATCCACTGCTCACCCAGTACCCTCTGCTCACACGAGCACTCACTGCTCACCCAGTTAACCACGGCTCACATAGATATTCACTGCTCACACAGTTATTCATGCAAGAAATCGCAACTGCAGTGGCCATTGAGGAAGAAGACACTTCGCATCCCAGAAACCCATGGAAGTGATGGAGATAGAAAGGAAGGAATCTACAGCAAAGCTTATTCATTTCTAAAGTTGGGATAAAGAATATGTTTTCATATTTTACTCTGCATGCACAATTTGCCTGCAAATGAGATGATGGCTAATGACATTCAAATTAAGAACCTTATCTCATTAGTCTTTCTTGTGGCCCTGAAGTCTGAGTTAAGATTAATGTATGACCAAGGAAGAAGAATCAAAACTGCGGTGTTGCTGGCTTTGGAGATAAGGGTCTCCTTTGAGCTTCCATGAAGAATGCAGTCTGAGTATATTTACTTTACCCAATTCCATCTCTGTTTGAATAATCTGGGGGAATACAATACAATAATTTGTATAATCATAACCCCTTAACTTCGTGAACTTCAGTACAATATCAGTAGCAAAGTGATGCGTGTTCATCTTCGGGCAGCCCTTCCCCTTGTCCTTTCAGTCATGGGGCAGAGGCTCCAACTAGATTTCACCCATCTTCGGCTAGCTCCTGGTCTCGGTGTCAGAAAGCAGAATGCCATGGTGAGACATGGGTAGTGAGCAAACATCTCTTCCCTCTTTGGTTTGCTGAGACAGAGATGGCTATCAGGCAGTCTGTGGTGACTGTTTCTAGGCATTTATCTCATTGCCCAGAGGTCAAATTCACCAGGGTAGGAGCTGCCAGCAGAGGTAGTAACTTGATTTCACACTCAGTACTGCAATTTACCTTTCAGTTTTTTTCTTTTTTAAATTTCTAATATTTTAAAATTTTATACATGAGACCATTATGATTATGTCATTTCCACCCATCTCTCCCACCTCCAGCTCGTCCACTTCATTCCCTAACTGGTCTATAGGTTAGCTCATATTCTGGTTCTTATTTACAGCACCCATACCCTTGCTGAACTCTTCCCAATGACTTCTCAGGTCCACAGACCCTGCAGTACTCACACTCTCAATTCCAGAGGTTAGCTTGTGTGCACAGTGACAGGCAATCCAGGTAGGACAAGCATTCTCCGGTACGCTTGTATTATGTTGTTCCAATGTCATGTTGATTATGTGCAAGTCTATCAAGCCAAGTGATTTTCCCAAGACATGCACGGTATTCAGCGTCCGTGTCCAGTCAGAGAGCAACCCTTTCCTGAATCAGTACTTAAAGTTGTACAACAGAAGCCTTGCTTCCCCTATCCTGTATTTCAGTCTAAAAGTGGTAGGATACTAGCCTCTCTCTCTCTCTCTCTCTCCTCTCTCTCTCTCTCTCTCTCTCTGTGTGTGTGTGTGTGTGTGTGTTAGAGAGAGAGAGAGAGAGAGAGATGTGTTAACATGTCTTTTTCATGATCCTTTATTTTATTTTATTTTATTTTTTATTTACATTGCAAATGATTTCCCCTTTTCTGGGTCCCCACTCCCCGCAAGTCCCATAAGCCCTCTTCTGTCCCCCTATTCTTCCATCCACCCCTTCCCACTTCCCTGTTCTAGAATTCCCCTATACTCTTGCACTGAGTCTTTCCAGAACCAGGGGCCACTCCTCCATTCTTTTTGGACATCATTTAATTTGTGGATTATGTCCTGGGTATCCAAAGTTTCTAGGCTAATATCCACTTATCAGTGAGTGCATACCATGATTGATCTTTTGAGACTGGGTTACCTCACTTAGTATGATGTTCTCTAGCTCCATCCATTTGTCTAAGAATTTCATGAATTCATTGTTTCTAATGGCTGAATAGTACTCCATTGTGTAAATATACCACATTTTTTTGTATCCATTCTTCTGTTGAGGGATACCTAGGTTCTTTCCAGATTCTGGCTACTACAAATAGGGCTGCTATGAACATTGTGGAGCATGTGTCCTTATTACATGCTGAAGAATCCTCTGGATATATGCCCAGTAGTGGTATAACAGGGTCCTCAGGAAGTGACATGCCCAGTTTTCTGAGGAACCGCCAGACTGATTTCCAAAGTGGTTGCACCATCTTGCAATCCCACCAGCAGTGGAGGAGTGTTCCTCTTTCTCCATATCCTCGCCAACACCTACTGTCTCCTGAGTTTTTGACCTTAGCCATTCTGACTGGTGTGAGGTGAAATTTCAAGGTTGTTTTGATTTGCATTTCCTTAATGATTAATGATGTTGAACATTTCTTAAGGTGTTTTTCAGCTCTCCGAAGTTCTTCATGTGAAAATTCTTTGTTTAGCTCCGGACATGGGCACAGGGGAAAAGTTCCTGAATAGAACACCAATAGTTTATGCTCTAAGATCAAGAATTGACAAATGGGACCTCATAAAACTACAAAGTTTCTGTAAGGCAAAGGACACCATCAAAAGGACAAAACGTCAACCAACAGACTGGGAAAGAATCTTCACCAATCCTAAATCCAACAGAGGGCTAATATCTAATATATACAAAGAACTCAAGAAAGTAGAACCCAGAGAACCAAATAATCCCATTAAAAAGTGGGGTATGGAGCTAAACAAAGATTTTTCGTGATCCTTACTGTTGGAAATTTTTCTTGCTTCTCGGTTTCCATGACTTTATGCTTGGCATTGAAATAGATTTGCATATCAATGTCTCTATATTTAGTCCAATATACATCTTATTTGATTTGCTATAAAACATACAGTAATAGCAAAGACAAAAGAACAAAGTGAATAGAACAAGAGATAGCTGAGGTTTAAGAGTAAGAGCCAGTTGATCAGGGATATTTCTGTGAGACAATGTCACTTGATAATGTCAGAAACTACCCACAATGTCTTGCCTAGATGACTGGTTACATTTGAGATGAACAAGAACAACTCTAATAGACATTCTATATAGATGAATGAAAAGCCCATTAGCCACTCCAAACACAAGGTAACTACAGGCAATTAAGGAATGTTGACTTCAGAAGAAATAGTCTTCCCCGGGAAGAGCAAATGATGAGCCCTGAAAACACATACACACATACACAAGACTCTAGAGACTGAGAAGGTTCTATTTAGATAGATAGATAGATAGATAGATAGATAGATAGATAGATAGACAGACAGACAGATAGATAGATAGATGTGCATGTATATGCATATACAAATAAATATACATGTAACAATGGTTAATGAAAAAGGAGGAAGTCCTTGTAACTTCAAGAAGCTAATTCAATTAATGTAGTACATTTTCATTTATGAAAAATTGTATCCCTATATGAGGACATGCTTCTGTTCTGAGAGGGAAGGAATTGTAAGTTCCTTGTAGTTACTGTAGCTCACATGTAAGAAATAAGAAATATGAAGTTTCATGGGGTTGAATGACTCACTGACAGACTTTGGATTATAGGGCTTAGGAGAAAGAACAGACGCTCATTTTGTTGCTCTCCCGGGCATTATATCACATTGCTTGTCGTGTTTTAATCTTATAGCACTCCTTTTAATGTTGCTATTATTTTGCAATTATTGTTGCTATTACAGGAAAATTGTTATGTTATTAAATCATGAATTCTTTTTAATGTTAAAGGAAGGAAGGAAGGAAGGAAGGAAGAAAGAAAGAAAGGAAGAAAAGGAGAAAGAAAGAAAGAAAGAAAGAAAGAAAGAAAGAAAGAAAGAAAGAAAGAAAGAAAGAAAGAAAGAAAGAAAGAAAGAAAGAAGGAAAGAAAGAAAACTGAGGTCATGGGCTGGAGAGATGGCTTAGTGGTTAAGAGCACTGACTGTTCTTTGAAGGTCCTGAGTTCAAATCCCAGAAACCATATGGAAGATCACAACCATGTCCAGCTAAAATGTACCCACATGTATAAAAAGTAAAAAAAAATCTTTAGAAAAGTGAAGTCATGGGTTTGAAAGGGTGCAAGAGAGAGGAGTTTATGGAAGAGTTTGGATGGAGCAAAGGGAAGGGAAAAATGATATGATTATATTATTATCTCAAAAATAAAATAAAAAACTTCAAAAGCTACTTCCACACAGTGTTGCCATCTTTGAGAAATAATGGTGCTCTAAACAGCAACTGAATCATACCAAATCTCCATCATCTGACATTTTCAAGACATTAACTCAGGTACACGCAAGTTTAGTCGATTTAAACTCTCAAATTACTAATGTTGAATCCACGTTTCAGCCCAAATACTCTGAACATAACTCTATTGTCTTTCTTAGCAGCTTTCTTGGTTTCATTTCACCACAAAGTAAGATAGCTTACAAACAAGTCCACTAAAATCTTGGATTTCCACTAAAATATAAACTTTAGATCAATATAAAACAAATGAAATTTCTTTTAACCATCACATAAATTAACAGCATTACAAATCTCTTCCAGAAACTTCAGCCTTAAATTCTTTGCAAAGCTTCTGACAAGTCAGGAGAGGAGAAATGTACTAACAATATTTTAATGGAAAGCTTATTGTGTAACTGGGTTAAAATGCCAAAAAAACCATTCACCTTGTCTAGAAGAAAAACTTGTTTCAGAACCTGGAAATGTGTTGCTGAAGACTTGGGTTTCAACCACTGGAGTTCACAGATCTTATAGCAATGGTATTTCCTGCATTTGTTGGCCTTCAATTAAGTTCCCAGTCTCCAGAGGCATAGCAGGGGGTCAGGTGGTAGAAGTACAGAAGTTGACTCTTAGTTCTTTGATCTTTCTCTTCTGCATGGCCGCACCACTTGTTTTTCTCAGCCTTTCATTTTGCATATCTTTTGTTCTTTTGCTGAAAATAGACTTTTTTCCATATGGCATATGATTTCCCATCCCTCTACACTCCCAGTTCCTCCCCATCACTTCTATCAGGATCCAAACCCCATTCTTCCTTTTGGTAAAAAATAAACATATATTTAAGAGATAATAACAAAATATAATAGGAAAAACAACAAAAACAAACAATAGAATCACAAACAGAATAGGACAAGACAAACACAAGGGTAAAAACGTCTGACAAAAAATACACAAGAAACACATATAATTTGCAGGGACATACTTGTTTCCACGGGTATCCATCCCATAGAAGCCAAAGACTAGATGCCAATAACATATATGCAAACAACCTGTAGTATAAAATATTAAGCAAAAATAAAACAGAAAACATCTTTTTAAAAAGAAAGGCAGCTGGTTCAAAATTATGAGTCAAGGAAGCCCTCCAAAGATGTCACTGAGTTAATTTTCATTTGGACATTACTGCTGGAAACAGGGCCCTTCCCGAAGAGTAGTTTGCATGCCCAGTGTGACTCCCTTGGAGGAATTAAATGCTCATTTGCAAGTGATTACCAGTTGGAGGTGCTCCTGGGCTAGGGATGGGGCTCGTGCTCTCTTCTCCGTTCAGTGCTCTGATCCCATGTGATGCCAGCCTGTGAAGGCCCTGACCATGCTGCTTCAGACTCGGTAAGTCCATATGTTCATCAACCCTGCTGTATTTTCAAGGCCTTGTTTTCTTGGTGTCCTTCATTTACTCTGACTTTTGTACTCTTTTCTGCCTTCTCTTTCATAGGATTCCCCTATCCCTAAAGAGAAGAACTTAATGGAGACATCCCATTTAGAGATGAGTATTTCAAGTCTCTGCATAATGTCTGGCTCTGCGTCTCTGTATTTGTTCCAATCTGCTGCAGGAAAAAGCGTCTCTGATGATGACTGATCAAGGTGCTGATCTCTAAGTACAACAAATACTATTAGGAGTCATTTTATTGCTAAATTCCTTTCATAGAACAGTAGTAACTAGTTTTATCCTAGTCTACCTTGTCTCAAATTTTTGGTCATCTGAACAATATCAGGTATGGTTTCTATCTCATGGAGTAGGCCTTATGTCAAATCACAGAATGACTGATTACTTCTACAAGTGATGTGCCACCATTGCCCTAGCATACCTTGTAGACAAGATAGATTATAGATCAAGGGCTTCACGCCTGTGTTGCTATTTACATTTCTCCTTTGGTAGCATATAGATTACCTTCTGGTATCTTATAATCTAAGAACTGTATAGAATTCTTAAATAGAAGACTATCACAATAAATAAAATTAATTTGTAGTTTGAGAAATCACACCCAGCAGTCATATTGTTTCTATTTCTAGCTTACTGTGGTACAGACAACAACTGCGCATCACAGCACATAAAACACCTCAGCACAGAGGCTACAGTAGAGTAGATCAACAGACACAAACCATTATTGCTATTATCACGTATATACTTATCATCTAAGACCAAAGTAATTGTGATTAGAGCCAATATTTGTGTCATCTCAGATCTAAATAGTTTCGCACAGAGATATCTACAGTCAAGGATCTAGCTCTGCTCAGAAAGAAGAGAGGATCCACGTTACAGTTATTCAAGTTCTTAATAAGCAGTCCAAAAAAGTTACATGTATATGCATTAGGAAAGAAAGCTTTGTGGGCGGAGGCCATGTAATAGATGAATTTGAAGCAGCTTTAGTTACTTTTGCTATTGGATGAAAGCTTAACTTCCTATCAAGATCAATTGGTTTCAATGGAAACTCCTAGAACTATGGGGTGTAGACACACTTAAATATTCTTTCTGTTTCTTGGGCATTACCTCATTGACCTTCTGGAGATTATTAGAATGTAAGTGTTGACATTTTGTCTGTTATGCAATTCAGTTAGCTCTCTGTTCAGCCACCTACACACGTTGTCATTCAGATGAAAATTAAATGTGAATGGAGTAAAATTTTATGTTTTCACTAAGTAGGAGATTCAAAATCTTAAAGATCAGTTTTACCACACATTAATATATTCAGACATCTTTTTTTATTTAAGGAAAATGTCATTTCCTACAGAAAATTCATGTAGCCAATGTTCATTTTGAAACTAAAATTTAGCTCTTGGAAGGGATAAGCCACTCCTGTTAGAGAAACAGGTACACTGACTGTAGAGCTTAAGCTCCCCTCTGCTCTTCTAGATCCAGTGCCCCAGTCTTATCCCCAGCTCTGCAGCAGAAAACCTCAACAGCCTCTTCCTACTTCTTCCACATCTCAATGATTTTCCCCTCCTCACCTCTCTCCTCCAACTCCTTACTTTATCCCAGCAACCTAGATCCCCAGCTCCAGCAGGAACTCCCAAGAACCTGTAGGCTATTCTGGCCAGTGACAGAGGAAGGCTAAATACAGATCTTCACTTCTCCTTCTGCTCCTCTAACTCCAATCCCCAAGTCTTATCCCCAGCATTGCAGCAGAACACCTGCAATGTCCTCCCTTCTCCTCTAGGACCAGTCTCCAGTGAGTCACACAGATCTTCCCCTTCAAGCTTCCTTCCCCCACCCAGTGCGTTCTCCAGTAGCATCTGACAGATGCTACTAAGGAACCTACAGAACACTCTGATGAGGGAATCAGTAGGCTAACAGCCTGTCTTCAGCTCTCTCTCCCTTCCTCCAAGCCCAGTCTCTGAGTCTGGTCCCTACTCTGCAGCACATATTCCACTGTGAACTTTTCTCATTTTCTGCCCCCATTCCCCTGGGAATAACTAAGCAAATCATGATGCAACACCCTGATATCCCCCCTTTTGTGAACCCCTCCACTACTTCTAGCTAATTTCTATCCCTATGTGCCATGTCCTAATATGCAGAAACATATTTTTCTAGAACGCCCAGTATCCATACCTATCAGGACTCCCGAAGATATTTCTACCAGGCAGCACACAGCCATCACACTCTTGTAAGAACCAGAGAGGAAATAGAAACCAAGGATTAAAGCACATAACCAGCAACAGACCAGTATCAGTATCTACAAATATAATCTTCTCAATCACAGACCATTACAACTTAAATGACATACCTCATATACTAATATTTGGAGACTTCAATACCCAGCTTTTGCCAATAGACAGATCATTCAGAGGAAAGCTAAACAAAGAAATGTGAGCACTAACCAAAGGTATAAACCAAATAGATCTAATAGGTATTTGCAGAACATTTCACCAATACACAAAAAAATGTATGTATTTCTCAGCAAGACATGGAACTTTCTCCAAAATTACATATTCATACACAAGGAAAGTTTTGATACAGACAAGAAAATCAAAATAGTATCCTGCATCTTATCTAACTGTCAAAGATTAAAGGTACATAGCACCTACAACAGAAAGTGAACAAACTCATGGAAACTAATTCTCTGTGGAATAAAAAAAGAGTCACAAGTTAAAAAGAGTCATAAATTAACAAAAAGTTACAGCCTCTCTAGAATTGAATGAAAATAAATACAAGGGATACCCACAGTTGTCAGATATAATAAAGGATGTTCTAAAAAGCAAGTTCATAATAATAAGTGCCTACATTAAAAAAAATTAGGAGATCTTATACTAGCAACCTAACTGCATACATAAAACCTCTAAAACACAAAGAATAAGTCACACCCCAAAGGAGTTGATGGCAATAAAAAAAATATCAAAATCAGGGCTAACATCAATAAGACAAAAATAAATAAAATTACAAAGAACCAGTAAAACAAAGAGTTGTTCCTTTGATTTAAAAAATTTACTAAGTTAGACCATCCTTTATTCAAATTAAACAAAACTTAGATGGAGAATATCCAAATTAACAAAATTAGAGATAAAATGGGGAACATTACAACAGACAGCAAAAAAATCCAGAGAATCATAAGGACATACTTTAAAACCTTTATTCCTCCAAATTGAAAAATGTCAAAGAAATAGATCATTTTCTCCATATATACTATGTATTAAAGTAAAATCATGAACAGATAAGCAATTTAAACAGACCTTTAAGCTAATGAAATAGACACAGTCTTTAAAAGTCTTCCAACCAGAAAAATCTGATCCAGATGGTTTTAGCTTAGAATTCTGTCAGACTTTCAAAAAAACTCATCAAATCATTCCACAAAACTGAAAGAGAAAGAATATTGTCCGATTTACTTTACGAGGCCACCATTCCCCTCATAACCATATAATATAAAGACTCCAAAAAGAAAATTATAGATCAATCCCCTTATGAAAATCAGTGTAAAATTTTTTAATAAAATACTTGCAAACCAAATCCAAGAACACTCCAAAAAGATCATCCTCCATGATTAAACAGACTTCATTCCAGAAATGCTGGGATGGTCCAACTTACAAAAAGCAGTAAATATTATCTCACATATAAGCAAACAGAAAGACAAAATCCACATAACCATGCGATGAGATATAGAAAAGGCTTTGACAAAATCGAAGACCTCTTTGTGGAAAAAGTACTAGAGAGAATAGAGATAAAAGTCACATACCTCAACATAATAAAGGCAGTGTTTACAACAAGCCTAAAGCCAGCATCAATGTAAATCAAGAGAAACACAAAACAATTTCACTAAAATTGGAAATGAGACCAAGGTTGTCCATTTTCTCTATACTTATTTAATATACTGCATGAAGGTCTTATCTAGAATAATTAACTAAAGGATATCAAAAGAAAGGAAAAAGTCAAAGTGTCTTAATATGAAGATGAAATGATAGTATACATAAGTGATCAAAAAATTCCACCAGGGAAATTCTACAGCTGACAAACATTTTCAGCAAAATAGCAGGATACAAAATCAAAGGAATCAAAGAAATCACACTTTTTACAATACTGTTAAACACTTAATAATCTAAAATATCTTGGGGTAAATCTAACAAAGCAAGTGAAAGATTTATATAATAAACACTTCAATTCTTTGAAGAAAGAATATAATGAAGATATCAGATGAAAAGGTTTCTCACACTCTTGAATCAGTAGGATTAACATATTATCAAAATATTAACAGACATCTACATATTCAATGCAACAAAATTCCAACATAGTTCTTCACAGATTTTTCAATAGAAAATTGTCACATTAATATGGAAACACTAAAGACCTGGCATAGGTTAAAGAAAAAACCTATCCTGAATAATAAAAGAACCTCTAGAAGAAACATCTTCCCAGATTTCAATTTGTATTATAAAGCTGTAGTAATAAAAACAGCATGTCATAAAAGAATATGTTAATCAATAGAATCTACATGAAGAGCCAAACATGAATCTGCATACTGAAGGAAGATGTGACAATTGATAAAGAAGCCAGAAATACACACTACAAAAAAGACATTGTCAACAAATAGTGCTGGTCAAACTGATCATCTACATGTAGAAGAATTAAAATAAATCTATAGTTACTACACTGCACAAAACTCAACACCAAATGGACCAAGCACAAAACTCAATTCAAAATGGAGCAAGGACCTCAACATAAAATCCGATACACAGAACCTGATAGAAGAGAAAGTTGGGATAGCCTTGAACTCATTATCACAGAAGAAAATTTTCTGCACAGAGCATCATTAGCACAGGCACTGAGACCAACACTTAATAAATGGAACCTCATGAAAATAAGAAGCTTCTGCACAACAAAGGACACCATAATTTGGAAAAAGTGAAAGCATACTGAATGATAAAATACTTTTTAAGAATTACATAAGCTATAAATAGCTAATATTCAAAATATATAAAGAACTCAAAAAGAAATCCCAAGGAAACAAATAACCCAATTAAAATAATGCTTACAGCTCTAAACATTGAATTCTCCATAGAGGAAAAACAAATGCCTGAGAAACATTTATGGAAATGTTCTTCGTCCTTAGCCGTGGGAAATGCAAATCAAGACGGCCTTGAGATTTCAACTTATACCTGTTGTGATGGTTTGTATATGATTGGCCCAAGGAGTGGCACTATTAGGAGGTGTAGCCTTGTTGGAGTAGGTGTGTCACCGTGGGTGTGGGCTTAAGACCCTCACCCTAGTTGCCTGGAAGTCAGTCTTCTACCAGCCACCTTCAGATGAAGATGTAGAACTCTCAGCTCCTCCTGCACCATATCTGCCTGGATGCTGCCATGGTCTGCCTTGATGACAATGGACTGAACCTCTGAGCCTGTAAGCCAGCCCCAATTAAATGTTCTCTTTTATAAAACTTGCATTGGTCATGGTATCTCTTCACAGCAGTAAAACCGTAACTAAGACACCTGTCAAATGTCTTAAATCAGTAAGTCAAATGACAGGTTCTGCTGGCAAGTGTTTAGAATCTGGGGAAGAGTTGTCCTTTGTTGGTAGGAGTGCATGAAAATCAGAGTGGCAGCCAGGCTGTGGTGATGCCCACTAGGAAGATGGGAATCAATCTACCTCAAGTTCAGCTGCACCACTCAAATATATAAAGGATACTTCATCCTACCACAAAGATACTTGATGAAACACGTTACTGATGCTCTATTCACAATGGCCAAAATGGGAAACAACCTAGATGCCCCTCAAGGGAAAACTGGATAAAGGAAAGATACATTTACAGAATGAAGTATTACTTAAAAATTTAAAAAGATGACATAAATCTTTCAGACAAATAGATAGAACTGGAAAAAATTATCTCCAGGGAGGCATCCCAGACCCAGAAAGTCAAATGTGGCATATATTAAGTGACATGTGGATACTAGTTTTTAAGTCAATGATAACCAAACTGCAAAGCATAAATCACAGAGTAGGTATAAAGAGACCAGATGGAACCAGTAGACCCTGTTAGGAAAATAACTAGAACAGATAATTATGGTTGAAAGGGGTAAACTTAGAAAGGGATGGTCAGTGGGGAAGGTGAAGGGTGGGTGAGAGTGAGAAGGAAGGTAGGGAGGGAAGGCAAAGGAGCATCGGAGGGATAGCATGGAAACCTAATATAATAGTCACTTCCTAAAATATTTACTTATATGAATGCAATCTAAATTAAATCACTAAATAATGGGTGAGACAGAGTCTGAACTGGTCATCTCTTGTCACCAAATGAAGTTTCCATTACTGGGATTGGGTTGGAGGTCATGAGAATTTCCAAACAACCAAGTTTGTTGCTGAGATTATGGGTTACTCTCCACAACTGAGAACAGGACCTATTGCTGAAGACAACACCCACACAATCCACTGAACATGAAGAAGTCAGGTTGGTGCATATATAGAGCCTTCACCCCAGTGTTCCAGAGGCTTGGTACAGGACTGACCTCTGCTGTGAAAAGAGAAACAAACATCAATCAAGTTACCCATTGATGTGCTAGGGCAAAAGCAGCACAAAATTTATGTGAGTAACCAACCAATGACTGATTTGACTTAACGCCCACACTACACGTTAAAACCCATACTCAGTACTACTTACGTGGTCAATAAGCAGATATTAGACATCGCAGGGATGTAGGATAAAGGCAAACATAACTGGTCTTTTTTTTAAATAGTTGTAATAAAATACTTTAAATAATAACAATTTTAAAATTCTAGGCAGTGTAAACCATCTATTTTTAGCATCACATTTTTTGGAATAGTTTTATTCACACTAAAGGCTAATTTTTTTCTTATTGTATTTACTTCTGAATGACCAATGCACAAAACAAGCCTAATACATGTTAAGTGTATAAATATGTACACGGTAAAAGCAAAAAATAATATTCATAACACAAATTGTCAGTAAAAAGATGTCTAATAAGATATGAAGAGGACCCTTTCTATAGACATAATTAAGGCAACAGAATTAGATGTGGAAGTGTTATTACCCATAACTTATCTAAATAGTTTGAAAAGTGTGAGCAGGTCATAAAAAATACTATTGTCAGTCATGTTAGTGTATTTTTATATCACAGTCACCATAATTTAGCCCCTTCAAGACATATCTTTTTCCTTATAGCATAAAGCTAAACATTTCTTTTTAGTACTAAAAAGAGAAATTAAAGTGTGTAGATATGAAATTATAGTCAACCAGATACTTACACCAAACCCATTTTTTGTTCTTGTAACATTTTGGTAAATTTCTAAATGATTTTAAATATATAGGTGAATATGAGTAATTATAACTACTTTAGCTCATTCTGCAAACATTTTCTAGCCTATGCCTTTTTGGAAAGATGTGCTATTAACTAAATGTAAATATTCTCAACATACCTCATTATGTTAAAATATTATCAAAGATGACCTGAATAAATATGGCCAGATAATACAGTTTCTTCTGTATTAAACAGCCATTGCTGACTTGTGAATGGTGTTTGTAAGAGTGTTGAGCTACTGCTGCTTATTTATGTAAACTGAACTGCTGCTGTCCTGACACTGAAGATTGGAATTGTCCCAAAGAACTGTGTTTCTAAACAAGTCCGCATACTCTTTTGCCCTCCTCTGTTAGGTGGTGGGCTAGGAGGGACGTTAAATTATTTAAGTGTCCTTATCAAATTAGGTTTTTAAAAAATATAAACTGACATACTTGATTGTCTTAGTTAAGGTTTCCATTGCTGTAATGAAATACTATAGCCAAAAAACAAGTTGGGGAGGAAAGGGTTTATTTCACTTTTACATCCATATCACTGTCCATTAATAAAGGAAGTTAGGACAGAATCTCAAATATAGGTTAGTGGTTCCTGTGCTTACTCCATGCAGCCACTGCCAGGGTAGGTGTTGGGTCACAGGGAGGCTCCAGGACACTGCTCAGTACAGTCTGAGGCATGGGAGCATGGGGGAGCCAGAGCAGGCTCAGAGTTCCCTGGGTCTGCGAAGAGCCTGGGACCATGGATTTCCCAGGTTCTTGAACTCCCAGGCTGGATGTCACTGAAGAGCTAAGACCAGCGTCTGGAGCTACTCCTAGGCAGGGGGAAAGGGGAGCTAAGGCTGGTCCCACAGTGATTGTCCTTGGCTTGATGGTAGCAGAGTTGGTGGTGGTTGTTGCTAGGAGTGCAGAGAGGCCTTCTACAGAGATTAGGCAGAGGCTCTGTAGGCAAAGGCCTTCTCCATAGCTCCCCACAGCAGATCCTGATGAAAAGAGACAGTCCATGGTTCAGAATCCTTTATTTCCACAGTAAAAAGTGAATGTGTAAAACCATACCTCACCCCCCTTCTCAGGGTGGGCCTGAGATTAAATACCTTTTGCAGAGAGGAATATCTGGGAAGGAAAACTTATTAACTATGCCCTCCAGGCTCTAAGTGCCTCATTAGCATGGATAACTGTCTTGTGCCTATGTGACCACAGGTCATGTCCTTTTCCTCATCTATATGTAGAGGGGCTTGGGGCATTGTCCTTATATGACTGATGGCCATAAATCTATGGAGAGCTGTGGCTACTGAACAGGGGCCTGGTACCCAGGAGCAGGCAAAGCTCCTACCATCTCTTTAGGGCCTCCTGGGATTCTAGCCTTAGCTCAACCAAAGACCAAGCTACTTTTCATGGTCCACATCACCATACTCAAACAGGAAAGGAGCCTGGGGACAGTAGCAGTTGAAGAAGTCATGGAGGGGTGCTGCTTACTGGTTTGCTCTCCATGGCTTGTTCATCTGGCTTTCGTATAGAACCAAGGACCACCATTCCAGAGATGCTTCCATCCACAATGGGCTGCTCCCCCTATCCATCAATTACTAAGAAAATGCCCTAGATCCCTGTCTACAACTCTATCTTGTGAAGGCATTTTCTCAGTTGAGATTCCCCCCTCTCAGATGACTTTAGCGTGTGTCAAGTAGACATACAACAATCTAGTACACTGATTACACACAGAGATGATTGACATTTGATGAATATTGTTGTATTTTTAAGAAAAAAATGATTCTTGCTCATTCTGATAATATGATGCTATGTGCACCACTGTCAGCAGTTCTCCTGCTTTAAAGTCATTGGCTTGCTCATGTTGATAAAAACTAGATCAACCTGATTCTTAAAAAGCCAATATGGCTGGCTTTCTAGATTTCAGAAATACTAACAAACACTTAAGTAATTCATGCTGAAATCTCAGGCATTTGAGATAAACTTGGAGGTTATTTGCCAGCATGGGACCAGCAGAAGAGATAGAGCATCTTCATGTCTCCAAGAAGACGGCGAGTTTCCCTTGAGTGTGCACTGCCCTCTTATTGATCACAACACAGGAGAATCTCTAAGTTCCTGAATATTTCTAAGTCTGTTGGGTTCCTGAACACAGAATGACATAGTGGCAAGCTTTGATGACCCAATATTGCCTATGATGGAGAGATTGAAGAATCAGCTTGCTTCTTAGTCTGTAAAGGTTGGATGTCTGTTTTAATCAGCTAGCGTTCCTATAAAAATTAAGATCAAATGTAGAAAATACAGTACTTTGAGGTGCCAAGTTCCAACTAATACATCTACAAAATAATACCTGCATTCAAGGCTTGTGGATTGCTAGGAAAAGGTGGTAGAAAAAAAGATCATGAAATTTGCTGTGAGACTGTCTCCTATAAATTTCAGAGAGAGTACACTCATGAAGTCTAATCAACATGGCTGCCTAACAAGACCTGAACAACTCAGGCCCCAGTTGACATGGTAATGTGGAAAGGGAAAATCTCTGGGTGTAATGTTAGAAAAAGAATTACTGTCAACTGGAGAATTCTGAAGTAGGAGAAAGGATCTTCCCCAGTAAAGAGTCCCTCAATTGATTATTTAATATCAAATGGTCAGTCCTGTGGTTATATACATAAAACTAATGTTATATGGACTGAGCATGTTTTATGTATGTCAACAATTAAAGAAAAAGAAGCCATAAATTTGAGATAGGGAAGGAAATCCATGCTAGCAGTTGGAGGGAAGAGGGAAAATATATAATTATAATTTCTCAAAATTAGAAATATATTATGAAATTAAAACAAAAGAATTTTGTGAAAAACCTGTGGAACAAAATTTTGTTGTAAGTTGATTTAAATTTTCATGAAATTTCTGTTTCAGCCTCTGAGCAAATCGCTTGTTCATATCCAAACATAAATGCATCATGAGCACTATTGTTCGATTGGCTAATAATAATCTGTCTATGTGATGGTTTTAGAAATAGACAAAAATGTCAAATCCTAATATCATAATTTTCTCACTGTGTTTTAAAACTCAAGCCAGGCACAATGGTACACACCTTTAATCCCAGCACTCAGAAGCCAAAGGCAGGCAAACAGCCACAACTACACAGTGAGATCCTATTTCTAAACAAATAATACTTGAGTTGATTTTTTATATATATAAAGATTATTGGATGTCCTCCCTGTGTTAATTTAGCAATTGACATAGCTTAATTGTCAACATTTTATTGTGTTGACATTTATAAAAATTATTGGTTTCCTTGTATTAATCAAGCAATTGATATAACTTATCATTAAAGGTTTTACTGTGCTATTTACTGTGATATTCATAATCATTTAAGATTCACATTTTCCAGAAAATTTTCCTTTTGGCAAAATGATTCATAGAAAGAATGATTTCCCTGCTTGATGTATTTCTAAAATTGAACTGTAAAAACCAACTCATGTGAGTGGGTTTCTGTTTTTACACTTTAGATGTACACTGTCCATATAACTGAAACTCTCTAGTAAAGAACACAGAGATTCTTCCCCTGTGCACTTCCTCTGCCTTAGTGTCCTTACTGTGGACAGTGTCCACAGTGTCCTTAGTGTCCTTAGCAGGAAATCTTTCCTCTGTCCACACAGCAGGTTGTTGTTGCTGTTATTTATCTCTCTTAATGAGCTTGTCCTACGTACACAGATTAAAGCAATCCCCACTGAAGTGCTCTAAGTCATTGGCAGGGAATCAGGTTCATTGTGCATCAGTGGCCATGTGAGTTTCCTGGGACTTTTATCAAATGGATTTGTCACTTATATGTTGGCAGTAAAACCATCAGAAGCCGAGGATTCTTTGTGAGCTAGTTCCCTGTGGCTGAAGAAAACTCTCCAGGACAGTCTTACCCACAAGGGCCCTGAGGCAGCAGCTTGCCCTGGCATTCACGCTGTGGAGAATGCCGGCATCACTGTGCTAAAGGACTGAAGACATCTCATTGTAATGGGAGCTATAACAGACCCCAGACTGCCCTGTCTGGCTCTTCTTTATCTCAGACAACTGTTCATCATGCTGGAACTACTGTCAAGAAAATGTGGAGAGATGTCTTCAAGTTAATGGTATGTAAACTTTCATTACTGTATTAGTGATGCAAAGAGGACTTAATTCTTTTATAAGAAAATAAAGTTTTCAATCCCAACATCCTCTGTTAATGGCTGCAGTAACTTAGTGGGCTTCATTGCTGCTCTTCATGGCTGTGTTGGAGTATGCCAGTAACAGACCAAGGAAAGAACATCACATGAGATCACAATCTTTACCATAAATTAATCTGGCTAAAAAAGATTGAGAAGGGAGTATTTTTGGAAACTGTTCAAAATCCAACTCTGTCTGTAACATTCTGGTTAACTGCGGTGCCTGTCTGCTGCTGTCACTTGATTAAGCAATGCTTCATCTCCAAAGCCAGTGCTGGAAATGTTTCAACAGCAGATGACACTGGACAGGAAGACATAAACAAGAACCAAATGTGTATTTGACATCCTTAATGCCCAAGTACTGGGGTCAAAGTTCACAGAGCTATTTAATCCAGCTTTGAAAATTAAATTATGTTATGTCTGACATAAATCAGACTGAGCCTAGTAAAAACTGGACAGTACCTCTTAAGACAACCTCTTTGAATAGTTTATTTTTCTCTCTCTCCTTTTCTTCTTTCTCTCTTCATGAAATATTTTATTTGCTAAAGTTAGAGACACTTTGAACACAAATGTTATCTTTCCATCTAAATTATTTATATAACCTGAAACCAGAAACAGAAGGGAATTATGCCATAGCTAATTGGTT
This sequence comes from Apodemus sylvaticus, assembly GCF_947179515.1. NCBI lineage: Eukaryota > Metazoa > Chordata > Mammalia > Rodentia > Muridae > Apodemus > Apodemus sylvaticus. The sequence continues at coordinate 164,705,692 of NC_067475.1, read as the reverse complement.
GCTAGAATATCACTAATGAGATCCACCAGAAAATTTCCAGGAGAAAGGAGAGCCTATCCAAAGAACAGCAGATAATACTGCTGCTTCCACAGTCAGAAGTGAATGAGAAAACAAATCTAAGAAGAAACTTATTTTAGCATAGGCAGGCTCTGTTGTCCAAACTTCAGATAGACATTCAAAGTGTGGGAGGAGTTCTAAGTCAGGCTTCCAAAATAGATTAATGGCTTTAGAAGGCTTTTAAACCTCAGTCACTGGAAAGGGAGACTAGGTTTGAGTCAAGTTTCTCTCCATTGGAAAGAATTCCAGACAGGTCATAATAGATCTCATCTGCATTCCATTAAAATGGCAGAATCTCTTCCAAATCAGGCTTTCCTCGTCGTTCTGAGCCTTGTGACTAACGGCCAAGGACTAGCTATGAGTGGTTTTCCCCAGGTGAGAATTTAGCCTGGCTTGTCTACAGTTCTTTTCTGCCTTCGTCATGGTTAATTTCAAACCCTAAGATAAATTAAAGGCCACAAGGTAGGACCCACGTCCGACCTTCAATAGGCACTCAAATTTCCTCTCTATCACTGACCTGTCAGTAACCAAATTAAAACTGAATTCAGATACAAGTCCACCATGATGATTCATATAGTATTTTTTATAACGTCTCCAAGCTCTCTAAAAATAAACCAAACTGTAGTTTGTAGCATTAAAAGCATTTTATTTTCACAAAATAAAATAAAATGCCTGAAAAGAAAACTTCACTGACAAAAGGTACCACACACTCCGAGACAATGACAGACAAACCTTTAAGCCTTCTGTCACAACATGATGTGAACGAGCCCCAGTGACAAACTCCCCACAGCAAAGGCACACCGGAAAACATGAAGAGAAATGGAAGTCTTCTAGAGATTGATAACCTGAAAAAATGCGGGAATTGGGGTTGGAGGAAATGGGTAAAGCACTCGGTACGAAAGATTGAAAACCTGAGTTCAGATCCTCAACACCCATCTAAAACCTGCACAACACCGTGAATAATGCAAAGGATTGCTGGGTAGAGACAGGCAGGCGGACTGAGACTGTGAACTCCAAGTTCAGGGAGAGATCCTGTCTCAAAGAGTCAAGTGAAGAGGAAGTGTGCCCTGGATTCCATTTCCCTGGTGAGTACTGGTTCCCAGCGTTTCCTCATGTACTTGGAAGCACTGATGGAAACAACATGTTTCAAGAAATGGCTGTCCAGAACTCTGGCCTGGTTTGGCATCAGAATATTTGGATTTTTCTAACCAGTCATCCAGGTTCCTTCTATATCCAGAATATTAATGCTAATATTAATATTAACCACTCCAGAGTTGTCTCTTCTGTGCGGATTGTTTCTTTTCCCAGGCTGATGCTTTGTGGCTTGATGCTATCCATTTTCCATTTATTCATTCTGTTGACTAGGCTTTACAGGTCCATCGCCAAAATTATTACCGTGAACAACATCCAGAAACCTTTTGTCCCATGTTTTTGTCTTTACATTGTCAGAACCTTGGCTGCTTAATCAGTTGTAATTTATTTTTATTCATGGTATGGGATAAAAGTTCAATTTATATTTTCAAAAAGCATTATTTCCTTGTGTATCCATTTTTGATAACTGAGACTAGATGTAGTGGCTTATTCAGCAGCCTCTGTTCTATTCTCATGTGCCTGCCCTTTTACCACTACCTGACTGGCAGGTTCACTATAGATTTTTACTGTGCTAGGAATGCACTGAAGTCATATTTCAGTGCCAGTAATGCGGCTTCCTTTTCTTCGTAATATCACTATAATACTCTAAGGATATTTGTGATTCTGAATTTTCTGATTATTTTCCTATTTCTATTGGAAGTACCCCTCATACTGTAAAAGGGATCACATTGACTCTGCAGACGACTTTGATGGGCATGGATGTTTTAACACTATTCACCCACTCAGTTCATGAACATGGGATGTCATTTAAATCCCGACATCTTTAGTTGTACCTTCAGTTTCTTTCATCAACATTTTATGGTTCTTAATGTTAGACCTTCTGCTTCCTCAATTAAATTCATTCCTTTTTATGTTATGGAATATATAATAATTTTCTTGATTTCACTTTCATACTTGTATTTATGTAGGGGAAATTATATCATTTTAATATGTTAGTTGTACTGAATTTATTTCAGCGGAGTGGAAAGATGTCTGTTCTCAGAAAAGCTAGCCTGACACCAAAGGTCACAGGACTATAGTTGTCCTGGCATCTGTGGCAAAGAGCAGGTTCCTTCCTCTCCTCCCACAAGAAACAGGGCATCACCCTTTTCTGCTGCTGAGGTTGGTTGGATATGGATGACACCGGTAGCATGCAATTGTCCTCCTAGCCTTTTAATTCACCTTTGATTTTTTTGTACTCCACAAAATATCTATAATATCTCACCATAAATTTCCTAAACTTTGTTATTTAAAAATCTTGCACATAAAAAATAACCATTATTATTTTTGCACATAAAAATTAACCAGACCACAAAACAAGGAATTTTTCAGAAGAGGTAGGTAATTAATGGATAAATGGTAGTAATTGTTCTAGTTGACGTTTCTGTCCTGGAATAAAAACTAGATATACTTATCTGATCATCTTGCAGTCATATTCTTTGTTACCATGTTAAAATTACTGTGTTCATTCATTGAGGATGCTAGACTCAGTAAAATACTGAGAAGCTGCTTATCTTGAATTCCAATGTTAGGTTAAACATAGTAACAGCTTTATTGAAGCTTCTTTAATTACCCACAGGAGACCTGATATTTCTTCTATCTTGCATAGGACAGGATAGTATAGAGGTCAGTTGTATGAACAGTGTAGGCAATAATGAGTTGGTCTTTGCTGCTAAAATTACATAATGCTTACTTACCTTATGCGTGGTCATGGCTTATATCATTATGAAATAAAATTGTTAAAGTATTTAGGACATTTTGGACACATTAAAACCACACTATGATATTAATCCTCATTACTAAAATGTAGAGAAAAATGTATTTTACATAGGAATCGCAGAGGATTTTTAAAAATAAAATGTGGATAAAATTCAGATTTTATAGGTGGCTTGTACACAAATCAGCAAAAAAAGAAATTCTGTTTCTGTGTCTTCATTTCACTTAAAATTCAGTTGGTTATGTATTGAAAAGGGCATTGTCAGATTGTAAGACTCTGAAGAGCCTTAACTTTCCTGAGACCAGACCCCTGAATGAACCACGTAGGACAGAAATCGATGCAATGCAAGAGGAATCTTATTTAATATGCAGGATGCTGGGGTCACCATACACATGGAGAGAGAACAGGACCCAGCAGCAGCACAGTGGGCCTTTTATACAGTTCTCAGGGCAGCCGCCATTAGGCCCAATGTGATTGGCAGAACAGTGTTACCTTTAAACTAATTGGTTGTTAGGGATGAGGTTGTGGCCAATGGACTCTGGGCCTTCCCTAGCCTCAGGGACCTCCCTGTGTTCTGAGGAACTTAATCTAGCCTCTCCCTTCTAGGAGGGGCAAGCGTTCCATGACCTTTCCAAAGTTTCTGAGTTAACTGTTTCAAAGTGTTCTATTTCTCAGAAGAAGATGGGTGTGGGAGGAGGACTACCTCCTTCTCTGAGGCCAAGCAAAGGTTGTGCCATGACAAATGGCAAAGCACAGCTCGGATTGGAATTGCTTTGTCTAAATACCTGGGAGTTCAATGGACTGAAATGAGCTTTTTAAAGTTATCTTTGGAAAGCAGTTGACAAATGTTTTGCTCATGATCACCAGCAGAGCTGGTACACAGCAAATGTCCCTAGACAGCCTGGCAGTGTTCCAGTGGTCGCTCTGGAGCCACGGGGAGGAGAACACGACGTGAAATCCCGAGGGAGCACCAAGCATAGCCAGTGACAACTGAGGCTGATGACACTCTACAGCCACAAACAAACAACATCACTGATCTAAGCTTAGATTCCCAGGGCTAACTTCAAAAATACTGAAATTATATTTTTTAAAAATATAACTGAGATATAAATATACAAAAATAGTATTGAGGATAACTTTTTATATATCTATTTGATTTTCATATCAGAAAGGAAAGTATGAATAGCTGTGTCCTGTGTGTGTGTGTGTGTGTGTCTGTGTGTGTGTGTGTGTGTGTGTGTGTCTGCTGCCTGCAGGGATTAGGAAAGGTGGTTGGATCCCTGGGAATTGGAGTTACAAATGGTCGTAAACTGCCAGTTGGGTACTGGGAACTGAAGCCACAGGTTCTCCAGGAAAGCAACAAGCACTCTGAAGCATCCCCAACAAAAATTAATTTATGCTTCACACCAAGTAAATTCATTTCGTTCTTGTAATGCTTTGTTTACAATGCTTTCATAAGTAAACATGCATATTTTTATGATAAAACACATTCACACTAATGCTAAGTTTTTACATCAACCTTACAAGTAAACCAAGGCAGTGTTTACTAAAAAACTTCCTTACATTCAGGAATGTTGTGCTTTCAGACACGACTGCTTTTCTTCCTGTGATATTCAGACCTACATTGTATGCTTTATGTTGGGTAGCTTTGTGTCAGCGTCACCAAACCATAAGATAACCAGAGATTTACTAATACTGTGGACGCCTCAGGGTGGTTGTTTCAAGGTAAATTAACATTTTTAATCTGTATACAAAGTTTGTTCTTTTGTAGGTAACAGACAGACAGACAGACAGACAGACAGACAGACAGACAGATAGATAGATAGATAGATAGATAGATAGATAGATAGATAGATAGATAGATAGATAGAACTTGTCCAAGGAAGAATGTGCTGCCTTTGCACTGTCTCCTGCCTTACACCAAAACTTGACATGGTCAGCTCTCTCTTGCCAGGAGATGTCCTTGTCATCCTCTCCACTGTTTGGGGTGAGGTAGAGGAGGAGACAAGAAGGAGAAACGAGAAGAGAAGGAGCAAAAGAATGTCAACACATTCGGGATAAGGCAAATTCCAAAACAAGGAAGGCAAAGATTCATTCTTCTGTGATGTATCTGAACATTTGTTGTTACCTGACTGGGGATTCTGTTGTCAGAAAATAGCAGTCGTCCAGGAGGGGTGGGAAAGTGGGCAGTAAGGCTGAGGAAAGCAACTAGGAAGCTCAAGTGGGCACAGAGCATCACACAGACAGTAGACATAGATCTGAAAGAAGAAAGGAGTTGGAGAGGCTTCAAGCAGAGAGGAGAAAAGGGGATCTCAGAGGAACCCAGAGGTTCCGCAGGTGAACTAAACAGTGGGGAGTGTGTGGGGGTTACAAAGTCTGGCCCTGCAGAGAACAGGAGCAATGGTTTTCTTTCTTTTACTACTGGTTTTAGTAAACAAGATCGGCTTGCCATGGGGCTAGAAGTAAAGCTGAGTAAAAATGTTTGCTGAGGGAATAACCAAGACTTAACATTCCCATTACTAAGTCAAAGATCAGCTGGGCTGTGCATGAGAGTTTTTTCAATCAGGAGCCATGTAAGTGTATGTTGTGCATGTGGGTGTCTGTGATCAGAAGGAAAAATGGTCAATGCAAGTCATTAAAAAACAAAAGAGGAGGCAAAAGATAAGGACAATGAGCAAAGACAAGAAACAGTGCAGGTGACAAGTGTGAAGGGAGAGGACCTCTAGGAGGGGTACTAGAGAGAAAGAAAAGGGGTAATTCATGCATATTCATGAAGCAAATCTACATGTATTTAAAAGATAAAAAGGGTGAGTTTGCAAATGAAGCAAAGACAGGGATAAAATGAACCCCTCCGAAGGAGCAAGGTCCGCAATTCAGGGTCAGCAGCTGCTGCTGACTTCAGAGGACCGAGCTGAATCCTCAGGGTTCTGCTCTCCTGTTTGGTAAAACTACAGGAGTTACTAAAACCCACAGATGTAGAAATTGCAAAAAACAAAATTTTAGATTTTCAACTTGTGAAAATATTCTGAAATAAAGGCTGTTATATTTAAACGTTTGACAACATAGTGTCAAGTTCAAACTCAAAGGTGTTATTTTCAAATCCTGTCTGCTCATGTTTCAGCTGTGTGTCATTTCAAAAGCTCTCTGCTTCCAGCTTTCCCTTTTTAGAGTAGCAATGGTAAGATTTTTTTTAACTAAGCAACTGTATCCATTGCACTAATACAATATCCTACATTTTAAGCTAGAATAAAAATAGAATATTTGCTTTCATGACTAACCCACAACAAGAAAATGTTAAATGTTAGGACACTATTTAGCAGTTATGGTAGTCATGACAGCTATAGCATTACACATAAGAATTAATCTCATGGGCCAAAGGAACTATATAAACCTCTGCCCTTTTGAATCTCCCTTTTGATGTTACAGATCTTTAGCCATACTACAGTGTTAGCAGCAACTACCACTGGAACGTGTGAGTTAAATGCGAATGTATTGTGCCGACCGTGAGACCTCCTGCTTCTTCAAGTGCTGACCTGATGCCCATGCTTCCTCATCTCCCTTCCTGTCAGAGCCAGATGTTCCTCTCTGGAATTGAACGCCGCTCTGAGGACTCATAAGCTCACAAGATCTCCTTTCCACCCCTCTAAGGGCAATAGTATACTCATGGAGGGTACATTATTTTTGATCAAGCATGATACTGTTTTAGTGAAGTCCCAGAACACCTTAAGGACCATGCATGTGTTGATGGACGTCAAGGCTGACTCTGTTTCCAAGCAGTAGCAGAACGGGGCGGTGACAAACTTTGATATGGAAGGACATTATGGTGTGTTGTCGCAGAGTCTTTTCCGTTGATGTGGCTGGGAAATGTGGTCATTTAGGTGCTAGTTTTTAAGGACTGTGCCTACTGATTCTCACAGCGGCTACAGCAGTGTACTCCCATCACAGTGGACAAGGCTTTTTTTCAAGGTATCTACCACATCATTTTTGATCCTTTGTTTTGTTCAGGAGCCATTCTAACTAAATCTCAAAGCAGTTTAAATGTGAATTTCCCTAATGGATAAGGATGTTGAAAACTTCTTAAGACATTTACTGCCCAGTCTGTTTCTTCTTTCTTTAGAGAATCATATGTTCAGAGCACTAACCGCTTTTTGATTAGGTTTTATTTTTGATGTTTCATCTCTGCAGTTCTTTATATATGCCCAAATTTAAGCCACCTGATTTCTACTTTGCAAAGATTATTTTCCTGTTCTCTTACTCCCTCTTCACACTAACTCAGAAACTTTCTTCATTGTTGTTTTATATTTTGTTTTGTTTCATTTTTTTTTTTAGTAATCATTTCATTCATTTACATCTCAAATGATATCCCACTTCCCGGTTATCCCCTCCACCAATCCCCCATCCCATATCCCCCCTACCCCCTTCCTTTTGCCTGAATGAGAGTGATCTGACACCCACCCATGCTCTCCTATCCCACTGTTCCAGCATCCTCCCGCTCTGAGGCATCAAACCTCCTTAGGACCAAAGGCCTCCTCTCTGGTTGCTGTCAGACAAGGCCATCCTCTGCTACATATGTATCTGGAGCCAAGGATCCCTCCAGGTATCTTCCTTGGTTGATGGTCTAGACTTGGGGAGAACTGGGTAGTCAGGCCAACCTATGTTTTTCTTCTAATGGGGTTGCAATTCCCCTCTGCTCCACTAGTCCCCCACAAGGTTCCCTGAATTCAGTCTGGTGGCTGGCTCCAAGCATCCACATCTGCACTGGTCAGCCGCTGACTGTACCACACAAGGAACTGCCACACTAGGTTTCTGTCAGCAAGTACCTCTTGACCATAGCAACAGTGCTGGGTTTGGTGTCTGCAGACAACCCCAGCTGGCCCTTCCTTCAGTGTCTGTTCTTCCTTTGGACAGGAACATTTTGGGGTTAAAACATTTTGAGATGGGTGGGTGGCCCCATCCTTCAACCAGGGGCCGTGTCTATCTACTGGAGGTGATCTCCACAGGTTCTAGCTCCCTGTTCTTGAGCAGAAGCTTTTTAACTTCATGTGGCCCCAAGTGTGAATTCTCGGGACTGTTTCCAGAACCCTTGGAGTCCTTTGCAGAGATTCCTGCCTGTTGCCTTGAAGTGTTTTTCCACAGCCCACTGCTTTATTCAGATCCAGCAGGGCAGAGCTCTACAGGGCCACTCTTTAATGCCTTTGGGGGAGCCTAGACAGGAACAGGAAGAGTGTGGATAACAGGATAAAAAGATAGATAAACGCAGAGTCTCCCAGGGACGTGGGCTGAGGCCTTGCCTCATCCTGAAGCATTCTGAGGGAGGGGTATCCATTGGTAAAGGAAAATCTTGTGTAAGGTGACATTGAAGATGAAAAAAGGAAGCCTGTGGGATACCCTTCCTATAGTTATTAATCCTAATGCATCAGTTAAACTTCCAACACGGAGAGAAACTGCCATGAAACAACATATAAAATATTGAAAGATATGTCGGAACTAATATTTTCATCATGGTATTTCATCACAGTTTCTATCAAAGAAAGTTCTGTATCTTTTCAAACTATTATTCATCTATGTTCACAGGTGTCATGGAAATTCTTTCCATAGAAGGCTAAGGTCAAAGCTTTCACTGCAGCATTGTAACCCTGGACTAAGATGTGAGTTATTTTTTTACTAGAATAAAAGCAATATAAACAAATACTATAGTTAATTTAGAACAGTTATAATACCTAAAATACTTTCAATATATTAATACGGTTTGACAAAAGTAAAAATCATAATTATTAAAATTGTGTTGTTAATAAAGATATAAAGAAAACATAGATAAGTGGATGCACATGTGGACATATATATATACAAACTGAAATGTTTATACATACTATAGTATGATCTCAGCTATTAAAATTCATTGTAAATGAGAATTAAATGTAACATATATTTCCTATTGTGTATGTTACTTCTGATGGAAAGAATACTAGTCACGTTTTTTCTTATTTTGCTTAGCATTCTCCATGAAAAGCCAAGCAGTGTTAATGGGAAGTCACCAGGTCCATTCAGCTCCCAGACCAGCTATGAAGGCACCAAGAAAATACACATCTGCAATTTTCTTTTCTGTAGTTTTTCTACAAATGTACTCAGGCCAAGGTAACTCTTTCTCCTCCAAGCAGGAAAAGTAGTCGTAAACTTTTGATGTCTGGAAACTCTGTAAGAGTATGTAGTGAGGTCTTCATTAGCATCACAAAGTCCTTTCAAGGTCTTCCCCAACCATTTCTTCATGGTAGACCTAATAGACAAATGAAATCCCAAGACTGTTTGTACTACATATAAACTAATGTGAGGAGAAATAGCTTGCCATTGAGATGGGGTGGGCCATTTCCAGTTTCTGATAAAATAGAGTTATTTGTAGAAATAGCAGTCACTAAACACACCAGGCTATGTTCCTTGTTTAATAGCCCCTAAAGTCTGCAAAACCTAAGAGTATTCCTAGATATTTTTCCCTAATCCTTTTTTATTTCTAGTCTCTGCTTGTTATGCCTTTGCCATCTCCCATGATCTATTTTTAATTAAATATCTAAAGCCTTGTTCATGCTGACTGAAAAGTCTTGGATACACACAGAATGGAGAAGTAAATCTGAGGTGTACACGTGCATGATGACAGAATAAACAGAAAGAAAAAAATTGTCTTGTGTTGCTCATTTTACCTACATGTCTGCTAAGTGTGTCTGGAGTCGGGCTGTGTGCATGTGTCTATGTGCATGTGCATGTGTCTGCACATGTGTGTGAATGTGTTTGTGCATGTATGCATGTGTGTATGTCTGTAGTTCATGTATGTATCTGTGATTGTATGGTTGCAAGTGTGTGGGTATGTGTATTTAAACATTCATATGTATACATGTATTTAATGCCTGAGGTTGATGCTGTTATGTTAGAAGGCAGCTCCTATCCAGACAGATCACACCGGGCCACTACAGATGAGAAGAGGTCTTTTGGGGAGAATCGAGGAAGAGGAGAGGAAGAAGGAGGCAAAAAAGAAGGGGTAAGGGTTTGGGGTCTCTGACTTTTATTCAGGCTGTGATGTAATCATGTGCGCCCCAGTGCACGGGTGAAGGGTGCAGGTGAAGTGCATGTTGGGAATATGTGGCAATTGTCATGGCAACAATCACAAGAGGGTCCAAGATGCCAAGGGGTCATGTAATCACTAGACTCAAAAACTGTAAACAGCTTCTGATGCCAACATACCTCCCTTTTTATCATAAAGAGAGGGGGAAAGGAGGAAAAGGGGAATAGAGCTATCAGATTTCTTTTTTTTTCTTTTTTTTCTTCGATATATTTTTTATTTACATTTCAAATGATTCCCCTTTTCTAGCCCCCCACTCCCCGAAAGTCCCATAAGCCCCTTCTCTCCCCCTGTCCTCCCACTCACCCCTTCCCACTTCCCCATTCTGGTTTTGCCAAATACTGCTTCACTGAGTCTTTCCAGAACCAGGGGCCACTCCTCCTTTCTTCTTGTACCTCATTTGATGTGTGGATTATGTTTTGGGTATTCCAGTTTTCTAGGTTAATAACCACTTATTAGTGAGTGCATACCGTGGTTTACCTTTTGAGTCTGGGTTACCTCACTTAGTATGATGTTCTCTAGCTCCATCCATTTGCCTAAGAATTTCATGAATTCATTGTTTCTAATGGCTGAATAGTACTCCATTGTGTAGATATACCACATTTTTTGCATCCACTCTTCTGTTGAGGGATACCTGGGTTCTTTCCAGCATCTGGCAATTATAAATAGGGCTGCTATGAACATAGTAGAGCATGTATCCTTATTACATGGTGGGGAATCCTCTGGGTATATGCCCAGGAGTGGTATAGCAGGATCTTGCTTCCTGCTGTATAAGGGTGTTGTCGTTTTTGGGGTGTAGCTGACTTTCACCATTGGGTCCACCTGGTAATTGCTCACATCAGCTGGTAATCCTATAAAAGTAACTAATTGTTTGGTTAAAGATTTTATTAATTTGTCATTGAAGAAATGTGAAAACAAGATTAATGAGGCAGGAGGTAAATCGTAATACCAGGAAAATGGGAAGAAAGGAGATTACAAAGGAAGCATCCACTTCCAGATAGGGTTTTCAAAAATCCAGGAATTGGACGAGTCACATTCTGCATGATTCTAGATGTTTGATTGCAGCTGCTGGGTTTTATTTATTTTCCCAGATTAGTTGATGTAGAAACAGCTTTCCTCTTGGAAAAACAGGCAAAGACCACCTTCTTTAGCTGTCAGGGCATCTAGCCTCCCTCAGTTCTGAAGTACCAAGGCTACCAAAGAATCAATCTGTTTCTAGATGGCAAGCACGATTTTAGACATTTCTTGAAAACTGGTGTTAAGTTGGAAAGAAAACTTACTGTATAGGGTTAGGGGAGTAGTCGTCAGCCCTGCCGTTCCTGCACCAGCACCTATAGCTGCAAACAGGAGTGGCACAACCTGAACTGCTCTCTCATGTTAGGCAGCTATTATATCTACAACTGGGATTGGTAGGAACTCGTTTCCCTGGATTACTCCTAGTTCAGGGAAAAGGAATACCAACGTGCACTCCTGACCAGCTGGCAAGTAAGCGATGCTATACCTGAGTGCCACAAGAATTGCTGTGTTTTGGACTGCAGGGCACTCTGGCAGAGATGAGATACCAAGGGTTGTGGTTCTATTGCAGTCTAGGGAGCTTAGCATCCCTACAGAATGTGTCCCAGAGGTCTTAAAACAGTTTGCCACAAGAAAAGAGGGATAGAGAAAAGTTATGGAGTCAGGGCAACATCAGAGTCAGGGCAGCTGATAAAAGGTGAGGTGACATTATTTGGCAGTATCACTGGAGAGGTTGTTAGTGGCAATCGTGAGGTAGTTCCAGGAGTAGCCAGCATTCTTTAAAGTGACTAGATCAGGAGACATGAAGGAGTTGGTATGCTGAGGTCAGGGTATGAAACAAAAGGCAAAATGACAAGTTAGTTCCATTTATGAGGGGAATGTCAAGGAGGTAAGGACCTTGGAGGAGTGTTTGATGACTTCTCCAATTGTTCTGACATCCTGAAGATGGGCAATTGAGACTTATTTCCTCTGGGTGTAAATAGTCCTCACTGGGGACCCAGCTTGGTTTTTATGGTAGAGCTTTCCAACAACTCCTGTAACCCACCTGGGATTCTATGGGTCCTGTATATAGAAGAAGAGGGTCTTGCATTGTTGATAGAAGTGATTGGTCTGTGATCCTAGCATATGTATCTGGCAACAGTATGGGCAGTCCCCTATTTGTCTGGACAATGAGAAAGCCAACAAAGAGATCATAATATTTAGATGGGATAATGAATATAGGGATGGCAGCAATTTGGATCAGTTCCTGGCTTCAAGCAATTTAGAAAGACTGTTTATTATCAGTAGGGGTTTCTTGAACCTCTAATCTCCCGATGTAAGAGCTATCCTATATGGAAATGAAAAACAGGTGGATGATGAAAAGCCCATGTCTAATTCTAAGTGCAGCTGCCGGAGTGGAGTCTCATTTTCTGGGATTGGGGACAAGACAGGTGATCTCAAAGTCTTCTGGAGCTTAAGAGAAAAGGGTCCTGTTGGGGGTCGATGTATAGGAAGAAGAGTCATTTTTAGGTGGATGGGTGAAAGATTTGAGGAGAGAAAGGTCAACCCAATGAGATAGTTCCTAGAGTTTAGTAACTGTAGGAGTCATATGAATTACCTTGAAAGGGCCCTACCATTTAAGAGAGAGAGGTAAGGGCCAATAATCTGGACAGGATAGAAGAACTTGGTCTCCAATGTTTTCAGGCAGTGGAAAGGGGACAGTGTGTGGCCTTGGTAGACAGTGGTCAGTAAAGTTCCATAGGAGAGAGCAGAGGTGGCAAAGTAATGGGGTGAGTCGATGGTCTGGGAGGGGAGAACATTTAGGTGAGAGACCAGGAGTTAGGACAGGACATCCATGCATGAGTTCAAACGGGGAGATGAAGAGAGGTCGCTTGGAGAGGTTGTAGCCTGAAAGAGACAGAGATAGGAGTTTTACCCAATAGAGATGAACTTCCTGTGACAATTTGACAAGAATGTTCTTAAAGAGTGGTTAGTTCTTTCTATCTTTCCTGAAGACTAGAGGTGGTAGGGAACATGAAAATGCCAGGGGATGCCTAGGGCTTTAGATAGGGTTTGATAAATTTGAGAAGTAAATTAAGGACCATTGTCTGGAGGGAAGCTGGGACACCAAATCAGGGGATGATCTCTTGGAGGAGGAGATCAGAAACTGACTGAGAATTTTTGTTAATTGTGGGAAATGCCTCTACCCACCCAAGGAGGTGTCTGTCTACCAAGACCAGGAGGTACTTGCCATGTTTAACAGAGGGCATATGGGTAAAGCCAAGTTGCCAGTTGGTTCCAGGAAAAGATCCTCTAGCCTGATAGGTAGGAAAAGGAATACCTGGAGTTGGAGTCTAACACCTGACATATTTTTCAAGAGGCAGTGATGGATTTTAAGAAACTTAAGTCTTCAGGTGTAGGCTGTGGGTGGGTTTTAACAAAATAAGAAAATTCTTGGCTGTGAAAGATTTGAAGAAAACAGGACAGAGTTTGGTGAGTACCAGGTATTGGTGGGTGTGTCTGGCCTGTTCTCATCTAGTGGAGAGTCTCTGACTCAGCACTCTGAGATCTCTCCACCCAGCTTGGTAAATTCCCACTGGCAGGTCACTACTACCACAGCCCCACACTTCCAAATGCCTATGGCCTTTTGAGGAGCCCTACTTCTTCCCCATTTAACACCCCTGAACTAGCTGTTAAGAAACTGAATGGGGCTTTTGGACAGGGACAGTAGGAGGACAAGATGTAGCTACAAGTGGACCCTGGTTTAGATGATGAATCTGCTGGGATTCATCACTGGAGGATTTATATTTAATATGACTTATAAGATTTGGATTCTAGTTGTTGCACCAGTGATTGAGTTACCACTGATTCTGAACTAAGTTTGTGTGGTGTTTTTCTTCACATGGCAGCCCTACTGGCTTCCAGAGAGAAAAGCATGGGTTTGCAACAAGTGTACCTCAAAACAAGTGGCTCCTATCAGCAAGCACTTTTGGGCATCCACAATGGTGTCTGGATTTGGTAATTGTATATGGGATGGATTCTCCTCCACTGCTGGTGGGATTGCAAGCTGGTAAAACCACACTGGAAATCAGTCTAGCAGTTCCTCAGAAAACTGGACATAATACTACTGGAGGACCCTGTTATACCACTCCTGGGCATATACCCAGAGGATCCTCCAGCATGTAATAAGGACACATGCACCACTATGTTCATAGCAGCCCTATTTATAATAGCCAGGAGTGTGAAAGAATCCAGATGTCCTTCAATGGAGGAATGGATACAGAAAATGTGATATATATATATATATATATATATATATATATATATATATATATATATACACACACACACACACACACACACACACACAATGGAATACTATTCAGCCATTAAAAACAATGAATTCAAGAAATTCTTAGACAAATGGATGGAACTGGAGAATATCATCCTGAGTGAGATAACCCAGTCACAAAAGAACACTCATGGTATGCACTCACTGATAAATGGCTATTAGCCTAGAAGCTTGGAATACCCAAGACACAATTCACATATCAAATGATGCCCAAGAAGGAGGAAGAACAAAGTATGGATACTCTAGTCCTTCTTAGGAGGAGGAATAAAATACCCATGGAAGGAGATACAGAGAGAAAGTGCAGAGTAGAGTCTGAAGGAAAGACCATCCATATACTGACACTCTTTAATAAAGGCAGAGGAGATATAGGATCCCAGTCTGTTTTCTATTTGAGAACATTCACTTAGTAAAAAGGGAATGTGTACTCTGATTAGACCATCTACCCCAGGAACTTCACTTAAAGGAAGGATGGATGCTGCTTCAGATGTCCCAGGAGGATGGGGACTTGAGAGGGGGTTGGCTGTGGTCTTAGAGAGAGTAATGGGAGGGCTGAAAGTAGGTGCCAATGCAGGCAATTGGAGTGACCTGTACAGGAAGAGGGAGGAGTCTGCAGAGGTCGAGCAAGAAGGCTCTGGGGAAGTCTGGTGAGAAGAAGCAGCTGAGGAAGTGGTTGGGGCTTTTGAAGGCATAGAAACAAATCTGCTGCAGAAAGGAGGAGGTTAATTAGCTGGATTGAGGGTTGTGATATTATCTGGTGAAGGTTTCATGGCTAGGAGAAGTTGAGTTGGCGAGCAAGAAAAACAAAGAGAGGTTTGAATGAAGATAGATAAAAGCTTGGGCATAAAGGACCTCTTTCCATTTACCAGACCACTGGCTGTATGTATGAAGATCCCTGAAAATAATTGGATCTAGTGTGCCACTAAGTGGCCATTTCGAGCCGTGTATAATGGGTACTGAATCCAGACCTTATGGCAGAGCTGTACCAGCTTTGATGCCCTCGAGTTGGGCATTATATTTAGAGATTTGAGATTTTCCAGGAGACATCCCAGTGGGGAGACTGGAGGCATGGTCAAAGACAATGAGGCACCCATTGCATGATGGGGATGTTATTGAACTATTCATACCAGCATCCTGAGAATG